>NC_058522.1:533856434-534159465 GCF_904849725.1 Hordeum vulgare subsp. vulgare | reverse complement strand
TAAATTCGTTGTGCAAGGATGAGAGAGCATAGCCATACTATATGATTTTGTAGGGATAACTTTCTTTTGGCCTTGTTATTTTGAAAGTTCATGATTACCTTGCTAGTTTTGTTGAAGTTTTATTGTCTCCACGTCAATAGAAAACTTTTGTTTTGAATCTAACGGATCTGAACATTCATGTCACATAAGAGGAGTTACAAAGGACATCTATGCTAGGTAGCATGAAAGCATCAAAAATTCATTCTTTATCACTTCCCTACTCGAGGACGAGCAGGAGTTAAGCTTGGGGATGCTTGATACATCTCAAACGTATCTATAATTTTTGATGGTTTCATGCTGTTATCTTTTCAACTTTGGATGTTTTATATACCTTTTATATCTTTTTTGGGACTAACTTATTAATTCAGTGCCAAGTGCCAGTTCCTGTTTTTTCTGTGTTTTGACTCTTTTCAGATCTGATTTTGGAACGGAGTCCAAACGGAATAAAATCCCCGAAATGAATTTTTCTAGAACAGAAGAAGATCGGGGGACTTGAGGGCCAAGGCAGGAGGCCCGCAGAGGGTCCACAAGCCGTGTAGCTGCGGCGAGGGGGGCCCGCGGCTACCAAGATTGTGGCCCCCTGGAGCTCCCCTGCCCTAGCTCTTTGGCCTATTTATTCCCTAAAATCCCAGAAAAAATCAGGGCGTCCACGAAACCACTTTTCCGTCGCCGCAAGCTTCCGTTTCCGTGAGATCTCATCTGGAGACCCTTCCCGGTGCCCTGCCGGAGGGGACTTTGGAGCTGGAGGGCTTCTACATCAACATCATTGCCTCTCCAATGACTCGTGAGTAGTCCACTTCAGACCTACGGGTCCGTAGTTAGTAGCTAGATGGCTTCTTCTCTCTCTTGGATCTTCAATACAAAGTTCTCCATGATCTTCATGGACATCTATCCGATGTAATCCTCTTTGGCGGTGTGTTTGTCGAGATCCGATGAATTGTGGATTTGTGATCAGATTATCTATAAATTATATTTGAGTCTTTGCTGATTTCTTATATGCATGATATCATATCCTTGTAAGTCTCTCTGAGTCTTGGGTTTTGTTTGGCCAACTAGATCTATGATTCTTGCAATGGGAGAAGTGCTTGGTTTTGGGTTCATACCGTGTGGTGACCCTTCCCAGTGACAGAAGGGGCAGCAAGGCACGCATCGTGTTGTTGCCATCAAGGGTAACAAGATGGTCTTTCATCATAGATTTGAGATTGTCCATCTACATCATGTCATCTTGCTTAAGGCGTTACTCTGTTCTTATGAACTCAATACACTAGATGCATGCTGGATAACGGTCGACGTGTGGAGTAATAGTAGTAGATGCAGAAAGTATGAGTCTACTTGTTTTGGACGTGATGCCTATATGTATGATCATTGCCATAGATAATGTCATGACTTTTCTCGGTTCTATCAATTGATCGACAGTAATTCGTTCACCCACCGTCTACTTGCTTTCATGAGAGAAGCCACTAGTGAACACTACGACCCCTGTGTCTATTCACAATTATCATCTCCGCTTTTACTTTTACTTTGCTTTGTTTACTTTTTGCTTTCAGTTCTCACTTTGCAAACAATCTATAAGGGATTGACAACTCCTTCATAGCGTTGGGTGCAAGCTCTTTCTGTTTGTGCAGGTACTTGTGACATGACGCGATCCTCCTACTGGATTGATACCTTGGTTCTCAAACTGAGGGAAATACTTACCGCCGCTGTGCTACATTGATGACCCACAAGTATAGGGGATCAATCGTAGTCCTTTCGATAAGTAAGAGTATCGAACCCAACGAGGAGGAGAAGGCTCTGATAAACGGTTTTCAGCAAGGTAATAACTCCAAGCACTTAAAGTAGCGGTAACAAGTGATGGTATAGTGAGGTGAAACGTAGCAAGCGAAAAGTAACAAGTAACAAGTAGTAGCAACGGTGCAGCAAGTGGCTCAATCCCTTTTGTAGCAAGGGACAAGCCTGAACAAAGTCTTATAAGAGGAAAAACGCTCCCGAGGACACACGGGAATTTCTGTCATGCTAGTTTCATCATGTTCATATGATTCGCGTTCGTTACTTTGATAGTTTGATATGTGGGTGGACCGGCGCTTGGGTACTGCCCTTACTTGGACAAGCATCCCACTTATGATTAACCCCACTCGCAAGCATCCGCACATATGAAAGAAGAATTAAGACAACGTATAACCATAGCATTAAACTAGTGGATCCAAGTCAACCCCTTACGAAGCAACGCATAGACTGGGGTTTAAGCTTCTTTCACTCCAGCAACCCATCATCTACTTACCACTCCCCAATGCCTTCCTCTAGGCCCAAATATGGTGAAGTGTTATGTAGTCGACGTTCACATAACACCACTAGAGGAAAAACAACATACAACATATCAAAATACCGAACGAATATCAAATTCACATGACTATTATTAGCATGAATTATCCCATGTCCCCGGGAACAAAAGTAACTACTCACAAAGCATAATCATAATCATGATCAGAGGTGTAATGAATAGCATCAAGGATCTGAACATAAACTCTTCCACCAAGTAATCCAACTAGCATCAACTACAAAGAGTAATCAACACTACTAGCAACCTTACAAGTACCAATCGGAGTCGTGAGACAGAGATTGGTTACAAGAGATGAACTAGGGTTTGGAGAGGAGATGGTGCTGATGAAGATGTTGATGGAGATGCCTCCCCTCCGATGAGAGGAGTTTTGGTGATGACGATGGCGACGATTTCCCCCTCCGGGAGGGAAGTTTCCCGGCAGGATCGTCCTGCCAGAGCTCTAGATTGGATCTGCTCAAGTTCCGCCTCGTGGCGGCGGAGAATCCACGAAAAAGCTCCACCCTAATTTTTTTCCGGACGAAACCCTTCATATAGCAAAAGAGGGGGGCCAGTGGGCCGCCAGGGTGCCCACAAGCCCTGTTGCCGCGGCCAGGGGGTAGGTCGCGGCAACCAGGCTTGTGGGCCCCTGGTTGCTCCATTGTGTCACTTCTTTCGCCCAGTATTTTTTTTAAAATCCAAAAAAATCCATGTTGATTTCCAAGGCATTTGGAGTTGCGCATAATAGAGCACTCAGACTTGCTCCCATTCCAGTCCAGAATTCCAGCTGCCGGTATTCTTCCTCTTCAAATAAACCTTGCAAATAAGAGCGAAAAGGCATAAGTAAGGTTCCACAAAGTATAATAACAGTTCATAAAGCGATAAATATCAACATGAAAGCATGATGCAAAATGGACGTATCAACTCCCCCAAGCTTAGACCTCGCTTGTCCTCAAGCGAAAACCAAGACCCAAAACATGTCCACATGTTTAGGGATGAAGGTGTCGATAAAACAAAATACGGACATGAGGGCATCATGATCACACATAGAACAGCAATGCATCATAGAGATTCTTATGGGAAAGTAACAATTCCTTCACAAAGCAAAGTATGAAACAAAAACCTTACCGAGAAGTGGCCAACAACCGTCCAAAGTCATTGAAGCAATTGCAATTTATCATTTTATCAGAAAGAGTCAAATAATAGCTTGTAAAGCAAATCCACATACTCAATCATCTCTTTTGTTTTCCACAATTGTTACAACTAACGTGGTACTCATGGTATCGAAGTTTCAGTTGGACACAGAGAAAGATAGGGGCTTATAGTTTGCCTCCCAACCATTTATCTCATGGGTAAAGTCAACAATAATAAAGCATAAGTACTCAGCTCCAAGTTGATATATGAATATAGATCTTTCCCAAGCATATGACGTTCACCAAGAAAAAGGCTAAATAAGGAATTGGTGAAGATCACCATGACTCTTACAAGGGAAAAAAGTAAAGGTACAAGATAGGCCCTTCGCAGAGGGAAGCAGAGGTTTTCATGCGCTTTTGAGGTTTGGATGCGTGTCCTCTTAGTGCGGAGGAACGTCACTTTATATTGCCTCCTATGATAAAGAACTTTATTATGCAATCTGTCGCTTTTATGTCTTCCTCATCACAGGTTCGTACAAAGCTTATTTTCCACACACTAATAGATCATACATCTTAGAGAGCAATTTTTCTTGCTTGCACCGATGAAAACTTACTTGAGGGATCTTATTGAATCCATAAGTAGGTATGGTGGACACTCATGGCAAAACTGGATTGAAGGTTTATGGATGCACAAGTAGTATCTCTACTTGGTGCGGGAGTTTTGGCTAATACGAAGTGGAAGCAATCGTCACATGCTAAGGGATCTCTAATCATATTACATTGTTTGGAACCAAGCAAACACAATTCATTATGTTGTCTTCCTTGTCCAACATCTACTTCTAGGCATGTAATAGTTTGGTGAGTGCTCACAATTATAGAGAGTGTCTAAGATGATATATTTATATGTGAACCTCTCTTTCCTTATTACTTCTTATTAATTGCAACAATGACTGGGGTCTATGTTGGTCTATTCTCAACAAGTTTCAATCATTATACTTGTTATATGTGAAGCTATCACTTTCCATAAGATCATCTCATGATCTTTCATGCTATCGTTCTTTTCATACTTTTGATCACGGCACAAAACAAAGCCCTTAACTAAGATACTCTTTATTATATAGCTCGCAAGCTCGAATACATCGGGGGAGACACAAGGCAAAAGACTCAAACTAAACACTAAAGACTTATTCCACTAAGAGAACAAATAAAACTGAAAAGGAAAGAACTAAAACAAAGGTAAAAGCAAAAGATATAAAGGTGATACGATACCAGGGCAACTCCCCCAAGCTTGGGAAATGCCAAGGGGATTACCCATACCAATGCTTAGTTGTCTTCCTTTGGTGGTGATGCTGGTGGTGATGTTGAAGTAGTCTAATCCTCCGTCTTCCAAGGCATAGGTGCTCCATTATGGCAGGATGAACGAGTCACCGGAATCCTCAAATCTGTTGGTGATTGCTGGCATCCATCTTGTGATTGCTGGTGAACTCCGTGATCATCATGTGGTTGGTGTTGAGTCCACACTCCACCATCCATTGGCACTTGAAGACTTGTTGCTCCATTGCTTCGAGCCTCGTCTCAACGCTTCCGGTCTTCTTAGGCCCCTTGCTATTGCAACAAAAGACCTTCCAACGGCGTCAGAAATAGGCACGTCGACGGGAGAATACTTGGCTTGATCTTTCTGCTGCGGCTACGCCTTAAGGGACTTCCTAGGCAAGTATGCAAAGGATTTCCCCGTGGCCTTGGAGCCTTGCGTTGGTGTTCCCTCAAAGCGGAAAGGGTGATGTAGCGTAGCGGTGGTAAGTATTTCCCTCAGTATGAGAACCAAGGTATCAATCCAGTGGAGGAGTATCTCAAGATCCTGCACAAACACAAAAGCTTGCTCCCAATGCTATGAAGGGGTTGTCAATCCCTTATAGATTGTTTGCCAAGTGAGAAATGAAAGCAACAAAGTAACAAAGCAAAGTAAAAGCGGAGGCGTAAACGATGGATGTGAATAGACCCCGGGGCCGTAGTGTTTACTAGTGGCTTCTCTCATGAAAGCAAGTAGATGGTGGGTGAACAAATTACTGTCGAGCAATTAATAGAACCGCGCAAAGTCGTGATGACATCTATGCAATGATTATTTCTATAGGCATCACGTCCAAAACAAATAGACCGATACTGTCTGCATCTACTACTATTACTCCACACGTCGACCGTTATCCAGCATGCATCTAGTGTATTAAGTCCATAAGAACAGAGTAACGCCTTAAGCAAGATGACATAATGTAGAGGGATAATCTCAAACCAGTCATAAAACCCCAATCTTTTTACCCTTGATGGCAACTACTTGATGTGTGCCTTGCTGCCGCTATTGTCACTAGGAAAGGACACCACATGGCAGAACCCAAAACCAAGCACTTCTCCCATTGCAAGAATCATAGATATAGTTGGCCAAACAAAACCCAAGACTCGGAGAGACTTACAAGGATATCAAATCATGCATATAAGAGATCAACAAAGACTCAAATATATGTCATAGATAATCTGATCACAAATCCACAATTCATCGGATCTCGACAAACACACCGCCAAAGAAGTTTACATCGGATAGATCTCCTTGAAGATCATGGAGAACTTTGTATTGAAGATCCAAGAGAGTGAAGAAGCCATCTAGCTACTAACTACGGACCCGTAGGTCTGAAGTGAACTACTCACGAGTCGTTGGAGGGGCAATGATGATGATGAAGAAGCCCTCCAACTCCAAAGTCCCCTCCGGCAGGGCGCCGGGAAGGGTCTCCAGATGAGATCTCGCGGGAAACGGAAGCTTGCGATGGCGGAAAAGTATTTTCGAGGCTCCCCTGATTTTTTACGGAATATCAGGGGGCGGCCAGGGAGGCCACAAGCTTGCCCACCGCCGCCTCCCCCTGGTGGCGGAGTGCGGGCTTGTGGGCTCCCTGGAGCCCACCTAGCTTGGCCCAAAGGCCCTTGATTTTCTTCCGTTCGGGAAAAAATCATTTCGGGGTTTTTCTTCCGTTTGGACTCCGTTCCAAAATCAGATATGGAAAGAGTCAAAAACACGGAAAAACAGGAAATGGCACTTGGCACTGAATTAATAAGTTAGTCCCAAAAAAGATATAAAAGGTACATAAAAGAACCAAAGAAGACAAGATAACAGCGTGAAACCATCAAAAATTATATATACGTTTGGGACCTATCAAGCATCCCCAAGCTTAACTCCTGCTCGTCCTCGAGTAGGGAAGTGATAAGAATGAATTTTTGATGCTTTCATGCTACCTAGCATAGGTGTCCTTTGTAATTCCTCTTATGTGACGTGAATGTTCAGATCCATTAGATTCAAAACAATAGTTTGCTATTGACGTGGAAACAATAATAATTCAAGCAAACTAGCAAAGTAATCATGAACTTTCAAAATAACAAGGCCAAAAGAAAGTTATCCCTACAAAAGCATATAGTCTGGCTATGCTCTATCATCATTTCACAACGAATTTAAATCATGCACAACCCCGGTATTGGCCAAGTAATTGTTTCACACCTTTACTTTCTCAAACCATTTCAACTCTCACGCAATACATGAGCGTGAGCCATGGTTATAGCACTATAGATGGTGTGGAATGTGGTGGAGGTCCCAAGACAAAAAGGAGAAGATAGTCACATTAACTAGACATATCAATGAGCTGTGGAGATGCTCATCAATAGATATCAATGTGAATGAGTAGGGATTGCCATACAATTGATGCACTAGAGCTATGAGTATGTGAAAGCTCTTAAAGAAAACTAGTGGGTGTGCATCCAACTTGCTTGCTCACGAAGACCTAAGGCAGTTTTGAGGAAGCCTATCGTTGGAATATACAAGCCAAGTTATATAATGAAAATTTCCCACTAGCTATATGGTGGTGACAAAACGAGAGACTCTCAATCATGAAGATCATGGTGCTTAATATGCACAAGTGTGGAAAAAGTGGTAGCATTGTCCCTTCTCTCTTTTTCTCTCATTTTTTTTATTTTGGTGGGCTCTTTGGCCTTTTTTTTGGTGGGCCTCTTTGGCCTCTTTTATTTCCTCACATGGGACAATGCTCCATTAATGATGATCATCACACTTTCAACTCAAAACTTAGAGTAACGATGACTCTATATGGAATGCCTTCGGTAGTGTACCGTGGCAATGATCTAGCATGGCATAGACATCAATGGAAACATCATGCTAGATATCTTACGATCATGCAATGGCAATGTAGACATGGTGGCACATGTCATGGTGGTAGTTTCATGGCAATATATCGCGGAATGACTTTGAAAAAGCCATAGTAGGTAGGTATGGTGGCTGTTTTGAGGGAGGCTAATGGTGGGTTTTGTGCACCGACGAAAGTTGCACGGCACAAAGAAGATAGTGATGGTGGAAGGTGAAAGTGCATCTAAACCATGGACTCAACATTAGTCATGAAGAACTCATATACTTGTTGCAAAAGTTTTATTAGTAATCGAAACAAAGCATTCAACGCATACTCCTACGGGAAGGGTTGGTAGGTATAAACCATCGCGCGATCCTGACCGCCACGCAAAGGATGACAATCAATATACTAATCATGCTCAGACTTCATCACATAGCGGTTCACCATACGTGCATGCTACGGGAATCACTAACTTCAACACAAGTATTTCTAGATCCACAACACCTTACTAGCATGACTTCAATATTACCATAACCACAACTCAAAACTAATTGAGATGAATCAGACTTCTCTAACTATTGAATGCACATGAAGGTGGAAGTTTTCGTATCCCTTTGGATAGCTACCCCTTTTGAGACTACTTTCAAAGCATAGATCAACTACCAAGCCATGCACCGATGTGCTATAAAAGATATAAGTGAAGCACATAGAGAAAAAGTATCTAGCTCAAAAATAATAAGTGAAGCACATGTGAGCTGAATTGTCTACCAAAAGATATAAGTGAAGCTCGACAAAATCATGATGTGTGCATGTCTCTCTCTCTCTAGGTGTGCAGCAAGGATGATTGTGACACAACAAAAATAAAAGACTCCAACGATACAAGACGCTCCAAGCAAAAACACATAACATGTGGTGAATAAAAATATAGCCCCAAGTAATGTTACCGATGGATTGAAGACGAGAGAGGGGATGCCTTCCCGAGGCATCCCCAAGCTTAGACTTTTCCGGAATCCTTGAATCTGTTGGGGTGCATTGTGCATCCCAAAGATTGAGCTCTTGCCACTCTTTATCTCTTTGTACATAAGAACTTCACCCAAAACTTGAAAACTTCACAACACGAAACTTAAACAGAAACTCGTGATAACATTAGTACAAGAAAGCAAACCACCACTTCCTTAGGAACTGTAGCAAACTTAAATTCTACTTGTGCTGATGTTGGGTTACTGTACTTTCAATCTTCCTTGGCTAATACCCCCCGATACTATCCATAGTTTCATCAAAATAAGCAACCAACACAAGAAAAACAGAATATGTTAATCAGCAGACGAGGCTGTAGCAATCTGTATATTTCGTATACCTCTGGTACTTCAGAAATTCTGAAAACTTACGACAGTCTGAATAATTTATGTAGCAATCAGCAGCAAGAATAATCAACTCAAAAGCTCTTATAGAAGAAAAAAAATGAAAATTCTTTTCGTGAGCAGAAAGTTTCTGTCTTTTCCAGCATGACCAAACGATCATCCCCAAGACTAATTATAACGGTTTTGCTTGGCACAAACGCAAAAAGAAACAAAAAAACACAATCATAACAGAATTATGAAAGTGTGGAAAACACAAAACAGAAAAAAATTGATAGATTCGTTGGGTTGCCTCCCAACAAGCGCTTTTGTTTAACGCCCTTAGCTAGGCGAAAGTGATGGAATCACGTATAGTCATCTTTGGTGCTTAAACCATAGGTAGCCCTCATCATAGATTCATAAGGCAATCTTATTTTCTTTCTAGGAAAGTGCTCCACGCCCTTCTTTAAAGGAAATTGAAATCTAATGTTCCCTTCCTTCATATCGATGATAGCACCAATAGTCCTTAGGAAAGGTCTACCAAGAATAATGGGACATGAAGGATTGCAATCTATGTCAAGTACAATGAAATCCACGGGTACATAGTTCTTATTTGCAACAATAAGAACATCATCGATCCTCCCCATGGGTTTCTTGACAATAGAATCCGCAAGATGCAAATTAAGAGAACACTCTTCAATCTCATGAAAACCAAGAATATCACATAAAGACTTTGGAATCGCGGAAACACTAGCACCCAAATCACACAAAGCATTGCACTCATAGTTTTTGATCTTGATTTTTATAGTAGGTTCCCACTCATCATGAAGTTTTCTAGGTATAGAGACTTCTAGTTCGAGCTTCTCTTCAAGAGATTTCATTATAGCATCTACGATATGCGTGGTAAAGGCTTTGCTTTGGCTATAAGCATGTGGAGAGTTTGCAATGGATTGCATCAAAGAAATGCATTCAAACAAGGAGCAATTATCATAATTGAATTCCTTGAAATCCAAAGTGGGAGTTTCATTACTACCCAAAATTTTGACTTCTTCTACTCCACTCTCCACACCTTTATCATCAAGATAGGTGGACTCCGAATCATTGGGGCGTTTTTCAACCAAAGTGAATTCATATCCAGACCCTCCATAAGTAGGTTTGACACGCGAAAACAATTTTCAAGAGGAGACACACCAAGCACTTTAAGATCTTCGTGATTTGCATCACTAGAATGCACCCTTTTAAACCATTCATGTCTAGCGCGAATTTGGACGGTTCTTTCTTTGCTCTCATTCATGGAGATACGCATAGCTTTCGAAGTTTCATCCAAGTTGACCTTGGGAGGAGCGCATCTAACGTTCAAAGCATCAATATCACAAGACATCCTATCAACGCTTTTAGCCAAATCGTCTATTTTGAGTAGTTTTTCCTCTATGGACGCATTGAAAATCTTTTGAGAGTTGATGAACTCTTTGATATTACTCTCTAGATCAGAGGGTAATTTGTTGTGATTTCTATAAGTGTTTCCATAGGAATTGCCATAATTGTTAGAGGAGTTACTAGGAAAAGGCCTAGGAACATAGTTTCCTCATTGTTGTTGCCAAAATTGTTCCTACCAACAAAATTCATGTCCAAACTAGCGTTGCTACTCTCAATCAAAGAAGATAGTGGCATGTCATTAGGATCTACGGTAGCGTTTCTACTAGCAACCAAATTCATCAACTCGTCCATCTTAGCACTAAGCGAGTTAATCTCTTCTATAGCGTGCACCTTTTTGCTAGCAGGCGACCTTTCAGTGTGCCACTGAGAGTAGTTGGTCATGATATTGTCTAGGAGTTTTGTAGCGTCTCCTAACGTGATTTCCATTAACGTTCCACCTGAGGCGGAGTCCAAGATATTGCGAGAAGCGAAATTCAAGCCAGCTAAAAGATTTGTATAATCATCCACAAACTCAAGCCATGAGCGGGACAATTTCTAATCATAAGCTTCATCCTCTCCCAAGATTGTGCAACGTGTTCATGATCAAATTGCTTGAAATTCATGATATCGTTACGTAAGGAGATGATCCTAGCCGGCGGAAAATACTTGGATATGTAAGCATCTTTGCACTTATCCCAAGAATCGATACTATTTTTAGGCAAAGAAGAAAACCAAGTTTTTGCGCGATCTCGCAACGAGAAAGGAAAAAGTTTCAACTTAATCACGTCATTATCACATCTCTTTTCTTTTGCATATCGCAAAGCTCAATGAAGGTATTGAGATGGGATACGGCATCTTCACTAGGAAGGCCAGAGAATTGCTCTTTCATAACAAGATTCAGCAAAGCTGCGTTGATTTCATACGATTGCGCACTAGTGGCGGGAGCAATCGGAGTACTAATAAAATCATTATTATTAGTGCTCGAAAAGTCGCAAAGTTTGGTGTTTTCAACCATGATGACTTCAACAAACAAATAAGCACACAAGCAAGCAAGAAAACCGGCAAAGGCAAAAGAAAACGGCGAAGGCGAAAGGCGAATGAAAACGGCAAATGTGAAGTGGGGGAGAGGAAAACGAGAGGCAACTAGCAACAAAAGTAAATGCAAGAGAAGAGTTTGTGAGACCTACTTGGATAGATCTTGATTTGTCCTCCCCGGCAACGGCACCAGAAATAGGCTTGTTGAAGGGAGATTACTCTTGTCTTGATCTCCTCGGCAAGCGATCCTCCTCCCCAGCAACGGCGCCAGAAATACTTCTGCTACTGCAACAAAATACCTTCCAACGGCGCCAGAAATAGGCACGTCGACGGGAGAATACTTGGCTTGATCTTTCTGCTGTGGCTACACTTTAAGGGACTTCCTAGGCAAGTATGCAAAGGATTTCCCCCGTGGCCTTGGAGCCTTGCATTGGTGTTCCCTCGAAGCGGAAAGGGTGATGTAGCGTAGCAGTGGTAAGTATTTCCCTCGGTATGAGAACCAAGGTATCAATCCAGTGGAGGAGTATCTCAAGATCCTGCACAAATACAAAAGCTTGCTCCCAACGCTATGAAGGGGTTGTCAATCCCCTTTAGATTATTTGCCAAGTGAGAACTGAAAGCAACAAAGTAACAAAGCAAAGTAAAAGCGGAGGTGTAAACGATGGATGTGAATAGACCCGGGGGCCGTAGTGTTTACTAGTGGCTTCTCTCATGAAAGCAAGTAGACGGTGGGTGAACAAATTACTGTCGAACAATTGATAGAACCGCGCAAAGTCGTGACGATATCTATGCAATGATTATTTCTATAGGCATCACGTCCAAAACAAGAAGACCGATACTGTCTGCATCTACTACTATTACTCCACACGTCGACCGCTATCCAGCATGCATCTAGTGTATTAAGTCCATAAGAACAAAGTAACGCCTTAAGCAAGATGACATGATGTAGAGGGATAATCTCAAACCAATGATAAAAACCCCATCTTTTTACCCTTGATGGCAACTACTTGATGTGTGCCTTGCTGCCTGATACGTCTCCATCGTATCTACTTTTCCAAACTCTTTTGCCCTTGTTTTGGACTCTAATTTGCATGATTTGAATGGAACTAACCTGGACTGACGTTGTTTTCAGCAGAATTGCCTTGGTGTTGTTTTTGTGCAGAAATCAAAGTTCTCCAAACGTCCTGAAAATTTACGGGGAGCAGTTCTGGAAAATATCAACAATATCTACGCCAAGTTCTAGCTCAGGGGTGGGCCAGTGGGCCACAAGCCCCTGCACCGCCACCACCCCCCTGGTGGCGGTGGGCACGCTTGTGGGGCCCACATGGCTCTGCCGCCCACAATTCCAGGTCTATAAGTTGCCTTTCGTCCCAGAAAAAATAAAAAGAGAAGTTTTCGTTGCGTTTTCGATACGGAGGCGCCGCCACCACCTGTTCTTCGTCTGGAGGGCAGATCTGTAGTCCGTCTTGGGCTCCGGAGAAGGGAAATCGTCACCATCGTCATCATCAACCTTCTTCCCTCTTCAATTCCATGAAGCTCTTCATCGTTCGTGAGTAACCTATTCGTAGGCTCGCTGGACGGTGATAAGTAGGATGAGATCTATCATGTAATCGAGTTCTTTTTGATGGGGATTGATCCCTAGTATCCACTATGTTCTGAGATTGATGTTGCTACTACTTTGACATGCTTAATGCTTGTCACTAGGACCCGAGTGCCATGATTTCAGATCTGAAATTATTATGTTGTCACCAATATATGTGTGTTTTAGATCCGATCTTGCAAGTTGTAGTTACCTACTATGTGTTATGATCCGGCAACCCTGGAGTGACAATAACCGGAACCACTCCCGGTGATGACCATAGTTTGAGGAGTTCATGTGTTCACCAAGTGCTAATGTGTTGGTCCGGTTCTTCATTAAAAGGAGAACCTTAATATCCCGTAGTTTCCTTTTGGACCCCGCTGCCACGGAAGGGATGGACAATAGATGTCATGCAAGTTATTTTCCCTAAGCACGTATGACGACACACGGAATGCATGCCTACATCACATTGACGAATGGGAGCTAGCCACATATCTCTTCGTGTTATAGCTGTTGCATGATGAATATCATCCAAACAAATCACCGACCCATTGCCTACGAGTTTTCCCTACTGCTACTGTTACTTGTCTTGCTCTACTGCTGTTGCTACTACTGTTGCTACTGCTGTTACTTGTCTTGCTCTGCCGCTACTGTTGCTACTACTGTCGCTTGCTACTGTTGCTACTTGCTACTTTTGTCACTACTGCTGTTCCTTGCCGTTGCTATTGCTCGTTACACTGCCGTTACTCGTTACTTTGTTGTTACTACTGTGCTTGCAGATACTAATCTTTCATGTGTGGTAGAATCTGACAAATTCAGCTGCTAATACTTGAGAGTATTCTCTCACCTCCCCTCGTGCAAACCAACAAATTGGGTCGAATACTCTACCCTCGAAAACTGCTGCGAACCCACGCGCTGGTGGGCCATCAACAACATTATTCTAGTTTCATTACTCGGGAGTGCTATGAACATTCTTCTGATACCGTTGTAGGAGAAGGTTTGTTGTCATCAGCATTCGTCTAGCTATCGCAAGAGATTGCAATCAACATTTTTCTCGCGACGTTGCCGGCGAGTTATTGCTATATTCTCTGAGTCACTTGGGATTTATATCTGCTGATCACTATGAAGAATCTGAAGGATCCGAAGACCAAAGTCTTGCCCTCAACTACGAGGGGAGGTAACAAATTGCCATCTAGCTTTGTACTTGATTCACCTTCAGTTATGAGTAAGTTCGCGACATCACCTCCTGCTAGAAATCTTGATATGTCGCGTGTGCTTGATGATGCTTGTGATACTAGTGCTAAAGATGCTATGCTTGATACTATGCCTGATACTGCTTTGCCTGATACTGCTAGAGATGCTATGCTTGATACTATGCCTGATGATGCTATGCTTGATACTATGCGTGATACTGCTAGAGATGCTATGCTTAATACTGCTTTGCATGATGATGCTAGAGATGCTATTTTGCCTGATGATGCTATGCTTGATACTGCTAGAGATCCTACTTTGCCTGATGTTCCACTAGGAGTGTTCCTTGATGCTCATATTGCTAGAGTTACTGCCAATGCTCGTGATGCTTCTGAAACTACCGATACTATTGAGATAGAACCTGCTTTTGTTCCTGCTAGATCTAGCTCTCCTAGATATGAATTGCCTGATATACCTGAGGTTTACGTTATGGAGGGAGAGATAGCTGAGGATTTTCTTGCGTGTAAGGATGCCTATGACGCTGAGAAATTACTTCTCAACTGGAAGGAAAAATCTTGGGAAGCTAGGATGAAAAATGACCCGAAGTTTGCCACTTCGCCTATCTTTGTCACTGATAAGGATTATGAATTCTCTGTCGACCCTGAGATAATCTCTCTAGTCGAATCTGATCCTTTTCACGGTTATGAGTCTGAGACTGTCATAGCCCATCTTGCCAAACTATCCGAAATAGCCAACCTTTTCACTAATGAGGAGAAGATCCGCCACTACTATATCCTTAAGATATTTCCTTTCTCTCTAAAGGATGACGCTGAAGTCTTCTTCACCTCTCTTGCTCCTGGATGTGCGCGTAGTCCCCAGGAGATGGTCTATTATTTCTGTGAGAAATATTTCCCTGCCCATAAGAAGCAAGTTGCCTTGCAGGAAATGTACAACTTTGCTCAACTCCAAGAAGAGACTCTTCCACAAGTTTGGGGAGGTTCGTCCAGCTACAGAATGCTTTGCCTGATCACCCTCTTAAGAAGAACGAGATACTTGATATCCTCTATAACGGACTCACCGATGCCTCTAGAGACGACCTAGATAGTTGTGTCGGTTGTGTTTTTAGGGAACGAACTGTAGAACAACCTGAGACTCTACTGAATAACCTCTTGATCAACGATAATGCTTGGACTATTCCCGAACCACCTCCTAAGCCAACTCCTAAGAAAAGAGGTATTCTATTCCTCAGTCCCGAAGATATGCAAGAAGCCAAGAAATCTATGCAAGATAAAGGCGTTAGATCTGAAGATGTCAAAAATCTACCACCTATCGAAGAGATCCATGGTCTCGATAACCCGATATAAGTAGTAGAAGTAAATTCTCTGCGTAGGTTTGATTAGAGTGATATTCCTTTTGATAAACCTGCTAGCCTATGCTTTGATGAATTTGACAACTTTGTTGCCAAACAACAGAGTTTCAATGATTATGTTAGCAGACATTTGGAACAAAGTACTCGTATGCTTAGCCATTTAAGTGCTTGTGTAGACAGAAATGTCAATGTTGTGAAGCTTCTGAGTAAACATGCCTCTATGATTACTACTCAGGTAGAACAAGTACTTAAAGCTTAGAATGACTTGCTCAATGAATTAAATAACAACTCTGTCAGAGTCATTACTAGAGGAGGCAAAATGACTCACGAACCTTTGTATCCTGAAGGACATCCTAAGAGAGTTAATCAAGATTCTCAAGGAATCAATGCTGATACACCTAGTCATCCTAAGGAGAAGAAGAAGGATGATAGAAACCTGCACGCCAGTTCACCAAATACTGTCACACCTGAAGAACCTAATGATATCTCTGCGTCTCATGCAGAAACACAATCAGGTGATGAACATGAACCTGGTGACAATGTGGACAGTGATGTTCATAATGATGCTCAACCTAGCAATGATGAGGATGTGGAGATTGAACCTACGGTTAATCCTGATAATCCACAACCTAGGAGATACGACAAGAATGACTTCACTGCTAGGAAGCATGGTAAAGAAAGAGAGCCATGGGTTCAGAGACCTATGCCCTTTCCTCCTAAGCCATCCAAGAAAAAGGATGATGAGGATTTTGAGCGCTTCGTTGAGATGATAAGACCCGTCTTTCTGCAGATGCGGTTAACTGATATGCTCAAGATGTCTCTGTATGCCAAGTACATGAAAGATATCATAACTAATAAACGGAAGATACCAGATCTTGAGATCTCCACCATGCTTGCCAACTATACTTTCAAAGGTGGAACTCCTAAGAAACTTGGTGATCCCGGAGTGCCCACTATACCTTGCTCCATTAAAGGAAACTACGTAAGAACTGCCTTATGTGACCTTGGAGCCGGTGTTAGTGTTATGCCGCTCTCTCTTTATCGTAGACTTGAATTGGATAAGTTGACACCCACTGAAATTTCTCTGCAAATGGCCGACAAATCAACTGCTTTCTCTATCGGCGTTTGCGAGGATGTGCCCGTTGTGGTTGCTAATACCACTATCTTAACAGACTTTGTTATCTTGGATATTCCCGAGGACGATGCCATGGCTATCATCCTCGGAAGACCCTTTTTAAACACTGCAGGGGCTGTTATAGATTGCAACAAAGGCAATGCCACTTTCCATGGCAACGGTAATGAGCACACAGTGCACTTTCCGAAGAAACGATATCCAGTACATTGCATCAATGCTATCGAAAAGGCTTCATCGATTCTTATTGGGAGCTTTGAATGCCCTATTCCTCGTGTCAAGATGAAGTATGATTTGCTTGTTGGGGAGATACATATCCCCATTGAGGTGACTTAGTGGCTATTCGAAAAATTCTCCATTCTCTCTCGCGATTCGAGAAGGTTTTGTCATGAGGACTTGATCAACCCCATTGACAGATTTCTTTCGATGACCATGAAACGGATGAATCAAAGAGTCACATACCTCTGTTTTGAGTTTTCCTTTTCTTTTGCTTAGAAGAAAAATGATAGAATTAGTTTAGTTTTTCTTGTTTTCTGTTTTAGCGTACCACAGAAAAATACCTCGAAAATAAAAGTTCTCCGATGGTCCTGAAAATTTAGTATGATTTTTTCTAGAATTTTTGAAAATTTCTGGGCCTGAGAGCTGGCCTGGGGGCCAGACCAGTGGGGCACAAGCCCTGCCACCGCCACCTACCCCCCTGGTGGCGGGGTGCAAGCTTGTGGGGCCCACAGGCACCCCCTCCACTCATTCCAGCTCCCAGCCTCTTCTTCCACCTCCAGAAAAAAATTGTTTCGCAGCTCAAACCCGTGTTCTTGCTCATTTGGCTGTGATTTTCGATCTCCTTGCTCAAAGCACCATTCTCCGAACCGTTTTGGGGAAATTACTCCTTGGTCAGTGACTCCTCCATTGGTCCAATTAGTTTTTTCTCTAGTGCTTTATCATTCGCGTATTCTTGCTACCTTGGTGACCCTGTTCTTGAGCTAGAAAAGTTGATTTTAGCTGGTCCCAAGTAGTTTTAGCACGTGATACGGTCTCTAGGCACTAGTAGGAGTAGTTGCTACAAGTTGGGTTAATCCTTATTCACTTTTCTTTCAAAGTCTCTAAAAATTTCAGAATTTTCCGGAGCTAGAAAAAGGAAAAGATGAGGAGGTTCTTGAGAGGCTCTTCAAGCCGTAACCACAAGGAGGATGAAAAGAAGCACCCCAAGTACGTAGTCCCTCAAGTCACATAAGTTCGAGCGTGCGATTGGCCAAGTGATGAATTTTTTGCGCGCCGCCGGACTTTATGAAGACTTTTATTACTTGGTGGAGAACGCAGGTCTTACTGCGTTTGTTGAATATAAGTGCCCACAATACCTCCTCCTCACCAATATTTTCGTTCAAAGCTTCAACTTTTATCCGAGGAAGAATCCTCCCATGGTTGAGTTCATGATTTACGATGTTCCCCAGTGCATGACGCTGCAGGACTTTTGCAATGTATGCAAATTACCTTGTGTTGGGGATATCCGTGACCCTCGTCCACGGGACTTGGAGGATTTCATTGGTTCTATTGTTGTTGGAGAGGAGAGAGGAGTGTCTCGCGTTAGAATTGCTAGCATACATTTTCCTGTGCTTCGGTACTTCTCACTATTTGTGGGAAAATGTTTGATTGGCCGTGGGGAGGCTGGATCACTTAGTTCTCCAGACCTTGCTGTTTTGCGCGAAGGCCTTTATAACGATAAGACTTATAGCTTGGGTGCTATAGTAGCTCAACGGTTGAACCTGAACCGTTCTAAAGGTGTTGTCTATGGAGGTATCTATGCTACCCGTCTTGCCAGACACTTTGAGATACCCATTAGACTGGGAGAGGAAGGAGAGATGCTTCTTCCTGAGAAATATCTGGATTATGACAACATGGTTCACCATGATTTTCTGGATAGAGATGCTAGTAGACGGATGATTTATAACCTCGTATTTAGTCAGGGTACTCGAGAGACTATTACTTTGCCTGCTCCTTCTTTGTTCGATCTTCATGCAGGCACGTACACTATTATGCCCGCGGACATCTACGCATATTGGGGCTTGGCCCAACCACAGGCGCCCGTGCCCGAGCCGCCAGTCGAGTACCATACGCCAGTTTATTAGTGGGAGCCAGAGGAGCTCACACCGCAGTGGCATCCACAGTCTGCTCTGGAGTATCCTGAAGCTGGTTATTTCCCACCTTGGGAGTAGACCAAGCTAGGCCAAAAGCTTAAGCTTGGGGGAGTACTTGTTCTCACCGACTTTACATTCATGCTTATGCTTTTACCTTGTTATCCGGTGTTTACACTTTGCCACTGTATTATCCATGCTAGTTTCTTTTCGTTTTCTTGTTTTCTTGTTTCGTGTCCTTTTGAGAAAACCCAAAAACATTTTTCTTTCTTCTTTTGCTTGTTGGGAGCTTTCCCGTGAAAATAGTTTTCTTTTTCTTTGTGTCAAGGTAGAAGATATTGGTTACAATTTTTAGTGGTTCTTACATGCTTACCTATTTAGCTTTCAAAGAGCCATATTACTTTGTCTTCTCCTTTGTGTTTGCCTGCAGATTCAACTTAGTCCAATGCGCTTATTATCGTTTTCATCGTTCGATCGTGCAAATGAAAGGCAACAATGATGATATATGATGAAGTGACTGAGACTGAAAAGCTGGTATGAACTCTATCTATTTTGTTTTTGTAAATATGACTAGCTTGTCGACCCAGATTTACCTTTGTTGTGAGAGAACCATGTTTGCAATGACAACTTAGAGATCATAGTTTCTATTGCCATGCTTATTTAGCCGAGAGCTTATAATGGTTTGTCTTGATTGCCAACATAGATTTTGAGATGACTATGATGTAGTATGATAGGATGGTATTCTCCTTTGAATGTTTCAAGTGGCTTGACTTGGCGCATGTTCATGCATGTAGTTGAAACAAAATCAACATAGCCTCTATGATGTTCGTGTTCATGGTGATTTATATCATGTTCATGCTTGCATTCAATGTTAGTCAAACTCACTGCATCTTGATGACTGTTGTCACTCTCTAGTTGGTCACTTCCCAGTCTTTTGCTAGCCTTCACTTGTACTAAGCGGAATACTGCTTGTGCATCCACTTCCATAAACCCAAAACTTTTTCCATGAGAGTCCACCATACCTACCTATTTGCGGTATCTACCTGCCATTCCAAGTAAATTTGCATGTGCCACTCTCTAAACCTTCAAGAAATAATCTGTTTTGCATGCCCGAACCGCTCATGTGGTGACAGAGGGCTATTGGTATCTTCCATGCTAGGAGTGTTATCCTCGACATGTGTTTATTCACAGACATTCACGAGAAAGGGGCCGGTATTTGGAATGCCCAGTTCCACGCTTAAATCGAAAACATAACTGTAAAACAAGACTCCCGCCAGATTGATGTTAGTATGGACGGTACCCGAGGATTCGGCAAGCCGTGGAGTGTGATTGATTGGTGGTGGGGGAGTTAAAAATTTACGTTTCTGTTTGGGAACCGCCTATAGCATGAGTAGCATGGAAGATATTGAGAACTCTTGGTCACTGCGTTGACAATGAAAGCATGCCACCTAAAATTATTTTCTCTGTTTTCAAAGCTTGAGCTCTGGCACCTCTGCAAATCAATGCTTCCCTCTGCGAAGGGCCTGTCTATTTATTTTCCGGCCGAGTCATCCTCCTCTTATATAAGCACCAATTAGAGAGCACCTCTGTCATTTTTATGCTTTGCTTTTGATTGATATTGAGTATGACTATGACTGGATCTTCGTTACTATGAATTACAATGTTTAGTCAGCCCTTGATCTTTGAAAGTGCTCTGCATTTATGTTTTGTGGTCTCAGAAAAAGCTAGCGAGATACCACCTATTCATATTGATTCGTGCTTGTTTTGATTGAAGTGTTGGTATTTGAAACTCATTATTATTTGCTCGTTAGCTGATTATGCCATTGATATTAGTTTACCGTGAGACCTTTGTGTCATTTGCTTATGTGGTTAACTTGTGATCTTGCTGAAATTCTGATTATGAGTTAGACATACTTGCAACAACAAGATCAAACAGAGTTTGTCAAAGTTTTTCTTTCTCTCTGAGTTTGTCAACTGAGTTGCTTGAGGACAAGCAAGGTTTTAAGCTTGGGGGAGTTGATACGTCTCCATCGTATCTACTTTTCCAAACTCTTTTGCCCTTGTTTTGGATTCTAATTTGCATGATTTGAATGGAACTAACCTGGACTGACGCTGTTTTCAGCAGAATTGCCTTGGTGTTATTTTTGTGCAGAAATCAAAGTTCTCCAAACGTCCTGAAAATTTACGGGGAGCAGTTTTGGAAAATATCAAAAATATCTGCGCCAAGTTCCACCTGAGGGGGTGGGCCAGTGGGCCACAAGCCCCTGCTCCGCCACCACCCCCCTGGTGGCGGTGGGCAGGCTTGTGGGGACCACACGGCTCTGCCGCCCCCAATTCGAGGTCTATAAGTTGCCTTTCGTCCCAGAAAAAATAAAAAGAGAAGTTTTTGTCGCGTTTTCGATACGGAGGCGCCGCCACCACCTGTTCTTCATCTGGAGGGCAGATCTGGAGTCGGTCTTGGGCTCCGGAGAGGGGAAATCGTCGCCATCGTCATCATCAACATTCTTCCCTCTCCAATTCCATGATGGTCTTCGTCGTTCGTGAGTAATCTATTCGTAGGCTCACTGGGCGGTGATGAGTAGGATGAGATCTATAATGTAATCGAGTTAGTTTTGATGGGGATTGATCCCTAGTATCCACTATGTTCTGAGATTGATGTTGCTACTACTTTGCCATGCTTAATGCTTGTCACTAGGGCCCGAGTGCCATGATTTCAGATCTGAAATTGTTATGTTGTCACCAATATATGTGTGTTTTATATCCGATCTTGCAAGTTGTAGTTACCTACTATGTGTTATGATCCGGCAACCCCGGAGTGACAATAACCGGAACCACTCCCGGTGATGACCATTCTTTGAGAAGTTCATGTGTTCACCAAGTGCTAATGCGTTGGTCCGGTTCTTTATTAAAAGGAGAACCTTAATATCCAGTAGTTTCCTTTTGGACCCCGCTGCCACGGGAGGGATGGACAATAGATGTCATGCAAGTTCTTTTCCCTAAGCACGTATGACGACACACGGAATGCATGCCTACATCACATTGACGAATGGGAGCTAGCCACATATCTCTTCGTGTTATAGCTGTTGCATGATGAATAT
Organism: Hordeum vulgare subsp. vulgare; assembly: GCF_904849725.1. Lineage (NCBI taxonomy): Eukaryota > Viridiplantae > Streptophyta > Magnoliopsida > Poales > Poaceae > Hordeum > Hordeum vulgare. Next base: position 534,137,521 of record NC_058522.1, on the reverse strand, counting down.
CATCCAAACAAATCACCGACCCATTGCCTACGAGTTTGTCCTACTGCTACTGTTACTTGTCTTGTTCTACTGCTGCTGCTACTACTGTTGCTACTGCTGTTACTTGTCTTGCTCTGCCGCTACTGTTGCTACTACTGTCGCTTGCTACTGTTGCTACTTGCTACTTTTGTCACTACTGCTGTTCCTTGCCGTTGCTATTGCTCGTTACACTGCCGTTACTCGTTACTTTGTTGTTACTACTGTGCTTGCAGATACTAATCTTTCATGTGTGGTAGAATCTGACAAATTCAGCTGCTAATACTTGAGAGTATTCTCTCACCTCCCCTTGAGGGTGGGCCATCAAATGTTGCGAACCCACGCGCTGGTGGGCCATCAACTACATTCTTCTTGTTTCATTAGTGGGGAGTGCTATCAGCATTCTTCCGGTACCATTGCAGGAGAAGGTTTGTTGTCATCAGCATTCATCTAGCTATCGCCAGAGATTGCAATCACTGCCCCTACTGTCACTGGGAAAGGTCACCACATGGCAGAACCCAAAACCAAGCAATTCTCCCATTGCAAGAATCATAGATCTAGTTGGCCAAACAAAACCCAAGACTTGGAGAGACTTACAAGGATATCAAATCATGCATATAAGAAATCAGCAAGGACTCAAATATATATCATAGATAATCTGATCACAAATCCACAATTCATCGGATCTCGACAAACACACCGCCAAAGAAGATTACATCAGATAGATATCCATGAAGATCATGGAGAACTTTGTATTGAAGATCCAAGAGAGAGAAGAAGCCATCTAGCTACTAACTACGGACCCGTAGGTCTGAAGTGAACTACTCACGAGTCATTGGAGGGGCGATGATGATGATGAAGAAGCCCTCCAACTCCAAAGTCCCCTCCGGCAGGGCGCCGGGAAGGGTCTCCAGATGAGATCTCGCGGAAACGGAAGCTTGCGGCGTCGGAAAAGTATTTTTGAGGCTCCCCTGATTTTTTGCGGAATATTTGGGAATTTATAGGCCAAAGATCTAGGTCAGGGAGTGGCCAGGGAGGCCACAAGCCTGCCCACCGCCGCCTCCCCCTGGTGGCGGAGTGTGTTGGGGAACGTCGCATGGGAAACAAAAATTTTCCTACGCGCACGAAGACCTATCATGGTGATGTCCATCTACGAGAGGGGATGTGTGATCTACGTACCCTTGTAGACCATACAGCAGAAGCGTTAGTGAACGCGGTTGATGTAGTGGAACGTCTTCACGTCCCTCGATCCGCCCCGCGAACTATCCCGCGAACAGTCCCACGATCTAGTGCCGAACGGACGGCACCTCCGCGTTCAGCACACGTACAGCTCGACGATGATCTCGGCCTTCTTCATCCAGCAAGAGAGACGGAGAGGTAGAAGAGTTCTCCGGTAGCATGACGGCGCTCCGGAGGTTGGTGATGATCTTGTCTCAGCAGGGCTCCGCCCGAGCTCCGCAGAAACGCGATCTAGAGGTGAAACCGTGGAGATATGTGGTCGGGCTGCCGTGGCAAAGTTGTCTCAAATCAGCCCTAAAACCCCACTATATATAGGAGGAGGAGGGGGGAGACTTGCCTTGGGGTCCAAGGACTCCCAAGGGAGTCGGCCGAGCCAAGGGGGAAGGTCTCCCCCTCCCAAACCGAAATCTACTTGGTTTGGAAGGTGGACTCCTTCTTCCCTTTCCCACCTCCTTTTTTTTCTTTTCCTCTTTAATTTTCTTTCCTATGCGCATAGGCCTCTCCTGGGCTGTCTCACCAGCCCACTAAGGGCTGCTGTGGCACCCAAACACCCATGGGCTTCCCCGGGGTGGGTGCGCCCCCCCGGTGAACTCCCGGAACCCATTCGTCATTCCCGGTACATTCCCGGTAACTCCGAAAACCTTCAGGTAATCAAATAAGGTCATCCTATATATCAATCTTCATTTCCGGACCATTCCGGAAACCCTCGCGACGTCCGTGATCTCATCCGGGACTCCGAACAACATTTGGTAACCAACCATATAACTCAAATACGCATAAAACAACGTCGAACCTTAAGTGTGCAGACCCTGCGGGTTCGAGAACTATGTAGACATGACCCGAGAGACTCCTCGGTCAATATCCAATAGCGGGACCTGGATGCCCATATTGGATCCTACATATTCTACGAAGATCTTATCGTCTGAACCTCAGTGCCAAGGATTCATATAATCCCGTATGTCATTCCCTTTGTCCTTCGGTATGTTACTTGCCCGAGATTCGATCGTCAGTATCCGCATACCTATTTCAATCTCGTTTACTGGCAAGTCTCTTTACTCTTTCCGTAATACAAGATCCCGTAACTTACACTAAGTCACATTGCTTGCAAGGCTTGTGTGTGATGTTGTATTACCGAGTGGGCCCCGAGATACCTCTCCGTTACACGGAGTGACAAATCCCAGTATTGATCCATACTAACTTAACGAACACCTTCGGAGATACGTGTAGAGCATCTTTATAGTCACCCAGTTACGTTGCGACGTTTGATACACACAAAGTATTCCTCCGGTGTTAGTAAGTTATATGATCTCATGGTCATAGGAATAAATACTTGACACGCAGAAAACATTAGCAATAAAATGACACGATCAACATGCTACGTCTATTAGTTTGGGTCTAGTCCATCACGTGATTCTCCTAATGACGTGATCCAGTTATCAAGCAACAACACCTTGTTCATAATCGGAAGACACTCACTATCGTTGATCAACTGGCTAGCCAACTAGAGGCTTGCTAGGGACAGTTTTTTGTCTATGTATCCACACATGTAAATGAGTCTTCATTCAATACAATTATAGCATGGATAATAAACGATTATCTTGATACAGGAATTATAATAATAACTATATTTATTATTGCCTCTAGGGCATAATTCCAACAGAGTGGGGGCTTGTGGGCTCCCTGGATCCCACCTGGCTTGGCCCAAAGGCCCCCTGATCTTCTTCCGTTCGGGAAAAAATCATTTCAGGTTTTTTCTTCCGTTTGGACTCCGTTCCAAAATCAGATGTGAAAAGAGTCAAAAACACGGAAAAAAAGGAATTGACACTTGGCAATGAATTAATAAGTTAGTCCCAGAAAAGATATAAAAGGTACATAAAACAACCAAAGAAGACAAGATAACATCGTGAAACCATCAACAATTATAGATACGTTTGAGACGTATCAATTTCTCAGCGTAAGCACAAGGAACAATAGGATCACTAAAGGCAATGACTTTCTCCTCAACTAGATTGGGTTTAACTATGTTGACTTCTATAGGAGGATGATACCTAAACCACTTCTCTTTGGGAAGATCAACATGAGCAGCATAAGATTCACATAGAGGAGTTACTATCTCAGAGTCAAGTCCATACTTAGCGCTAAAATCTCTACAAGTGTTTGTTTCAACAATAGATTTAACGCAATCAAACTGGAAATTCATACCTGACTCCTTACCTTCTTCCAGCTCCCAATCTTCAGAGTTACGTTTGATTCTTTCAAATAAATTCTACTTGTGATCAATATCCTTCTTCATAAAAGAACCGGTACAAGAAGTGTCAAGCATGGTACGATCTTCATGGGAAAGCCGAGCATAAAAGTTTTGAGTGATAATTTCTCTCGAGAGCTTATGATTGGGGCATGAATATAGCATTGATTTAAGCCTCCCCCAAGCTTGAGCTATGCTTTCCCTGTCACGAGGCCAAAAGTTATAAATATAATTCTGATCACGATGTACTAAATGCATAGGATAAAACTTTTGATGAAATTCTAATTTCAACCGATTGTAGTCCCATGATCCAGTATCATCACATAGCCTATACCATGTCAACGCCTTATCCTTCAAAGATAAAGGAAATACTTTCTTATTTACCTCATCCTCGGGCAAACCTGCAAGCTTAAATAAACCACAAACTTCATCTACGTAGATTAGATGCAAGTTTGGATGTGAAGATCCATCTCCTGTAAAAGGATTAGCCAACAGTTTCTCAAGCATACTCGAAGGAATTTCATAAAACATATTTTGAGTAGGTACCTCAGGTTGAGGAACAACTCCTCGTGCTTCCGTTCGTGGTGAAGATACCCCGAACAAATTCCTCAAAGGAACAGTTTCCATAGTGACAAGTGACAATGAATTTCAGCACAGTATATAAATGTTTCCTTACCAAATTCCACTTACCAAAGGCGTTTCCCTCCCCGGCAACAGCGCCAGAAAAGAGTCTTGATGACCCACAAGTATAGGGGATCAATCATAGTCCTTTCGATAAGTAAGAGTATCGAACCCAACGAGGAGGAGAAGGCTCTGATAAACGGTTTTCAGCAAGGTAATAACTGCAAGCACTGAAAGTAGCGGTAACAAGTGATGGTGTAGTGAGGTGAAACGTAGCAAGCGAAAAGTAACAAGTAACAAGTAGTAGCAACGGTGCAGCAAGTGGCCCAATCCCTTTTGTAGCAAGGGACAAGCCTGAACAAAGTCTTATAAGAGGAAAAACGCTCCCGAGGACACACGAGAATTTCTGTCATGCTAGTTTCATCATGTTCATATGATTCGCGTTCGTTACTTTGATAGTTTGATATGTGGGTGGACCGGCGCTTGGGTACTGCCCTTACTTGGACAAGCATCCCACTTATGATTAACCCCTCTCGCAAGCATCCTCAACTACGAAATAAGAATTAAGACAACGTCTAACCATAGCATTAAACTAGTGGATCCAAATCAGCCCCTTACGAAGCAACGCATAGACTGGGGTTTAAGCTTCTGTCACTCCAGCAACCCATCATCTACTTACTACTCCCCAATGCCTTCCTCTAGGCCCAAATATGGTGAAGTGTTATGTAGTCGACATTCATATAACACCACTTGAGGAAAAACAACATACATCATATCAAAATACCGAACGAATATCAAATTCACATGACTATTATTAGCATGACTTATCTCATGTCCTCAGGAACAAAAGTAACTACTCACAAAGCATAATCATAATCATGATCAGAGGTGTAATGAATAGCATCAAGGATCTTAACATAAACTCTTCCACCAAGTAATCCAACTAGCATCAACTACAAAGAGTAATCAACACTACTAGCAACCTTACAAGTACCAATCGGAGTCGCGAGACGGAGATTGGTTACAAGAGATGAACTAGGGTTTGGAGAGGAGATGGTGCTGATGAAGATGTTGATGGAGATGCCTCCCCTCCGACGAGAGGAGTGTTGGTGATGACGATGGCGACGATTTCCCCCTCTGGGAGGGAAGTTTCCTCGGCAGGATCGTCCTGCCGGAGCTCTAGATTGGATCTGCTCAAGTTCCGCCTCGTGGCGGCGGAGAATCCACGAAAAAGCTCCACCCTGATTTTTTTCCGGACGAAACCCTTCATATAGCAAAAGAGGGGGGCCAGTGGGCCGCCAGGGTGCCCACAAGCCCTGTTGCCGCGGCCAGGGGGGTAGGCCACGGCAACTAGGCTTGTGGGCCCGTGGTTGATCCCCTCTGACAATTCTTTCACCCAGTATTTTTTATAAAATCCAAAAAAAATCCACGTTGATTTTCACGGCATTTGGAGTTGCGCAGAATAGAGCACTCAGACTTGCTCCTATTCCAGTCCAGAATTCCAGCTGCTGGTATTCTCCCTCTTAAAATAAACCTTGCAAAATAAGAGAGAAAAGGCATAAGTAAGATTCCACAAAGTATAATAACAGTCCATAAAGCTTTAAATATCAACATGAAAGCATGATGCAAAATGGACGTATCATACATCACCCTTTCCTCTTCAAGGGAACACCAACGCAAGGCTCCAAGGCCGCAGGGGAATCCTTTGCATCTTTGTCAAGGAAATCCCTATAGGCGTAGCCAGCAGTAGTCAACTCATAGGTTTGAAGCTGGTATGAGGGATCTGTCTGAGTCAGTTTTTCTTGATCGGTGTGTGACCGAACCGTCCGTCCAGACGTATATGGGGTGCCTAACTATAGGTTCTCTTTGATTGGACAATACAGAAGGTGAGATATAATCCAAGTACATACATACAATCAAGCACGACAATGCCTTCTTATTAAAAAATACAGTGAGCAAACAATCCAAGGGCATCTTCGACGCCTTGCCGGAAAATGTCCGCAAACATCTATATCGGATCATTTTTGCCATCCAAATGGGTGCCACATACTTTCAGAGGCGAGCCCGCGTGTCCAAATTCCCGCAAATCGGATGTAAGCTTGTGTTGGGAGGGGGAGTCCGGGCCTCCTCGAGGACTCCGACACCCCCGACAAATCCAAAACCCACCCGGAGTTTGCGTCGTTCTTACCCCCTGATCTGTATCCGTTCCTTCCTAGGTCGTCGTCGCCAGCAATGTACCACACCGGCCGCCCGCCCATGCTTTATCAGAATTCTGACATTGCACCCCAGGCACGAGGCGTCCACCCCTTCCCCTCCCCCCTTGTCCAATCTCCACAGATGTAGCCTCATCCCTGCAACAACCGTCCACACCGGATAATACGCCCACAAGTTTTGACCAAATGCCAAAGCCAAAGTGTTCACAATGTTTTACTTACTTTCATACTTCGAAGCAACCGGGAGTACTTCTACAAGAAGTTCACGGGGTCACCCTCGTCACATGAAAATGACGAATGTGGGGACGAAAAGGCAATGATACATGCAGTCCTAGAAGACACAAAATTTCCTCCCGGGCATGTCCAGAATTTCAAGGGGTCGGTCGAAGGCCATTGAATGCTGAATAGGAGAGGCCACGTGGGTATTTGATGCTGATGGGCGACTACTTTGAACCCGATGCCTTATTCACGGACAATTTTCGTCGATGCTTTCATATGCTGAAAAATGTTTTCGGTCGCCTCTATAATGGTTTTCAGTCCTATGATTATTTCTTATCTTGAAGAAGGATTTCATTTGGAAAATTGGATTCTCTAGTTACCAAAAGTGCATGGATGCATCGAGGATGATCTTCTATGTCACAACCAAGGATTTGTGGGATTAGTACCTCTAGATGTATGAAAGCATCTATGGAGTTGCCATGATGACGTTTGCTACTGTGATGGTCAAGGTGTTTGGAGTATGGTACTTTAGAGAATGAATTGTCGCAGACACCGAAAGACTTGTGGTACTGTCCAAAGCAAGAGAGTGGTCAAGCATGCTCGGATGCCTTGATTGCATGCACTCGAGATGGACTGCCCACATGTTCTACAAGGGCAATATTAGGGCCATGTTAAGAAGCCCACGTTCATTCTTGAAGCAGATGCATTACAAGACCTCTGGATTTGACATACTTTCTTTGGCATATGCACAGGTCTCACAATGACATCCATATATTGGAGTGGACTACATTGTTTGCTAGGTTGACTGAAGGACAAGCTCCACCGTGCAACTATACTGATAATGATCATGACTACAATATGTGCTACTATCTGGTTGATGATATCTATCCTCCATGGGCAACCTTCGTCGGTACCATCTTTGAGCTAGTTGGTCGGAAAAGAGCTCACTTTGCCAAAGACAAGGAGGTAGACAGGATATGGGAAGAGCATTTGGAGTGCTCCAAGACCATTACATAGTTGTTCAAGGACATGCAAAATATGGGATCTAGGGACCTTGTGGGAGCCGATGACAACTTATGTCATCATGCACAACATGATTGTGGAAGGAGATTTCGAAGGTCTAAAATTTGGGAATATGAGTGATCCTTTCCAACTTCCAGCCCAAAATCCGGTCATGTCTGTGGGCTTTGTCCAAGTGCTCAACATATCCAGGATTGAGAAACTCATGAATAGTTAAGAATGATCTGATTAAGCATCTATGGGTGGTTAAAGGGAACAACTAGAACATAAGTTGAATTCAAGTTTGACTATTTTATTTGATAACTTAATTTTTGGGTCATTATATTTCAAACTGAACTTGTGTTGAATTTGACTATTTCCACTAATCCAAGAATTGTGCTCGTCAATAGTTATTTTGGAGTGTCCCAGACGTAAAAAAATAAAAAATAAAAACAGGGGCGAACACGGGCATATATTTGATGGATAGGATTGGATGGCCGACTCTAGTATGTGTGTCCGCGGATGCGTCCGAACGAGCGTTCGCAGATGAATAGCAGGTCTAATTTGGGACGACGTTGGATATGTACTAACAGACAGCTCATTGTTGCGAGGCTAGCATCCAGCGGTCTTGAAGACATTACTTTCAAGAGCTCGAGAGGGAGTTTTTGAATCTTCTAGCTCACTAATCGCAGTAGAGATCATTATAACAACTTAGCAAGGTATCTTGACAAGATAACAAGGTTAATACAAGAACAAAACTAATTTTTTTAATGCGTTAAAATATTTTCTAAATAACTTTCTTTTAGATACTTTTCAAATAACTTTGATGTTGCTAGCTATTTCTTATGTTATTTTTTTCATATTGGAACCCCCCCCCCACAAGTTATGTGGTTCTATGGCAAAAAAACTCACGTGCTAGGATACTTCACAAATAATATATGACTACCCCAGCGAAAAATGACTAAATTGGCACCATTGTATGGGTGCTATCAATCATCTTGATTTTTGTTCGCAAGTCCATGAACAACTTGTTCAATGAGAAATTACAAATTTAAACTCTTTAGAGTTTAATGAAATTACGTGAATATATTATAGGTCTCTTTGGAGAATGTTTTTAGATTAATTGTCCCCATGACTCCATAGATTTTCCAATGTGAAAATCCAAAAGTAAAAGAACCTTTAAAGGTTGTGAAAATCACAATTATAGTACACGATTCTACGACTTTACGATCGAAACTAACCCCTCCGATTCTATGATTTTGGTTCATAGAATCTACGTTTCTACTATTTTAATAGTTAAGATTGTACTGTTTACGATCCTACCATCGAAGCTCCGATCCAATTCAAAATCAAGATACGGGCAACCATATGTGCTTTGGGTAGCTGATAAACACATGACCTTCAATGGATTAAAGCTGGGCAATTCTCAAGCTTAAAACATCTTCTTCCCATTCTGTCACCAATGCTAGAGAAGATATATCTGTGTCAACTTACCGGTCTATGGCATTTGACATCGTACTAGATTAAGCATAAATAACACTTTAGCAACTCGCAATTACATTATTTGCTTGGCACGTGCTACAGGATTAACGATGCAGATTAGCTATGTGATCTATCAGCTATGGTCGTTTATTTTTGTTCCTAAACATAAAACATGACATGCATATCCTTATAACTTCAAATGTAGTTAGATTAATTCCCCCCAACTCAATGCAATTAGACCAACGATATAGATGTGTGATCTTGCACAAGCCAACAAAAGAGTGAAAGCAAAAGAAAAAAAAAAGAATGCACAGGAAGATTAATTGGAAATAAACTATTTTGTGAACAAAAGAAAAACACCATAAAAGCAGATTTTTTTGAAAAAATTAACATATGTTACTAAGAAAATGTGAATGCTAGAGAACAAATACCATAAAATTAATTGGCATAATAACATATAGAATGTTATGAAAAAGTGACCAAAAGCCCACACAGTTTATTAACATTCATGAAAAATCTCCATATTTCATGATTTTCCATGGATATTCATGAATTTATTGCATCATATAAAAAAATGAACTTTTCAAGATTTTGTCAAATTCCTGATTTGGCTCAAAGCTTTTATTTTCAAATTAAACTTCCTATTTATGTACAAGGGTTAGTTTCCATTCTCCTAAACTTTCTTTCGATTTTTTTATGGTGGGACTACAAAGTGTGAAAATCTCATGACATTCTAATAAAATCCAAGTCGGAGAAGACCAAGTTTTTAGAAGTTGAGAGGACTTGTCTCTAGAGTTTAGATGTCAAAATTGTTGTAGACAACCAACAAAGGACTTTCGTAGTTTGAATCACTGTTAAATTCTTGATTTTGGTACTACATCCAATGAATCGTTGTTTGTCATCGGCTTCAACTGGTATGCTAATATGTGACCAAAATTGTATCCTCCATTGAACGATTGTATGCTAATCATTGTTCTCTCGTCTTCAATTCATGATTTTGGTAGTACTTCCAGTCTAAACTTTAAATCCATGTATGCCTCCTTATATTGAACTCCTTATAATTCAATTATTTTAATGGTGGTCGAACCTAACTGAACCCCTGTTGGGGAACGTCGCACGGGATACAAAAATTTTCCTACGCGCACGTAGACCTATCATGGTGATGTCCATCTACCGAGAGGGGATTTCCGATCTACGTACCCTTGTAGATCGCACAGCAGAAGCGTTAGTGAACGCGGTTGATGTAGTGGAACGTCCTCACGTCCCTCGATCTGCCCCGCGAACCGTCCCACGAACCGTCCCGCGATCCGTCCCACGATCTAGTGCCGAACGGACGGCACCTCCGCGTTCAGCACACGTACAGCTCGACAATGATCTCGGCCTTCTTGATCCAGCAAGAGAGACGGAGAGGTAGATGAGTTCTCCGGCAGAGTGACGGTGCTCCAGAGGTTGGTGGTGATATGATCTCGGCAGGGCTCCGCCCGAGCTCCGCAGAAATGCGATCTAGAGGTAAAACCATGGAGGTATGTGGTCGGGCTGCCTTTTGAAAAGTTGTCTCAAATAAGCCCTAATTGCTCCATATATATAGGAGGAGGGAGGGGAGGCTTGCCTTGAGGCTCAAGGAGCCCCAAGGGCTGCGCACCAAGGGGAGGAGGAGTCCTCCTCCAATCCTAGTCCAACTAGGATTGGAAAGTGGAGTCCTTCTCTCCCTTCCCACCTCTTTTTTTTCTTTTCTCTTTGATTTTCTATCCTTGGCGCATAGGGCCCTCTTGGGCTGTCCCACCAGCCCACCAAGGGCTGGTGCGCCACCCCCCAGGTCTATGGGCTTCCCGGGGTGGGTTGCCCCCCCCCCCCGGTGAACACCCGGAACCCATTCGTCATTCCCGGTACATTCCCGGTAACTCCGAAAACCTTCCGGTAATCAAATGAGGTCATCCTATATATCAATCTTCGTTTCCGGACCATTCCGGAAACCCTTGTGACGTCCGTGATCTCATCCGGGACTCCGAACAATATTCGGTAACCAACCATATAACTCAAATACGCATAAAACAACGTCGAACCTTAAGTGTGCAGACCCAGCGGGTTCGAGAACTATGTAGACATGACCCGAGTGACTCCTCGGTTAATATCCAACAACGGGACCTGGATGCCCATATTGGATCCCACATATTCTACGAAGATATTATCGTTTGAACCTCAGTGCCAAGGATTCATATAATCCCGTATGTCATTCCCTTTGTCCTTCGGTATGTTACTTGCCCGAGATTCGATCGTCAGTATCCGCATACCTATTTCAATCTCGTTTACCGGCAAGTCTCTTTACTTGTTTCGTAATACAAGATCCCGCAACTTACACTAAGTCACATTGCTTGCAAGGCTTGTGTGTGATGTTGTATTACCAAGTGGGCCCCGAGATATCTCTCCGTCACACGGAGCGACAAATCCCAGGATCGATCCATACTAACTCAACGAACACCTTCGGAGATACCTGTAGAGCATCTTTATAGTCACCCAATTACGTTGCGACGTTTGATACACACAAAGCATTCCTCCGGTGTCAGTGAGTTATATGATCTCATGGTCATAGGAACAAATACTTGACACGCAGAAAACAGTAGCAACAAAATGACACGATCAACATGCTACGTCTATTAGTTTGGGTCTAGTCCATCACGTGATTCTCCTAATGACGTGATCCAGTTATCAAACAATAACACCTTGTATATAATCAGAAGACCCTGACTATCTTTGATCAACTGGCTAGCCAACTAGAGGCTTGCTAGGGGCAGTGTTTTGTCTATGCATCCACACATGTATTTAAGTCTTCATTCAATACAATTATAGCATGGATAATAAACGATTATCTTGATATAGGAATTATAATAATAACTATATTTATTATTGCCTCTAGGGCATAATTCCAACAGTCTCCCACTTGCACTAGAGTCAATAATCTAGCCCTCACATCATCATGCGAATTACATTGTAATAAATCTAACACCCATACAGTTCTGGTGTTGATCATGCTTTGCCCGTGGAAGAGGTTTAGTCAGCGGGTCTGCTACATTCAGATCCGTGTGCACTTTGCATATATTTACGCCCTCCCCTTCGACGTAGTCGCGGATGAGTTTGAAGCGTCGTTTGATGTGTCTGGTCTTCTTGTGAAACCGTGGTTCCTTTGCTAAGGCAATGGCACCCGTGTTGTCACAGAACAAGGTTATTAGATTCAGTGCGCTTGGCACCACTCCAAGATCCGTCATGAATTGCTTCATCGAGACACCCTCCTTAGCTGCCTCCGAGGCAGCCATGTACTCCGCTTCACATGTAGAGTCTGCTACGACGCTCTGCTTGGAACTGCACCAGCTTACCGCACCCCCATTAAGAATAAATACGTATCCGGTTTGCGACTTAGAGTCGTCTGAATCTGTGTCAAAGCTTGCATCGACGTAACCTTTTACGGCGAGCTCTTCGTCACCTCCATACACGAGAAACATCTCCTTAGTCCTTTTCAGGTACTTCAGGATATTCTTGACCGCCGTCCAGTGATCCACTCCTGGATTACTCTGGAACCTGCCTGCCATACTTATGGCCAGGCTAACGTCCGGTCTAGTGCACAGCATTGCATACATGATAGAACCTATGGCTGAAGCATAGGGGACGGAGCGCATATGCTCTCTATCCTTATCAGTTGCTGGGCACTGAGTCTTACTCAATCTCGTACCTTGTAAAACTGGCAAGAACCCTTTCTTGGACTGTTCCATTTTGAACCTCTTCAAAACTTTATCAAGGTATGTGCTTTGTGAAAGTCCTATCAGTCGTTTTGATCTATCCCTGTAGATCTTAATGCCTAGAATGTAAGCAGCTTCTCCTAGGTCCTTTATAGAGAAACTTTTATTCAAGTAATCCTTTATGCTCTCCAAAAACTCTACGTTGTTTCCAATCAGCAATATGTCATCCATATATAATATTAGAAATGCCACAGAGCTCCCACTCACTTTCTTGTAAATACAAGATTCTCCAACCACTTGTATAAACCCAAATGCTTTGATCACCTCATCAAAGCGTTTGTTCCAACTCCGAGATCCTTGCACCAGTCCATAAATGGATTGCTGGAGCTTGCACACCTTGTTAGCATTCTTAGGATCGACAAAACCTTCGGGTTGCATCATATACAACTCTTCCTTAAGGAAACCATTAAGGAACGCCGTTTTGACATCCATCTGCCAGATTTTATAATCGAAAAATGCAACTATTGCTAACATGATTCTGACGGACTTAAGCATTGCTACGGGTGAGAATGTCTCATCGTAGTCAACTCCTTGAACTTGTGAAAAACCCTTTGCCACAAGTCGAGCTTTATAAACGGTCACATTGCCGTTAGCGTCCGTCTTCTTCTTAAAGATCCATTTGTTCTGAATAGCCTTGCGGCCCTCAGGTAGTACTTCCAAAGTCCACACTTTGTTTTCATACATGGGCCCTATCTCGGACTTCATGGCCTCCAACCATTTGTTGGAATCTGGGCCCACCATTGCTTCTTCATAATTTGCAGGTTCATTCTTGTCTAACAACATGATTGACAAAACGGGATTACCGTACCACTCTGGAGCAGCACGTGGTCTCGTCGACCTGCGTGGTTCGATAGGAACTTCAACCGGAGTTTCATGATCATCATCATTAACTTCCTCCTCAACCGGTGTCGCAACGACAGGGGTTTCCCCTTGCCCTGCGCCAGCATCCAGAGGGATGATAGGTTCGACAACCTCATATAGTTATATCTTCCTCCCACTCAATTCTCTCGAGAGAAACTCCTTCTCGAGAAAAGCTCCGTTTTTAACAACAAACACTTTGCCCTCGGATTTGAGATAGAAGGTGTACCCAACTGTCTCTTTTGGGTAACCTATGAAGATGCACTTTTCCGCTTTGGGTTCCAGCTTTTCAGGCTGAAGCTTTTTGACATAAGCATCACATCCCCAAACTTTAAGAAATGACAACTTTGGCCTTTTGCCATACCACAGTTCGTATGGTGTCGTCTCAACGGATTTTGATGGTGCCCGGTTTAAAGTGAATGCAGCTGTGTCTAATGCATAACCCCAAAACGATAACGGCAAATCGTTATGAGACATCATAGATCGCACCATCTCTAATAAAGTACGATTACGACGTTCGGACACACCATTACGCTGTGGTGTTCCAGGCGGTGTCAACTGTGAAACAATTCCACATTGTCTTAAGTGAGCACCAAACTCGAAACTCAGATATTCACCCCCACGATCAGACCGTAGGAACTTGATCTTCTTGTTATGATGATTTTCAATTTCACTCTGAAATTGCTTGAACTTTTCAAATGTTTCAGACTTGTGCTTCATTAAGTAGACATAACCATATCTACTCAAATCGTGAGTGAAGGTGAGAAAATAACGATATCCGCCGCGTGCCTCCACGCTCATCGGACCGCACACATCGGTATGTATGATTTCCAACAAGTCACTGGCATGCTCCATTGTTCCGGACAACGGAGTTTTTAGTCTCTTGCCCATGAGGCATGGTTCGCATGTGTCAAGTGAATCAAAGTCAAGTGTCTCCAAAAGTCCATCGGTATGGAGTTTCTTCATGCGCTTTACACCAATATGACCTAAGCGGCAGTGCCATAAAAACATGGCGCTATCATTGTTAACTCTAACTCTTTTGGTCTCAATGTTATGTATATGTGTATCACTATCAAGATTCAATATGAACAATCCTCTCACATTGGGTGCATGACCATAAAAGATGTTACTCATAGAAATAGAACAACCATTATTCTCTGACTTAAAGAGTAACCGTCTCGCAATAAACAAGATCCATATATAATGTTCTTGCTCAACGCAGGCACTAAATAACAATTATTCAAGTTCATAACTAATCCCGATGGTAACTGAAGTGAAACTGTGCCGACGGCGATTGCATCAACCTTGGAACCATTTCCTACGCGCATCGTCACTTCATCTTTCGCCAGCCTTCGCCTATTCCGCAGTTCCTGTTTCGAGTTGCAAATATGAGCAACAGAACCGGTATCGAATACCCAGGCACTACTACGAGAGCCGGTTAAGTACACATCAATAACATGTATATCAAATATACCTGATTTTTCTTTGGCCGCCTTCTTATCAGCCAGATACTTGGGGCAGTTGCGCTTCCAGTGACCCATACCCTTGCAATAGTAGCACTCTGTTTCAGGCTTAGGTCCAGCTTTGGGTTTCTTCGTCGGATTGGCAACAGGTTTGCCGCTCTTCTTTGAATTACCCTTCTTGCCTTTGCCGTTTCTCTTCAAACTAGTGGTCTTATTCACCATCAACACTTGATGCTCTTTACGGAGTTCAGACTGTGCGACTTTCAGCATCGCAAACAACTCGCCGGGTGACTTGTTCATCCCTTGCATGTTGTAGTTCAACACAAAGCCCTTATAGATTGGCGGCAGTGATTGAAGAATTCTGTCAGTGATAGCCTCTTGCGGGAGTTCAATCCCCAGCTCAGCTAGACGGTTTGAGTACCCAGACATTTTGAGCACATGTTCACTGACAGACGAATTCTCCTCCATCTTCCAAGCATAGAATTTATCGGAGGTCTCATACCTCTCGATCCGGGCGTTCTTCTGAAAGATAAACTTCAACTCCTGGAACATCTCATATGCTCCATGACACTCAAAGCGATGTTGAAGTCTCGGTTCTAAGCCATACAAGACTGCACATTGAACTACTAAGTAGTCCTCCTTACATGTTAACCAAGCGTTCTTAGCATCCTGGTCAGTTGTAGCGGGTGGTTCATCTCCTAGCGCAGCATTAAGGACATAATCCTTCTTCCCAGCTTGTAGGATCAACTTAATATTACGAGCCCAGTCTACAAAGTTGCTTCCATCATCTTTCAACTTAGCTTTCTCTAGGAACGTATTAAAATTCAGGGTGACTGTCGCGTGAACCATATCTACAACACAAATATATTCAAAGTGGACTTAGACTATGTTCAAGATAATTAGAGTTTAACTTAATCAAATTACTTGCTAAACTCCCACTCAAAAAGTACATCTCTCTAGTCATTTGAGTGGTTCATGACCCACTTACACTAGCTCAAGTCCGATCATCACGTGAGTTGAGTATAGTTTCAGTGGTAAGCGTACCTATGCTAATCATATCTACTATATGATTCATGATCGACCTTTCGGTCTCATGTGTTCCGAGGCCATGTCTGCACATGCTAGGCTCGTCAAGCTTAACCCGAGTGTTCCGCGTGTGCAACTGTTTTGCACCCGTTGTATGTGAACGTTGAGTCTATCACACCCGATCATCACGTGGTGTCTCGAAACGACGAACTGTAGCAACAGTGCACAGTCGGGGAGAACACAATTTCTGTTGGAATTATGCCCTAGAGGCAATAATAAATATAGTTATTATTATAATTCCTGTATCAAGATAATCGTTTATTATCCATGCTATAATTGTATTGAATGAAGACTCATTTACATGTGTGGATACATAGACAAAACACTGTCCCTAGCAAGCCTCTAGTTGGCTAGCCAGTTGATCAACGATAGTCAGTGTCTTCTGATTATGAACAAGGTTTTGTTGCTTGATAACTGGATCACGTCATTAGGAGAATCACATGATGGACTAGACCCAAACTAATAGACGTAGCATGTTGATCGTGTCATTTTATTGCTACTGTTTTCTGCGTGTCAAGTATTTATTCCTATGACCATGAGATCATATAACTTAGTAACACCGGAGGAATACATTGTGTGTATCAAACGTCGCAATGTAACTGGGTGACTATAAATATGCTCTACAGGTATCTCAAAAGGTGTTCGTTAAGTTAGTATGGATCGAGACTGGGATTTGTCACTCCGTTTGACGGAGAGGTATCTCGGGGCCCACTCGGTAATACAACATCACACATAAGCCTTGCAAGCAATGTGACTTAATGTAAGTTGCGGGATCTTGTATTACGGAACGAGTAAAGAGACTTGCCGGTAAACGAGATTGAAATAGGTATACGGATGCCGACGATCGAATCTTGGGCAAGTAACATACCAAAGGACAAAGGGAATGACATACGGGATTATATGAATCCTTGACACTGAGGTTCAAACGATAAGATCTTCGTAGAATATGTAGGATCCAATATGGGCATCCAGGTCCCGCTATTGGATATTGACCGAGGAGTCTCTCGGGTCATGTCTACATAGTTCTCGAACCCGTAGGGTCTACACACTTAAGGTTCGACGTTCTTTTATGCGTATTTGAGTTATATGGTTGGTTACCGAATGTTGTTCGGAGTCCTGGATGAGATCACGGACGTCACGAGGGTTTCCGGAATGGTCCAGAAACGAAGATTGATATATAGGATGACCTCATTTGATTACCGGAAGGTTCTCGGAATTACCGGGAATGTACCGGGAATGACGAATGGGTTCCGGGAGTTCACCGGGGGGGCAACCCACCCCGGGGAAGCCCATAGGCCTTGGGGGTGGCGCACCAGCCCTTAGTGGGCTGGTGGGACAGCCCAAGAGAGGCCTATGCGCATTGGGAAGAAAATCAAAGAGGAAAGGAAAAAAAAGAAGGAGGTGGGAAAGGGAAGAAGGACTCCACCTTCCAAACCAAGTAGAATTCGGTTTGGGAGGGGGAGACCTTCCCCCTTGGCTCGACCGACCCCCTTGGGAGTCCTTGGACCCCAAGGCAGGTCTCCCCCCTCCTCCTATATATAGTGGGGTTTTAGGGATGATTTGACACAACTTTGCCACGGCAGCCCGACCACATATCTCCACGGTTTCACCTCTAGATCGCGTTTCTACGAAGCTCGGGCGGAGCCCTACTGAGAAAAGATCATCACCAACCTTCGGAGCGCCGTCACGCTGCCGGAGAACTCTTCTACCTCTCCGTCTCTCTTGCTGCATCAAGAAGGCCGAGATCATCGTCGAGCTGTACGTGTGCTGAACGCGGAGGTGTCGTTTGTTCGGCACTAGATCATGGGACTGTTCGCGGGATAGTTCGCGGGGTGGATCGAGGGACGTGAAGACGTTCCACTACATCAACCGCGTTCACTAACGCTTCTGCTATACGGTCTACAAGGGTACGTAGATCACTCATCCCCTCTCGTAGATGGACATCACCATGATAGGTCTTCGTGCGCGTAGGAAATTTTTTGTTTCCCATGCGACGTTCCCCATCAATTTCGTCTTGAAATTTTAGTGAGAGATCACCTCATATTGCTACCGTCGTTCTAAGCAAAATAAGGTGCATAAAAGGATTAACATCACATGCAATTCATAAGTGACATGATATGGCCATCATCACGTGCTCCTTGATCTCCATCACCAAAGCACCGGCACGATCTTCTTGTCACCGGCGCCACACCATGATCTCCATCAACGTGTCGCCATCGGGGTTGTCGTGCTACTCATGCTATTACTACTAAAGCTACATCCTAGCAAAATAGTAAACGCATCTGCAAGCACAAACGTTAGTTTAAAGACAACCCTATGGCTCCTCCCGGTTGCCGTACCATCGACGTGCAAGTCGATATTATCTATTACAACATGATCATCTCATACATCCAATATATCACATCACATCGTTGGCCATATCACATCACAAGCATACCCTGCAAAAACAAGTTAGACGTCCTCTAATTTTGTTGTTGCATGTTTTACGTAGTGACCATGGGTATCTAGTAGGATCGCATCTTACTTACGCAAACACCACAACGGAGATATATGAATTGCTATTTAACCTTATACAAGGACCTCCTCGGTCAAATCCGATTCAACTAAAGTTGGAGAAACCGACACTTGCCAGTCATCTTTGAGCAATCGGGTTACTCGTAGCGATGAAACCAGTCTCTCGTAAGCGTACGAGTAATGTCGGTCCAAGCCGCTTCAATCCAACAATACCGCGGAATCAAGAAAAGACTAAGGAGGGCAGCAAAACGCACATCACCGCCCACAAAAACTTTTGTGTTCTACTCGAGAAGACATCTACGCATGAACCTAGCTCATGATGCCACTGTTGGGGAACGTCGCATGGGAAACAAAAATTTTCCTACTCGCACGTAGATCTATCATGGTGATGTCCATCTACGAGAGGGGATTTTCGATCTACGTACCCTTGTAGATCGCACAGTAGAATCGTTAGTGAACGCGGTTGATGTAGTGGAACGTCCTCACGTCCCTTGATCCGCCCCGCGAACCGTCCCACGAACCGTCCCGCGATCCGTCCCATGATCTAGTGCCGAACGGACGGCACCTCCGCGTTCAGCACACATACAGCTCGACGATGATCTCGGCCTTCTTGATCCAGCAAGAGAGACGGAGAGGTAGATGAGTTCTCCGGCAGCGTGACGGCGCTCCGGAGGTTGGTGGTGATCTGATCTCGGCCGGGCTCCGCCCGAGCTCCGCAGAAACACGATCTAGAGGTAAAACCGTGGAGGTATGTGGTCGGGCTGCCTTTTGAAAAGTTGTCTCAAATCAGCCCTAATTGCCCCATATATATAGGAGGAGGGAGGGGAGGCTTGCCTTGAGGCTCAAGGAGACCCAAGGGCTGCGCACCAAGGGGAGGAGGAGTCCTCCTCCAATCCTAGTCCAACTAGGATTGGAAAGTGGAGTCCTTCTCTCCCTTCCCACCACTTTTTTTTCTTTTCTCTTTGATTTTCTATCCTTGGCGCACAGGGCCCTCTTGGGCTGTCCCACCAGCCCACCAAGGGCTGGTGCGCCACCCCCAAGGCCTATAGGCTTCCCGGGGTGGGTTGCCCCCCCCCCCACCCCCGTGAACACCCGGAACCCATTCGTCATTCCCGGTACATTCCCGGTAACTCCGAAAACCTTCCGGTAATCAAATGAGGTCATCCTATATATCAATCTTCATTTCCGGACCATTCCGGAAACCCTCGTGACATCCATGATCTCATCCGGGACTCCGAACAACATTCGATAACCAACCATATAACTCAAATACGCATAAAACAACGTCGAACCTTAAGTGTGCAGACCCTGCGGGTTCGAGAACTATGTAGACATGACCCGAGTGACTCCTCGGTCAATATCCAACAGTGGGACCTGAATGCCCATATTGGATCCCACATATTCTACGAAGATCTTCTCGTCTGAACCTCAGTGCCAAGGATTCATATAATCCCGTATGTCATTCCCTTTGTCCTTCGGTATGCTACTTGCCCGAGATTCGATCGTCAGTATCCGCATACCTATTTCAATCTGTTTTACCGGCAAGTCTCTTTACTCGTTCCGTAATACAAGATCCCGCAACTTACACTAAGTCACATTGCTTGCAAGGCTTGTGTGTGATGCTGTATTACCGAGTGGGCCCTGAGATACCTCTCCGTCACACGGAGCGACAAATCCCAGTCTCGATCCATACTAACTCAACGAACACCTTCGGAGATACCTGTAGAGCATCTTTATAGTCACCCAGTTACGTTGCGACGTTTGATACACACAAAGCATTCCTCCGGTGTGAGTGAGTTATATGATCTCATGGTCATAGGAACAAATACTTGACACGCAAAAAACAGTAGCAACAAAATGACACGATCAACATGCTACGTCTATTAGTTTGGGTCTAGTCCATCACGTGATTCTCCTAATGACGTGATCCAGTTATCAAACAATAACACCTTGTATATAATCAGAAGACCCTGACTATCTTTGATCAACTGGCTAGCCAACTAGAGGCTTGCTAGGGACAGTGTTTTGTCTATGCATGCACACATGTATTTAAGTCTTCATTCAATACAATTATAGCATGGATAATAAATGATTATCTTGATACAGGAACTATAATAATAACTATATTTATTATTGCCTCTAGGGCATAATTCCAACAACCCCTATATTTAACTCCGTAAAATTTCTTTGAGCAATTGTTCTAGCCCGTGTCACATACATTTCAAATAATTGCATGATATTTCATCAATCATGCAAATGATTCAAACTGGATATACAAAACAAATCAGTCATAAACATGCATATAGTTCATATGTTTGAATAATTTAAATTAAAAATATTCATATAGTTTGTCCAAAGGGCACCACATTGATCAAGTATCATTTAAAATCACCAAAACATAACATGTCTTATGTCAGTGGATCAAGTACTACCAAATGCATATCATACGAACTAGAGCACTTTTGTGCTCATCACCACCACCAACACATCTATGGACACAACCACCGTCACCCCCACGGCCACCACCTTCACTACGAGTAGAGACTTCCAATTGGGCCTTGATCTCTAAACAAGTGGGCTAACAATACTTTCTCGCACCTCCATTTCTCATCCTCCAGGCAATTGAGCTCATTCCACCTTGGCGCCTTCTCTTCTTTGCATCTCGCCGCCAATGCTTTCTTGGTCTCAATAATAGCACAAAGCTCCTTCATGTAGGCACCAATATCTCCATGATTCTTCCTCTCTTTTGCAAGCTTTGCTTCATTCGGCCTATTGTAAAGATTTTCTTCCTCCTCGTCATCGGCTTCAACTATTATGCTAATCTGTGATCTCTTCCATGTGGTCTCAAAGTTTCTTGGATCCACTTTTCATTGTCAACTACTACCTTGCAACAATGATGCAGTGTGAATGCCACCGTTCTTCTTGTCGTGGTGCTTGTATAGGTCTTGGATGACAGGCAAATACTCTGTGATTGGCACCCACCTCGATGATGCATGGTTGACTTGATCAATACAACCAGACGAACGATTGCATTGCTTTTGGATGGTGCTCAAATGGTGTCCAAGAGAGTCTTGAATGTTGTTGGATGGTACGACCATAGTGTTGCAATAGTAGTCTGCATTCTCACACCAAAATCTCTCCTTTGTTTGATTCATGCCAACCGATGCATCAAGCGACACGCTCATCCAAGCAAGACACAAATTATATTTGTATTGTGAATAGTTTTGTGTCCTTGATCTCTTGAGTATCCACATGATCATCGACCTCCTCCATTTCAAGATCATTGTCCTCCCCAGTATCCTCTTGTTGAGCATACCTCGCACTATCATAATCAAGATCATCGAGGCTTTCAATGCATGACTCGACAATTAAGACATGAAGCTCATAAAGCCCACAACCGCCAACCATCAAAAGGCATGTTTTTTTTACCTCTCACGCATATTATCAAGGACTTTACGACCAAATGTTTTTAGCAATTTCATTGGTTTTGTAGAAAACGATAAGGCATTCGTTTTGTAAATGGCCGTGCAAATCTCAACGGAGCGGAAGTATCTTTCTCGACTTCTCGTTGAAACGAGAAGAGCTTAGCTGCGTGCACGATACGAGCGTGAAGCAGAAGTTTCTGCAATATGCCCTCTCATCGTTTGCGTCACTGCCCTTTTTTCAGTTGCGTGTAGGCCAAAAGCATCGCCGGAGTTTCATGTACGTAAGGCATGTAGCCCCCTGTTGGGGAGCGAGGCGTGCGAGGTGGGAGCGCCGGAGCGGCGCCATGCCGCGTCTCGTCATGGGTCATGGTGCGCGTGGCGCGCCCGGCGGAGCAAAGTTGACGGACTTCTGTCCTTGGATTATGTGACCATGACCATGTGTGTAGACCGTAGCTCGCTGGATACGTACGCGCAGGCCCAGCGAACGGCCGCGGTTTGTTTGTGTGCGTGCATGGTTCCGTCATCGTCCGTTCTCGAACGCCATAAAGCGTGGTGGACTCTCGCTGCATCTGTTGGCTCAGACCATAAAACCAGACACGACAAGCCGTTTCTGGACCCTATCAATATGCCTAGAAACTTGCATCGTTGTACGGTGCATGGAATAGAGTACGGTGTTCATTGTTCTAGCCATTCCCGCGGTCGTGCCCGTCTAGTTAGCTACTAAGGGCATCTCCAATGGTTGTAAGATAGTTGTTGGTAATTTTGACACATAGGATTTTTGATGATGTGTCATTGCAATAAATGAGGAAAGAGAACAAGGTTGTATGTAAATTAACCAACACCCTTGCACAAGCTCCAATGTAGAATGAGAGAGCACCTTATTTATTACCTCACATCTTATTGGGCAAACTAGATACAACCCATTGGAGTAGTTGTATGTTAAGGTGTTAGCTGATGACATGGCATATTTTACCAACAAGCTAACCAACAAACTGTTGGAGATGCCCTAAGAGCAAGTACAATAGTATAGTCAGCTGTTGACTATAAACCCCTATCATGTCATCTATTAATTACCTTATAGCCAACATGTATAATAGTTCATTGCAAAAGTGTACTTATTTTTTATTATATGGCCCATCTTTCATACTCATAAAATACATAGGAGCACGTGCTAGAGCTGGTTCTTAGCTAAGAACCCGATTACCTTCTCTCTTCTTTTTTCTTTTCTCTAACTAAACAAAAATATATAAGTTTATTACTTATAGCCAACTAACTTAGCTTTATTGTACTTGCTCTAACCACATCGATGATAGTGGTGCAGCGCCAGGAGATCGATCGTAGTTTCGGAGGTCTCTCCGATCATGAACCAGGTGGTTGTTTGCTGGGGAGTTAAACCATGCATGGGTCGCCAAGAATGCCAAAGGAGACAAACGACACCATTTCCCAGATGCATGCATGAACGCCAAAACCGCAGGGACGAGGCGTCGCCTACCGACCCGGCCAGCGAGGTACGTCCGGCGTGGCGCCGTGCATGCGCGCGACGACGACGAGCCGCCTGCCTCCTTCGGCCACGTCGGGTGGCGCGGCGAACACGGCACATGCACGCCGCGCTGCCCGGACAGTGGGGCGCCACCCCCGCTGCACGACGGGCTAGTACTTGGTCTGGTCGCCCGGCCGGGCCAATAATCCCCAGGGGTTTCCCACGCACCAAACCGACAGATCCGATCCCGTGCCTCGTGGCCTGTCCGTCGCTCCGGTTCACGCCTTCACCTTCGCCTCGGCAGAGCAGAGCTTCCATGAACTTTCGCCGGAGGAAGGTGAGTTTCGACCGATAGACCGATGCACACGCCACGGTGGTTGCAGAGGTGGTGCGTCGTGTAGATCTTGTCGCCGGCGCGTCGGGCCGGATGGCGGCAGAGGGAATCTTTGGACGGCAGGCCGGCCGCGGATCTCACGGTGGCCATATGCGTTCAGGGCGTATATTAATATTACTCGCGGGGATGATTGGCCTGCGCGTCCGTGCACCGTAGGCATCGAGTTGGGCTGTCGATCGTATTGGTGTGGTATAGCATGGCTCTAGGTGCTGGGCTTGCTGGTTTCGTTTCAGCCATGTTTAAGTAATGTTGAGTCCCGTTGAATCTCGAAAAATGGCGCTGGTACCGTGCAAGTTTAGTACGGCTCGAAATGGAATATGAACCATTGGTGCAACTGCATGGGTTGACTTGCGTACCCAGCGGTACTCGATGCATTGTGTCAGTCTGTTAGGTGGGCAATTGTTCTAGTTTTTTTGTCCCTTTGGAATATTTTATCAACTAAGTTAAATGTTATGTTTGTTGCCGTGAATGTGCCTAACAATGTAGAGCAAATGTCACGACACCACAACTTATGTCAAGGGTTTCAAAAAACCAAAACTGTTACATAACTATCGTAAAATCACAAGTTTTAGGTTAAGTTATTTCACACTAAAGACCCACTAATTGATCGCAAGGTGGAAAAATATCGATCTTGCCTCGGACGGACCACCTTGAACTCGGCCGGACCCATGCCGGCAAAACTCTTGTTAGTTCAAATTCTGGGCCAATTTGAGCCAAAATTCTACTAGAAAGGAAAAAAACAAAGTTTCTCTCAATTTGTTAAGCCAAACGAGTTGGAAATTTGAATTATCTACCAATGTTTTTGATCTTTTCAAAATTTCCAAAGTAATTTAGATTTAGGACAAACTTTACCCAAAATGTAGCTATAAAGAAAAACTAAAGTTTATCTAGATTGGTTGAACCAAATGACGTCAAAAAATTACCATAATTATCAGTTCAAGGTTGTCGATTACTAGCCCCCCCCCCCACCCCCACCCCCACTCACCAGAATTTTCTAGGTGATCTGAATTTCATGAAAAAAATGGACAAGATTTTAGTCATTCTTTACAAAAAAAATCGGTAGAAGTATTCTCTAGGCCATTCGATAAAACATTTTAGGTCGGGACGGGCTCAAAGCAGTCCGTAAAAATAAAACTAGGTTTCTTTAAAAAAAAAGGATAAATCCCCGGACTCTGCATCTGGACGATGCATGCAACCATTTGATTAATTATTCACAAAGGTTATACAAAATAATACATCAGTCAGCCTGAAGCCACCATCTAGACAACACTTGTTGCTACTCCAATTCTCTTGATGAAGGTGTGCCGAATATCCGGGTCGAATACCAAACGAACATCGCACCAAAATCTAACATCTATAGCCGGATGCCCCAGCCCAGCCACACGCCGGGACTGGGTACCATACCGGTCTGACACACTCTCAGAGGCTCCCACCGCCATCTACCGTCGGTCCATCTCCAAAGCAGGAACTGACGCATCGACCTTGCATGGCTTATCGTCGACGCCATCAAGGCGTCACACAACTCCACCATCCTGCATGTATCCGTCCACACACGCCCGTCGTTAAACCATGTGGCGACACTGGTGGGTTCGGAGTGTCAGGAAGAATGTTAAAACTCAAATGTCCTAATGTGGCAGTTTGAGTTCTATGAGACAACTTACCACAAAGATTGTGATTTTTTGATAAAACTCTACTTGTTGGGGCTTTATGGTTCTCACAAAAAAAGGTTATGGCCTTATGTTATTTGCTCTAACACGTAAGATAGTTTCCTCAAGTTCATATTTACTGCTTGTAAAACCAACAAATATTGTTTGATAATCTTATTTTGTTTGTGGCAGAGTCACAGAGTGGCCTCGAACCACATCCACAGGCCCCTTGCAGGTTTGAGCAGGCGATGACAAGGACAGAGAGGATGCTGATCTAGATCTCCAAAACAGAATGTGTTCGTTAAAATACGCCCGTTTGGGTGTGTGGTCAGCCAGGGAAGCTTCGGGCATTTGTCTCTGATTAGGATCATTTTCAAGTCTGTTGTGCTGACTAAATGGCCAAATCGCAGTAGTATATAAAAGACAAGGGTAAGAGACAGCATACAGATGAGAGCCCATGAGGAAGAAATGACATGTTCGTAGTTTGCTACTCTGCTAGCACTGCAGAAGGTTCTAGTTTATGGAAACAAAGAATCGTTTTGTCAAGCCAACCTTGTCTTGAACTGAACACTACACCAACTTTTTTTTTTTGCGGGGTACTACACCAACTACTCATAAGAAAAAGTATACTACACTAACCTAAGCAAGTAGCCAAGGTGATATGGTCACACATTTTCATCGCCGAGTTGTTTGCATTGTTCCGCCAAATTAATACAGTTTTAACAACTGCAGTTCCATATCCTGGTTTTTTAGCTGCTTCTTCTTCTTGTTTCTTGGTTACAAGGTTGGTTGGCTCCTTGGCCTGTTGTAAAGATCTTAGTCACCGCTTCAGATAGTTTAATTTAATTAGTCAGGCAGTATTTTATTACTGAGATTTTCGCTATGAACTCTTGTGCTGATAACGTACCGGTTTTTTTCGTGCTGTGAGCTAGAGCGAAGAGACGCACGTGATGCTAACAGGGAAGTACTTGTACTGCTGCCAGTGACACCATTAACATATACGCAACGGCGATTTATCCAAGAACGCGTATGAAAGATGCTATGTTTTCATTATGTTACGGGCACGCGTTTCAGATCGCATTATGTTCCATCGATTAGTTTTGCGATGGTGTACTGTGTGCCTGGCAATGAACGTTTTGCAGACCGAAAAATCTAGAAAATATGTGAAACGCATGATTGCGTTCGTGCACCAGCGAGTCCAGCGCACATCCAAATATGTAAATTGAACAACCATCGGGTGTTCCTTCAAGATTGTTTTCCAATAATGCGAACGAAGCGAAAACAATCCAATAATGTTGGCGAGCTTGCAAATCAACCCGTTCGTTAGAAACAATAGCTTTGCTTGCAGAGGATCTTACTATCCTCGATTGTGCGATCCCTTTGTCATGCGTAGGTCTCAATCACCTCCTTCGTGCTAATCGAAGAAATAGCGTAGGTGAGATACCGAATATCGTCGAATTATTAACTATCGTAGGACGCACACCAGCGGAGACAGAAATGCACGATCGCACTCAGGTAGTACGTTCCAGCGGAATGGAGCTGTGAATCAGATCAATTCAAACTACACCCATTTGGACGTATCCAACGTACACCCTGGGGCCATGCATGAGGGGCACCACTACTAGTCAAAAAAGTGCATGGCAAGGTGCAGCGCAGGTGACCCAGAAAAATTAAAAAGTGCAGTGCAAGTGTTGCAACATGCATGAAACCAACAGTTCTTTTTTTGTGTGTGTGCATGAATCCAACATGATGCATCCAATTGTCCTTGCTGTGGTTGTGACTTGCGACCGATCTGTGATAATTACTTGGCGGAATGCAAGGACACCACCCAGGCTGGAAAGCCGGCCAACAAATAGGGAGGCCACCGAGAAGGAAAGAGAGAGAGGGCCGGGACAGAATGCAGCGCGACAGATCTGGCGTTTTTCTTCAGGGCAGGAAAACCCACGTGTTTCTTTCTCTATCGTAGTACCATGGCCTGCATTATGCGCTCAAGTTGCATGTAGACGACAAGCTTGTGTGGCCCTTGGGGTTATTCCTAGAATCGGCACCAACAGAGTGTTGACACCAGGTTTTGATATGACAGAAAACGAAATAAAGACGGCCTCACACGAAAAATAATTTCAATATGAAAAGTCTTTGTATTTTTAATGTATGATTCTGATATTTGAATAATCTCCATCCAAGATCGTATGCAAAAAAGATAACCAAAACAAGCCATTGCAGCAGCAGGTTCCACGATTGTCGGATAAATCACATTTATTGTCCGACGTTTGATAATGTTGTCCTGTATTAGGGTTGCTCGACACGTCAGCTCCTGACGAGATGGGCCAGGCCGAGGACCTTAATATTATCAGCCAATGGGTTACGTTCGTCTCGCCAAGGATAGCGAAGATGGAAGGTTTTGAAGACTTGAAGCATCTACAATCGCAACTTGCAAAACCGACCCATCAAACGTCCGGGGCATTGACTGGGCACGCCTTAAAAACAGCCTACCGCATGTGGATATCTCATATTATATTCCTTAAATCCTTACAAATGCATGCAGTATATAAACCTAAATACTACATAGAAACTATCTACTTTTTGTCAGAGATATCAACGATCTTTGTGCTCTCCGACGGATAGATGTGTGACAGCTACAACTATGTCCCCTCCGGCGCCTCTGCTCCGGCCCCCTCTGGCGCCTCGGGATACTCCGCTGCGGCTTCCTCCGCCGCTATGTCCGCCTCGAGCTCGTCGAAGAGGGTGTCGGCTTTCACCTGCCTCTGTCGAATGAGCCTGCAGTTGGCCTTCGCCTCAGCCCCATCCCGGATGGAATCAAGGATGGCATGTTGCTCCGCCATCTCCTCGGCTTGGACGGCGGCGAATTTCGCTCCGCCTCCATCACGTTCAAGCATGGAGAATGGATCTCCGGGTCGTCCTCCTCCTCCGGGTCGTCGTCCTCCATGGCCTTCGTCACCTCCTTCTTCTCCTCCTCCTCCTCCTCCTCCTCCTCATCTGTTTCCAGCGAGTATAGAGAGAGACCCGCAATGATGCGGGTGGCGCGTCGAGCCTGGATCTCCGCCTCGATCTCATCCGCGTGAGCTAAGCGTAGGTGGTGATCCTACATCAGACCATACTGAGGCTGGAGAGCGGGAGACAGGAGGCGGATGGGCTCGGGTGGCGACGGAGGAAGGGAGGAAGTGGATGTGCTAGGGTTGGGGGACACCAGCTGGCTTAAATAGGCAGCTACGACCTCGAGCGGCAAGCCAAAGCGGCATCACGTGGTGTTCACACCGCAGCGACGATCGAGGCACCCGTCAGACCTTCGGGTTTCCGCGCAAGTTCACGTGGGGCCACGCCGTCAGGCTGATGTAGCGGGAGTGCGCACGCTCCTCTATATCCGCTCCATATTTGGGCTGGATATGATGGTGCCGGTTAGTCTGGGCGTTTGGGGCCCGTTTAAGGGTTCGGTTGGGTCGCGTTTTTGTGACTGGTCAGTGACCGGGCGGCCTGTCCGAGCATCTGAGATGGGTATGAGGGGTCCGACCGTAGATGCTCTTAGAGGTCGTCTTCGTCACAATTACCCTTAGAAGACGCTTAGATGTAACTGGCATATGGGTAAACCATATGCACCCTTGGTATCTATATAAGCCGAGGGGTGAGGACCGTAGATGACAACTCTTTTATAAACACACGATCTCGTGGTACATTAACATGTAACTTGTACACCCTCTAAATAAATACAATCAAGCATGACAGTTTTATCCCTTCAAGAGAGCCTGAACCGGAGTACATTTCTTCTTCACGTGTTACCATCGTGCTAGGATTACCAGCTCAGGACCCCCTACACCAGATATGCTGGATATGACTCCATCATTGGTGGAGCATTCAGGTCCCTCTAAGTAGTCGTATCAATTCCATGGCGGGCCTCCAGATCAATGATTGAGTCGGTTGTTCCATGACCTTTTTCCGAGGAAGATCTCCACCTTTGGCAACGTCACCCTCTTTCCGGAGTGAACCGTTCACCTTGACCAAGTTAAGAACTTTGCCTCAGGACGGATCGTCAGATTCGGTAACCTGGAGTATGTTGCGAACTCTAGTGGCGAATTTGCCTTCTCCAAGTGGGTGTTAGATAGGATCGATGAGCACAATGACCTACCTGTCCATGCCTCACAGTCAATCCTGCGTTGGATGACGGTGCAATCCATACCTCGGATCCGTCCTAGAAGCATGATCCAAGCACAACCCTTGATGACCAGACATCCAGTTTGTTTCCCAACGAAGAACCTAGGTCCATGTTAGATAATAAAGTTCATCATAGTAATAATAAAGCCGGAAGATTGGAGGAATGCCTTTAATATTAGTGATCACCCTTAGAGAATGACTTTAGTCTAGCTATGATCACCGTAAAGTTGGTAATGAGAGCATAGAAATATCACATTGGTGGACAAACTTTAATTTAGTAAGTGTTCACGTCTCAGGACAAACTTCAGCTCAATCGTAACTGAAATTAATGATTTACTAGTTCAACTTTATAGTCGTAGTACTTTTTTTGCGTTAGTAGTTAACATTGGTAGAAGTTCGTGTCAAGTTGTTGTTGTTATGGTTGGTAATAGAGTAGCTCATGCTTGAGTAACTTGAAGCATTTGTTTGGGTGGTTTTACAATGATTTGACTAGCGAATACGTTCAAAGTACTCATTGGTTTTAACATGGCCAGATTTGAAGTTGTTTTCGATATGTAGGAAGCCCGAGTGTTCACACGCTAGGAGAGTAACCCGGTTACATCTCTCTAGAGTGGAACCGCGTTAGGATCATGATGCCATTGTTATAGTTTTCGTTGCACCCATATCTGAAGTAGTCACCAAGACTATTTAGTACCATTCTGTTCTCAATGCACTCGCAAGGCTTGGAGCCTTGTAAGTCACCGTTGTAAAGTTGTGTTATCTAATAAAGCACTCTATTATCGAATGTCCATATACTGTTAGTCATGGATTTTAAAAACATACGACAGGTTGATTTTCTGGGCTGGCGTTTGCGGTGGCTCACCTAAATACATTGGAAATTTGATGTACACAAACAGGATGCCATTAGTGATTTCGTAGGTGTTGTACCCTCACTCTTAGTCAATTAGTTTGAAAAAATTGTGATGTATGAAGTAGTGAATGGAAGCAATTGCGAAGAAGCAACCATCACAATTCATTGATTTTTTTGTTGGCATATGGTTCGGCTACAGACAGGCCGAGGCTTGGCGCACATCCTAACCATGGTCGCTGGTGTCGAAGAAGACTCGAACCGCGTGGTCAGCGGCAAAAGATCCGAACCGCGCTCTGGGTGTCGATTATGACGGACACAGAAGGACAACATTTTTTGGTGCCCTATTATAGAGTTGTTGTTGAAGGGGCCACGCTTTCATGCCCAAAGCATTAATTTTGGTGTCTGATATTTTTTTGAAACAAACTGCTTGATAAGCTATCAACAGAACTTTTGTACTCCAAGCTCTTTTGATGCTCCATCTTAGGGATGCTACCGGAGATGTTCTTACTTCCCAGCAAAAAAAAAAAGAAAAAAAGGAGACGCTCGTACTCCTGCACAAGACAAAACATAAAAATGAAGGCACGAGCTGTAGATTTCAGGCCAGTAACCAAGCATACGTACTCCACATATCATTTATACAGAATTTACATTGACTTATGTGTATGTGCATTCCCTCCTGTTCCTGACGTCTATATTAACAACGTCCAAAACACGAGTGCTTCTACCACCCAACGAGCTTGTCTTCCCAGACTAAACTAATCCACATGTCATTTGCCGCATCTATCTCCGCCGTCCGATCTAACATCAGCGGCCGGGCCAGCGCATCCCTCGTGGCCAGCGATGCAGGGCTATGTGCAAAGATGCTTGCTTTTCTTTTCTGGCAGTCTCGTGTGCGCCTCTACTCGCTCTCCAGGATGGCGGTTAAGTCAGGCGAGAACCTCGGCGGCGACCTCCCGCCTCGGTAAGCCACCCTCCGCTTCTGCGGCGCCGCCGGCTTCACCGCGAACGTCGCCAGGGTTTCGTCCGAGTAGTCCTCCTCGGACGGCGCGAACACGAGCGGCGCCACGGAGCCTCGCCGGCGCCGGCCGCCGGCAGACGAGGCGGTGGCGGCCTTGACGAGGGCGGCGCTGGCCTTGACGGCGAGCGAGGCCACCTCATCGCGGGTGAGGCAGCGGCGGAGCATCTCTGCGGGGAGCACGAAGTAGATCTGCCCCGGCTGGAGCAGCTCCCCGGCGGCCACCGCCACGACGGAGCCCTCAAACCCCATCCTGTCGGCGTCGCAGAGGAACCATCCCTTCTGGCCGACCTCCTCCAGGGCCAGCGCTGCCGTCGCGGGCGGCGAGTACTCCCGGAGCTCGCCGCTGGGGAGCACCACCCTCGCGGTCACCGCGCCGTCGGCCGCCGCGTCGTAAGACACACACAGGCCCATTCCGTCTTGGTCGGCGCGTGTGCGCTGCTGCTAGCTTCTTGTCCTGCGCTTCTCTTGTTCGCGCTGTTGCCGTGGTAATGGAATGGGTGGTGTGGTTGCTGCCGGAGACGGTGATGGGGAGGAGGAGGTATATATAGCGGCGGGGCTGAGGGGAGGCAGAGGGAGCGTTGTCGTGTAGCCGGCAGTGGGGGCAGCACAGGCTGGCTGGAGGTTTGTTGCGGCCAGCGAATGGCGTGGAGCCGTGGACTCCGGCGGCCTTGTCGTTGCGATCACAGTCAATTGGCTAGAAGAGGATATTTATTCGGAATCAGGCTCACGGTGAGCTCCGGCCAACTTGCAAAGCCCTGCCCACGCTGTTAAGTTGTAGTACTGGGCAGATGGCGTATACGCCCAGCCTGTACGCGGGAATGGACGGAGTACAAGGAGACATGGTGAGGTACAGTCCAAATACGTACGTACAATCGAACGGTGCACTGCGTTCTTCAGAAAGAAAAAAGAACACATTCAGAAAACAAACCGGCAAGACAGCTCATTGCCGCCAGATTAGCATCCAACGGTTGTGATGAACGATTGATTCAATAGCTTAGAGCATGTCTAGTTGAGCCCTTAAACCCTAAAAAACAGAAATAACCGTTTTTTTACGGGTTGAGCGAAAAGAACGCGTAGACTAGGACCCCTTAACTCTTAAACCTTTATTTTTTTTTAAAGAAACCCTCTCCTAACCTGTAGAAGTGAGGAAAGGGGCAAAATCTACCCCAACCCTCACTTCGACCCGGCCACGCGCGGGAGGGAAATTCCCTTCCCCAACCTCCTCCCGCGCCTCGCCCGAGCCGCCGCCGGCAGGATCTCGGGCCGCCGCCGTCGTCCCGCCCCCGAGTTCCTCCACCGCCATCGGCCGCATCTCGGGCCACCGCCGCCCCGAGCTCGTCCACACCGCCGGCCTCCTCCACCGCGGGCCGTCCAAGGTGAGCTCTCCTGCTCCTCTTCCCTCTGCCTCCACACCGCCGGCCTCCTCCACCGCGGGCCGTCCAAGGTGAGCTCTCCTGCTCCTCTTCCCTCTGCCTCCACACCGCCGGCCTCCTCCACCGCGGGCCGTCCAAGGTGAGCTCTCCTGCTCCTCTTCCCTCTGCCTCCACACCGCCGGCCTCCTCCACCGCGGGCCGTCCAAGGTGAGCTCTCCTGCTCCTCTTCCCTCTGCCTCCACACAGCCGGCCTCCTCCACCGCGGGCCGTCCAAGGTGAGCTCTCGTGCTCCTCTTCCCTCTGCCTCCACACAGCCGGCCTCCTCCACCGCGGGCCGTCCAAGGTGAGCTCTCGTGCTCCTCTTCCCTCTGCCTCCACACCGCCGGCCTCCTCCACCGCGGGCCGTCCAAGGCGAGCTCTCGTGCTCCTCTTCCCTCTGCCTCCACACAGCCGGCCTCCTCCACCGCGGGCCGTCCAAGGTGAGCTCTCCTGCTCCTCTTCCCTCTGCCTCCACACCGCCGGCCTCCTCCACCGCGGGCCGTCCAAGGTGAGCTCTCCTGCTCCTCTTCCCTCTGCCTCCACACCGCCGGCCTCCTCCACCGCGGGCCGTCCAAGGTGAGCTCTCCTGCTCCTCTTCCCTCTGCCTCCACACCGCCGGCCTCCTCCACAGCGGGCCGTCCAAGGTGAGCTCTCCTGCTCCTCTTCCCTCTGCCTCCACACCGCCGGCCTCCTCCACAGCGAGCTCCGGTCGGCCCTGTTTCCTGTATTTTTGTTACAGAGCAACACTATATTTTTTTTGTTTTGTGTTGTGTAGATGGATGCGTTGTCTGATGATTTCGGTTGGTTGTCATCGGACGATTCAGACATTGAGGACTTGCTTCAAGACGATGACGTCGAGATGATGGGCCTCCTCGTCGTCGACAAGATACAACCACAGCGTCTGTTCGTAGGATTGCAAAATTGGTCATCCGGTTGTATGGTGATGAGTATCTTCGGGCACCCAACGAGGAAGATACAAAGAGATTGATGGAGATGAATGAAAAAAGGGGATGGTCGGGGATGCTTGGTAGTCTTGATTGCGTGCATTGGAAATGAAAAAAATTGTCCAAAGGCATGGCAATGAATGTATTGCGGTAAAAGCAGTGATGCTACCATTGTGCTTGAGGCCGTGGCATCGAAGGACACATGGATTTGGCCTGCATTTTTTGGTTTGCCGGGAACACTCAATGATATCAATGTGCTCAATAGATCTCCTTTGTTCAAAAGATTAGTTTTCGGGGATGCTCCAACTTGCAACTACAAAATAATGGACAATGAGTACTCAATGGGGTATTATCTCACCGATGGAATTTACCCCGATTGGGCAACTCTTGTGAAGTCCATCAAGGAGAAAAATGGGGTGCCCTTAACCAGAAAAGAGGCTCATTTCACCAAGGCACAAGAGGCAACCCACAAGGATATTGAGAGAGCTTTCAGTGTTTTGCAAGCAAGATTTGTCATAGCTCGGGGTCCAGCTCGTTTTTGGGACAAAAAAACCTTGGAGAACATCATGAAATGTTGTGTCATTCTACACAACATGATCATCGAGAATGAGAGAGGGTTAAAACTGCCTTGTTTGTATGACAATGTTGGTACTCGTGTGCAACTGTAAAGAAACCCTTGTCGCGTACAAGCTTTTCTTGAAGCACATCGTCAGATTGAGGAAGCAAACACTCGTAGTCAGCTCCGGGATGATCTAGTAGAGCACCAGTGGCACTTGGCTGGGCGGCGCCAAGGCCCATGATCTACCTTTGTTTACTTTTCTATGTCCTATTTGATTTGAAAAATTATTATAATTTGCTTCACAACATTGTTGTAATAAATTGAATGATTATTATGTGTTTGAAAGTACTATTCGTTATTGAGATGATGAAAATTGTCATATGTCAAATGACAGTTTTAAGGGTTGGGGTTGGGGCAAAGACTAGAACTCTCAAACACAACCCTTATAACAGAATATTTCGTTACAAGGGTTGTGTTTGAGGGTTCTAGTCTTTGTCCCTGTTTTTCAACCCTTAAAAGTGTCAAAAATGTCTAATTATCAACCCTTAAAACTAGTTTTCAATTTAAGGGTTTGAGGGCTCTAGACATGCTCTTAGAGCATCTCTAGTAGAACCCTCAAACCCCCAAACCCTTAAAAATAACCGCTTTTTTTTTACAGTTTTCGTCCGAAAAACGGCGTAGACTAGAACCATTAAACCCTTAAACCCGTAAATATTTTTAGAGGTCCAACCCTCAAACTAGTTTTGAGCGTGTAGAAGTAAGGGTTGGGAGGAGAAACTCCTCCCAACCCGCACTCCACTTCAGCTCCAGCGCGGGATCGATCCCGACTCCCAACCGTCGCCTTCCTCGCGCCCGCCTCGCCCCCGCCGCCGCCATGGAGCCCCCCGCCGCCGCCGTGCCGCCGCCGGCCGCCGCCGTGCCGCCGCCGGCCGCCGCGCCCGCCCCGGCCCCGGCCGCGCCCTCCCCTGCCGGCCCCGTCCCCGCCCCGGCCGCGGCTGCAGCGCCCGCCCCGGCCCCGGCCCCGGCCGCGCCCGCCCCGGCCAAGCGGCGGCCCTCGCCCGCCCCTGCCGGCCCCGCCCCGCCACGGCCGCCGCAGCGCCAGCCCCGGCCGCCCCCGCCACCGCCGGGGCCAAGCGGCGGCGGGCAGGCCTGCCACCGCCTCCGTCCGCGCCAGCCCCGGCCGCCGCTCCCGCCCCTGCCACCGCCCCGGCTTCCGCCCCCGACGACGCTCCGGCCCTCAAGAAGAGCCGGCCGAAGGCGGCCTCCCGTGGGCCGCGAGGGGCTGCCTCCAAGGCCGCCGGCGAGTCCTCCGCCGTGGCCAAGCAGCGGAAGAAGCTCGCGACGCGGAAGAAGCCTGCTGCCACGCCCGCCGAACCTCCTCCCGTCGCGCACGAGGTGTTCGAGGAAATGGCAACCCCATCCTCGTTCATGAACCTCCTCCAAGACGCGGAGGTGGACCTCGGGGCTCCGCCTCTAGAACCCTTTAGGGTTGATGACTTGGAGGAAGATGAGGAGGATGAAGGGGATGACGAGGAGGAGGTGGCCGAGATAGGGGAGGAGGCATTCACCGCCGCTTCCCATCCACGCACGCGGTCGACAAACTACACCGAGGCGGAAGATATCCTCTTGGTTCGTGCTTGGGCAGCTGTGGGGATGGATGCAACCACCGGCACCGACCAAACCGGTAAACTGTATTGGAAAAGGATCGAGGACAACTATTGTAGGATCAAGCCGAAGAATAGTGGGTTCATCTCTCGCACTTACCGGTCGCTTCAAGGCCGGTGGGAGTTGATGAAGCCCACTTGTGCTCGTTGGAGTGCGGCCATGGACCAAGTGAGGGATGCACCACCTAGTGGAACCGTGGAGAGTGACTGTGAGTACATATCTCTTCACTATTTTGATTATGTGATTATGTGTGGCTATTGTTGTGTTCTTATGTGATTATGTGTGGTTGATAGGAGACAATTGCCGGCATGAGGTACAAGGAGATGGCTGCTTCCAAGGGCAAGCCATTCCCATTTAAACATGCTTGGGCAATTCTTCAAACCTTTGACAAGTGGAAGTTGAGGGATCAAGAGACCGCACCCAAGAAGTCGGCAATGCTTAGGATGGATGATAGTGAAGATGAGGAGGGGGAGAGGAACTTGGGCAAGCCCGAGGGAACCAAGAAGGGCAAGGTAAGGGTGAAGATGGAAGGAGAGGCGTCAAGCCTAAGGGAGAAGATGGAGCAAATGATGAAGGCAAGAGAGGAATTGACAACGAAGACATTGGAGACGAAGCTTCTTATCACCGAGAAGAAGAAAGAGGTCAAGCTTGCACAAGTGGAAGCAAAGCGTGAAGAAGCAAAGCGCAAGGCCGACTTGGAGGAGAGGATGATCAAGGTGAAAGAGGCAAAGGTATGGAAAGAACTCATGGTGGAAGAGAAGGAGCACATGATGATGTCCAAGAAGGACATGGATCAAGAACAATTGCAATGGTGGAAGGACTACAAGGAGGACATCACGGAGAGGAAGAGGATATTCCGTGGTGCGTCCTCTACTCTTCGAGGTGACGCTCCGATGAGTTGTGGTGGCGATGGCGGTGTGGAAGACTCCACCACCGGCGACAATGGAGGTGCTTGATGGACGTGGAAGTGGTCTAGGAAATGGCGCCAAGTGTAGTTTTTTGGTGATGGTGCCGAGTAGAGGGGGAAGATGATGATTGTGTGATGTAAAAACTATTAAACCATGCATCAATGATCTTTATTTCCGTGTTTGTTTGGAGGTTTATTATGTTTTTCTAGTGATAATTATGCAATGCCAAATGACAGTTTTAAGGGTTGGGGTTGGGGCAAAGAGTAGAACCCTCAAACCCAACCCTTATAACGGAATATTCCGTTATAAGGGTTGGGTTTGAGGGTTCTACTCTTTGCCCCTGTTTTTCAACCCTTAAAAGTGTTAAAATTGGGCAATTCTCAACCCTTAAAACTGGTTTTATATTTAAGGATTTGAGGGTTCTACTAGAGATGCTCTTATAGCTATGAGGGAGGTTGAATAGAGTTGTAGCTTGCAACTCGCAGTAGAGGTAAGATCATCTACAGCCAGACACTTATTTCCTTCCTAAACATCTGTTGTTAGTGGTCGGTCAAAAAAAATTGATCCAACTCGACTACTTACTTCATTCCTGTACGTCTGGACTGATGACAACTCTTAAATCAAAATCAAATATGGGGATGATATAAAGACGTCCGGACGTGACCGGGCACCTCGCTCCATTTATTGGCAGTCCTATCCGCAGCCACCCGAACAGGAGTTGGTCTTGGGTGCTTCTACTCCGGCGCTCTCGTTGACCAAAATTTAGTCCCCACATCGCCGCGCAAGGCGGACGCCAACCGAGTTAAATAGCTGCACCGACAGATGGCACCAAGCTTCTGTCTTAATTGCATAGGCCGGTCAATTCTTGTTGTGTTAATGAGGTAGCCTCACACTAGATTGCATTTCATGAACTGATGATTGTTCATCGAAAGTGTGAGGTTCATCTCATTCATGCATGTTGATAGCTCTGCTACAATGAAAGAGATTTTTATTTTGTGATTGAAATAGAGTTGTGTAAACATCCATGTTTCATTTGCGAAGGAGATAGATCATGTCTACGAATCTTCTCTGTGATAAGCAGAGAAGATTCGAATAGTCCATTTGCTTTACAAATGATACAATGATGACTGAAGCTTATGGTTACTCGACGCCGTGGCTATTTAAGCCGGTCGATTTGGTCCTCACGCAGTGAGGTGGGACTAAAAAGCATTTGAAACCCGTCG
This sequence comes from Hordeum vulgare subsp. vulgare, assembly GCF_904849725.1. Lineage (NCBI taxonomy): Eukaryota > Viridiplantae > Streptophyta > Magnoliopsida > Poales > Poaceae > Hordeum > Hordeum vulgare. The sequence goes on along the minus strand of NC_058522.1, from coordinate 534,099,085 downwards.
GGCCAATGCGGATGTAAAAATCTGAAGTATGAGAATTTTATCCGGTGTCTCGCCCGCCAACAGGACGTGCATGTCTTTGCATGTATTTGATGTTTTGAAAATGGGGTTTGTGGTTGCAAATAGTAAAATTTAAGGCCTGCTCAGTCACTGTGCGTGTTTGCGGATCCAAGTTTGTAGATGCTCTAACTATAGTAAAATAACGTAACAAAATGTTCGTTCCAAACAATCATGTCACTAACCAGTGACTTCTGTTTTCCTGTCAGTTTTGTTATTTCTCAGTTGTCTAAAATGCATTTAGGATCAGTCGATTTCACCCAACGCCTGAGGCTGAGACGGGCGCGCCACGGTGTGCGTAGCGAACCAGGGACACTAGTAAGACCGAACCGGGGACTTCATAACAACAACGTCATTGATGAAGAGAGGAGTTACGGATTGGCTAGTTTTAATGTAAGAATGCTGCTAAAAGGCATAGCGGGTGGAAGCTAGTTTGATCAAAGTGGGACGAGGCTCTTTTTCTGAAGAATAAAGCCCTTAAATTCTGAAATAAACCCAAAAGAGTACGAATACCCGTGATAAGTGTATGACTTGATGTGAGCTATACTTCGTGTGTTTCTAAATACTAGTCCTTTTAAAGATTCTACTATGAACTACATACGAAGCAAAATGAATGAATCAAAACTCTAAAATATGTCTATATACATTCATATATAGTTTGTAGTGAAATCTTTCAAAAGACTTATATTTAAGAATAGAGCGAGTATTCCTGAATAGAGCGAATATTCATATGTCGTGATTTTCCATGGCTATTCATGAACTTATGGTTTTTTTTTATTTTTGCGCAACCATGAACATATGGCCTTATTTTCATTTATATATCTTAGTGGGTGTTTGTTTCCAGGGACTTTTTGGTATATGGACTAAAAAAAAGTCCCATGTGAAACAAACAGGAGAGACTTTTATGGACTAAAAGAGGGTATTTGTGACTATTTGGAGAAGTCCCTATGGGAGGGTCTTTTTGAGACTTTTTTGGCACTTTTTCCAACAATGCCCCTACTTTTAACATGTCATTTAATAAGTACTACTACATTACTAAGGGTAACATGGTTTTTTTGTATGTCATTTAATAACCTTTAGTCCCTGTTTAGTCTCTGGAAACAAACGGGTAGGGACTACGGACTTTTAAGTTGAGACTAAAAAAAATCTCGGGACTTCTCAAACAAACAGGGCCTTAGTCTTCTAGAGACTTTTCAATGTTAGCAACAAAAGCTGATTTTCTCTAAGGTTCCATTTATTAAATAGGGTTTAGGGCAGAGAGCAAAGTTGGCGAAAAGAGCTATACGAACGTGTTGCTGAAGCTTCTGGAATATCCCCTCGCATGCATCGTTTGCGTCACTGAGCTTTTTCGGTTGCGGGTAGGCCAATAGCCTCGCCAGAGCTTGCGCGAGAGCTAGCTCGCACCGCATGTACTCACATCACATGTACTAGAGTCTAGCGTGTCGCGGCGCGTAGTCTCCCATCCGGGAGCGAGGTGGGAGCGCCGGAGCGGCGCCATGCCGCGTCTTCGTCATGGGCCACGGTACGCGTGGCGCACCCGGCGGAGCATAGTTGACAAAGTTCACGTGCCGCATGGGCCGTAGCTTGCTAGCGATACGTGTAGTTCAGTGAACGGCCGCGGTTCGGTCATCGTCCGTTGCCGAAAGTAATAAGGCGTGGTGGACTCTCGCTGCATCTGTTGGCTCACCTCCTAATTCCTAAAACCAGACATGAATCGTGCGTGGACACGTCCACCCAGTTGTGCCTTGTGCGTGCGTGTACCCTTCTTTTGGTGCCAGGTTTTAAACGGGACGAGGGTACGAAATCATGTGTGAAGCCGTACGTGTCTTGATGTTGAGATTTGAAGAGTCACGCATGCATGCGAATTTACGGGAGCTTTAGTTCGAAGTACAACGATCGAACCACAGATTCATGCCGGGAAACTTAGGGCATGTTTGGTTTCCAGCCACACTTTGTCAAGCCAAAATTTAACAACCACAGTTTAGTTGACACATGTTTGGTTTTTGCCACATTTTGCTTTGCCATACTTTATTGTCGCTATGGCCCATTTGTCATAGAGTCAATTTTTTTGTCAACTTTTATCAAAATTTGACGTTCGTTTTTTCAGCCATACTTTATGGCTTGCCACACTTTAACTTGACGAAATTAGTCTCCAACCAAACAGACCCTTAATTACCCGTAGTATTCGAAAGCATGCATGCATGCCTGCCCGGAATCTTTCTTGCCCATAGACCATAGTTTCTACAGTGCTTGTGTGCATCTGGAAACCAGCTGGCATGCATTACTAGACTAGCTAGAAGCCCCATCATAGGTTGTCGTGTATCAGAGTATAGAAAACACTCGATTTAGAAACGACAAGCCGTTTCACGACCCTATCCGTATGCCTAGGAACTTGCACATACACGGTGTTCACTATTCTAAGCAGCCCCGCGATCGTGCCCGTCTCGGCTCCACGAGATCGATCGTAGATTCGCAGGTCAGTACAAACAAGAACCAGGTGCTTGCTTCCTTCAAAGAAAAAAGATAATCAGGTGCTTGCTGGGAGGTGGGAGCACGCGAGATCATGTACTAATAATCGTCTCCAAGAACGCCAACGGAGACAAACGACGCCAATTTCCACCATGCATGAGCAGTCCCCCACCATCGAGCCGGGGCGTCCCAGCGAGGTACGTCCTGCGTGGCGCCCTGCATGCGCGCGACGACGACGAGCCGCTCGCCGCCTTCGGCCATGTCGGGTGGCGCCGCGCACATGCACGCCGCACTGTCCGGGCTGCACGACGGGCCACTTGGTCTGGTCACCACGGCCGGGTCAATAATCCAATCCTCAGGGCTCAGGGGGTTTCCCACGCACCAAACCGACACATCCGATCCCAAGCCTGTCCGTTGCTCCGGCTCGCGTCTTGAGCTTCCTTGAACTTTCGCAGGAGGAAGGTGGGTAGATCTTGTCGCCGGCGCGCCGGGCCGGAGGGCGGCAATGCGAATCTTTGGACGGCAGGCCGGCCGCGGATCTCAACACGGCCACATGCGCTCAGGGGTTATACTACTCGTGTTTGGTACTGCTGTCGATCGTATGATGAGTGGTATGTCATGTTTCTAGGTGCTGGGTTTGGTCCGGTTTCAGCATCCGTTGCTGGTTCTGTTTCAGGTGAGGTTTTAAGTAATGTCCGAACCCCGTTGATCTCGGCAAAATGATGCAAGGACCGTGCGAGTTTAGTACGGCTGGAAACGGAATAGAGGCCAGTGGGTATCTGTTCGATGATGCTCGATGCATTGTCTCAGCCTGTCAGGTGGGTATATATATCTGTTCTAATTTTTATTGTCTCTTTGTCTTTAGGATATTTTATCAACTTAGTTAATTGTGTTGTTTGCTATGATGGCGTGCTTAATTTTTCTCAAACAATGTGCTTAACATTGTTTTTGAAGAATATGGTGTGCTTACTAACATGCAACAAATATCATAAACCAACAACTACAACGGCAAGGGTTTCCCCAAATCGTAACTTCAAAAAACATTTATCTAAAAATCACAAATTGTAGGTAAAATATTTCACATAATCAAAAAAATAACAGTAGGATGTTTGACACTATTTCTGACATCACATATCGACTAGATGATTTGTCACATGGCAAAAGAGCGGACCACCTTGAACCCGACTCAACCCATGCCAAGAAACTCATGACGCTTTGATATTTTTGGGCCAATTCTAAGTCGAATTTGTAACTAAAAAAAACACAGAGTTTCTCTCAATATGTCGAGCCAAATAAGTTGAAATTTTGAATGCTCTGTCCAATATTGTTGATATCCTGGAATTTTCCATGGAATAATTATTCTTTCGGCCATTCAAGAAGTCACTTTAGGTCAGTATGTGCTGAGGGCGGTCGAACTTTTTTTTGCAAAGTTATTCTTTTGCAACATTGTAGCTTACTAGTGGTCTCGGAGTGTCACAAACGAGTCAAAACTCAAACGCTCTAATATGAAAGATTTGATATGGTGAGATGCTTCGTCTTTCTGATGAACCATTAAAATAGATCTAGATCCTCTTCCCCCAAACAAACTTGCCACATAAGTATGGTTTTCTAATGAAAAATCTAATGTTTGTTGTTTTAGGACGCCCTAGTCTGAAATAGTTATGGTTTTATGATATGTACTCTAACATGTAGGATAATTGCTCCGAATTTATATTTCAACTAGTAAAACAAGTGAATATTGCATGTAGAAGCCTAACAATCTTATATGATCTGTGTCAGAGACGCAGGGTGGCCTCGACCCATATCCACCGGTCCCTTGCGGTTTTGAGCAGGCAGTGACATGGACGAAGCAAGATGTTGATCTAGATCTTCAAGATGGACTGTGTTCATTAAAATACACCCGTTTTGGTGTATGATCAATGAGAGAAGCTTCGGGCATTCGTCTCTGATTAAAATATTGGCAAACCCACGATGTTTAGGGCATCTGCAACACAAACCCCTACAAAGAACACCGCAAATGTCCGCGGACATGTCTAAAACGTGTGTGTGACAAGAAGGGAGGGATCTATCCAATGCTATCTCGTATTTATCCGGTTTCATCCACCTACACACATGCATGTCGTAGTTGAGGAGAGAGGGACAATGTCCGGATGTCTCACACGATAGCTTTTGATTGTCTAGGCGGATGTCCGGAGTCACCCAAAGCCACCCCAAGTCTGCTATCACTTTATCGGAATTCAAATGTGTGGACGCGCCTGTAGGCGTTTGAGGGATAGCATTGGATGGCAGATAGTGTCATAACTTCCGTAAAGAACAAATATGGACAAGTTGAGGGCCTGTGTTTAAAATGCCCTAACTAAATAGCCAATGTGAAATGTATAAGATATATGAAAAGGAGACAACATACAGAGGAGAAACCATGAGGAATAAATAGTATGTTCCCAGTTTGCTACTCTGCTAAACCCTGCAAAAGGTTCTAGACAACTAAATTTATGAAAATAAAGAATCGCGTTGTCGAGTCAATCTTGTTTGTACTCCCTCCGATCCTTTTTAGTCTGCATATTAGCTTTGTGCAAAGTCAAAGTATCTCTATTTTGACTTAATTTATAGAAACATGTATCAACATTCACAATGCCAAATTAATATTGTTAGATTCATTACGAAAGGTAGTTTCATGATATGTATATCTGATATTGTATATGTTGATATTTTTTAATATATATTTGGTCAAACTTTGTAAAGTTTGACTTGACCCAAATCTAACATGCGGAGTAAAAAAGACCGGAGAAAGTATGTAAACTGTATCCTTAGACCAACTCAACCAAGTGGCCGAGGCGATATATATTATGCCCATCATCAAGTTGATAGCTGGTTGGATCCGTGGCCTCTAGTAAAGATCTTAGTCACCGCTTCAGATGGTTTAATTAGTCAGGCAGTATTTTATTAGTACTGAGATTCCTACTAATACTAATGAGCTCTTGCTCTACTAACTTTATTTACCGTGCTAACATGGAAGTACTTGTACATTGTACTGCTGCCAGCGACACATTTGGCACATACTCAACGACGACGATTTTTCCAAGAACGCGGCCGTATTAACGCTTGTATGGTGCCTGCTCTGTTTTCAATAGACCATGTACACACGGACGGGGAAAATCCGGCCTTCTATATGTTTGTGGACGTGTCCGGATACGTTCGTAGACGCATCTAGACGGGTCTTCATAAATCATTTCACACATTTATATATCTCATATTTGGACTCTAAAATTCATGCAAATTCATGCACGTCGATTACGAAAACATATCATTGTCGAACATAAATAATAAATGTTGATATTGAACATAAATAGTGTTTGCACAAATTTATTTCAAGTACACAATCAATCATCTGTTCTTTGGTTTTGATTGTGGTTCCATCTATGCTCCACTAGATCATTTAGTAGTTGTGTGTGCACCTGATGATCTCGAACATTCTATGGATTTGTAGAAAGTTCATAAATTGAACTACATCTTGATCTTTCGAAATTTCAACTAGCTCGCCAGATGCTTCAAAGTCATTGGTTTGATCTATACCATCACCCTCATCCTTGTCATATGCCTCCATTGCGTCTACAATCCGCAAAAAATAATGGTTTTCGCATACAAAAATGGCGACGAAACCATAGATCATCTGAAAAATTTGGGTTCGTCTCACAGTAGTCTTTCTGCAGTAGCTTTGCTCCGGATACCCTATCCCGATTGATCACTCTTGTCCCTTTGATTGAAACCTTTGAAATTGAGGATATGCTCCACTTGTCGGGCTATTTCCTGTTGCATGCTTATAAGCATGATCATGTCCACTTCTTCGTCCAAATCCGACAAATCAAAGAAGTGATCTTCAATCATTTGATCAACCTCTGTCGGTCCATACTCCTCGCAGGACGAAACATCGGAATCCATCGTTTTTTGCTAAATTTTTGACCAAAAAAAACCGGTCAAAAAAATGTGTCGTATACATCCAACAAGGCGAAGCCAAAGAGTTATCGGCCGTACTGCGACGTCTTCCGGATCGACGACGACGTCCCCCGCGGCGAGGAGGGGAGAGAAAAATGCTCTACTGGAGCTGGCGGAGCAGAGTCTAGGAATGACCGCGGAGCATGCGCGACAGCGTAGCTGCAAGACGGACGACGCTGTGGAGGAAGAAGAGAGAAATGGCAAATGGATCCGCGAGTTCTCCCGGATGAATTTGGTACAATTTACGGTGGGGTTAGCCTATCGGGTCCGACGAGACGAGCGTGTCCGACACGCCCGTCATATTTGGACTGGATACGAGGGGTGCTAGTCATTCCATGGGTTTGAGGCCCGTTTGAAGCGTCCGATTGAATCGTAATTTCGTGACCGGTTAGTGACCGGACGGGCTGTCCGGACGTTTGAGATGGGTTTAAAAGGTCCAGTCATAGATGATATTACATTTGGGTCCCGCGTTTCAGATACATCTACATGTGGTTTGACTGGATCCATTAGTTTTTGAACATGTGCTGTGTGCCTGATTATAAACGTTTTGCACACCGAAAATCTCGAAATGTCGTGAACTACATAATTGCATCCGTGGACGAGCACGTCCAAATTTGCTAGTGAACAACCTTCCGGTGTCCTTCAGCTGTCCTGTCCAATAATGCGAACGAAGCGAAATAAGTGCTGGTTAACTATATACAATGAGCCTGCAAATCTGTTGGTTAGGGGAGAAAAAAATATGCTAGTTCCTAGTGGATCTTACTATCCTTGAACGTGATCCCTTTGTCATGGGCAGGTCCCAATCATTTTCATCTGTTTTTTTTAGGAAAGGTGTCAATCATTTTCCTTCGTGCTAATCGAAGAAAACTGTTTTGGTGAGATACGAAATATCGTCGAAGTATTAGTTAACTGGGACGCACACCAGCAGAGACCGAGCGGAACGTAGCTATGAAGCAAGTCGATCTAATCTGCACACCTACTGGGATGCATCCAATGTGGAAGGAAGATCGAGACAAGCTGAGGCGGTGAGGCCAACGGAGCACCGGAGCACCACTAGGCACTACTACCAGCAAGGCAAAAAGCGCATGCCAAAGGTGCAGCTGCGCAGGTGACCCAGCGCGGTGCAAGTGCATGGAACAAGCATTGTTTTTGGATGAATCCAGCAGCATGGATGCATCCAATTGTTGGTTGCAACCGATCTGTGATTATTGCTTGCCGGAATGCAAGGATGGTACCCAGGCTGGAAAGCCGGCCAACAAATGGGTAGGCCAGCCTGAGAGAGGGGCGGGGCTGGGACATGGTACAGCGCGACCACTGGCCTTTTGCTCAAGAGGTGAAAGAGCACGTGCTTATTTCTCTATGCCTAGCATGCATGATCCGCAGAATTTTTGTCAAAAACAAACCACTAGCCAAATGTTATTATCAAAAAAGACCACATGCGGTATGAAATGCGAGAAAAGACCCCTATTTTTCGTGGCGGCAGGTGCGCCAGGTGACGCGTGGCACCTGTCGCCACGGGCCGAGGCGGCTGGGCCCGGCCGCCCGGTGAGGCGGCCGGCCGGGCAGGTGGCACCTGCCGCCTGCAGCATGCATGGCCGTGCATGGCCAGCCAGCTTTTGTTGCATGCATGTGCGAGCATGGGCAGCCTGCCGCCTGGAGTGGTGGCGGCAGGTGCCACCTGCCCGGCTGGCCGCCTGGCCGGGTGGCGGCAGGGCACAGCCGCCTCGGTCCGTGGCGGCAGGTGACACACGTCACTTGGCGCGCCTGCCGTCACGAAAAATAGGGGTCTTTTCTCGCATTTCATACCGCATGTGGTCTTTTTTGACAATAACATTCGGCTAGTGGTCTTTTTGGACAAAAAATCTGATCCGCGTCCTACGTTCAAGTTAGAGGTAGACGACAAGTTTGTGTAGCCCTTAACTAGGGTTATTCTTAAGACCGGCACGAGCGACTTCAACCGAGCAATTCATTTCATCCTTTCATATTTTTCTAGATCATCGCAGATAAAACAATGGTCCAACACAACGATCTATTTCTATTTTTCGTTCGGTTTGTGCTCGTTCAAATCCATTTTCGTTTTAAATTTGAAATATATTCGGATCGAAGGCGGACACAAAGCAAATGTTTTCTGTGTCCTCTTCATTTGAGTCTCTAACTGCTGCATATGCTACGTGGCCTGCCTGCCATCCACTCATATATCACATCTCATCTCTTTCCTCCTTTTTCTCTCTCTTCTCCCATCCATGCAGCCATTCAAAATGAGTCGGCTACTGTTGGACGCCCTGTCTGACCCAAATAAAAAAAACAAACAAGCATGTCCGCTAGGCCCTTTCGAAATGGAGCTGCATGCAATCTTACAAGGCATGGTGTTGGCGATTCAGCGGTCTAACCTTGCAGTGGTTCATTAGTCAACTCATCTGAAGCTCTCTCAAGCTTGTCTATCGATGGTTTGTCTTGCTCCGTGTATGGTCATTTAGTTCTGGAGATTAAGGATCTTTTTGGTAGTAGGGAGTTTTTTTCTTAGAAAATTAGTCATACCCAAAATAGAGTTGTCGATAGGTTGGTCAACTATAGCCGATCTGAACGAGCCACCGCCATGCGGCTGGGCTCGATTCCGCCATGTATTGAGGATTTGTGGCCTCTCGACTGTAACTCTATGAATTTGCAATAAAAGCTGCCTTTACCCCGAAAGAAATGTCCGCTAGACCGATCCAAATGGACAAAAACTGGTGTTCGTTTGGATCTATCTGTTGAAGTTGCTTTAATAGTACTGTGCATGTTCCCCACAATAAATAGCGTGTCTATGTATATATTTTATTGTTAATTAGAATAAAAGCATCATTCATACCGTTTCTTTATGTTCACTCCGACTGGCCATCATCCCTCATATTCAAAGATTGATTGGTTTGCTATCAACATTTGACATTTTCCCAATATTTGGCAAGCAAACATTTGGCAAAATCAAAAGTTGCCAACATTTGGCAACCCTTTGTGAGATTATCAACGGAAAATCGATATACAACCAATCTCTAGTAAACATTTGGCAGTTGTCAAATTTGGCATCAAACTAATTAGGCTGTTAGATCATACTTGGGGCATGTATGAAAAGACCCGGACGCACTCGGGCAAGTTTGTCGCATCGGATCCGGATCACGCTTAACAATCCCAACCCCACGTACAATCGTCCCTGTCTGAACGAAATCTTACCGAGTTCACTCTGCCGCCTAACTCCATTTCAATAATATACAACCTTCTTACGGTTAAAATACGTTGTTGGTGTAATCTATCGAAAGAAGACAATCCTGTGGTCGATGTAGGCGACTGGCCAATTAATTATCTGTTTACTTTGTGAGGGTGAACGTTATATACCTGCCAGTCTACGTCAGTCCTCTTGCGATACAGATAAACTGCTCGCCTCAAGGGTAACCTTTTGTGGGCCGGTCTAGTACAACCTTTTTTTTTTCTTCAGTGTGAGGTCATTTATTTTTCCTTTCCTCTTCTTTTGTATTCCTTATATTTAAATTTCGTAAACACCCTAAACTAAATATATATGAAAAATGACTTTCTTCAGTTTTCTCGAAAATTCAATGTGCAGTATAAAAATGTTTGGGGTGTGTTAAAATTTTGTTCTCACGGCTTAAAATTGTGTTCATACATTTTAAAAAACTGTTTGTGATATTTATAAAATATTCAGATATTTATAATAATGTTCATGCTATTTTACCTAATTTTCGGGCAATGTTAGAAGATGTCCATAACTTATAAAAAATGTTCATGGGTCCCAAAGATATGTTAATAGAATTTTAGAGACTATTATACAATGTTACAAAATGTGTTTGCATTCTTTGAAAAACTGTTTCATGCCATATCAAATTTTGATGACATTTGAAAAAATTGTAACACTTCAGAAATATTTGCAAATTTAAAGCAATTATGACATTTATGAACAATGTATGTAAATAATGTTCACAGTGTATTAAAAAAATATTGAATGTGCATTTGACAAATGTTCAAATGCATTTTAGAAAAATATTTTACGTATATCTTAAAAGTGTCAACATGTATACGAAGATGTCCAATGTGTTTCTGCAAATAGTTCACATATATTTGAAAAATACGAAACCTGATAAAATGAGTAAAAAATAATAAAACGAAAAGAAGAAATAGAAAACAAATACTCGATGATAGCAGATTCATAAAACACACAGATGAACAAAGAGGGAAAAAAAATACCATGTGGACCCTTCTAAAAACGGTCTGAACCGGTTCATAGAAGTGTCCCAACAACACACGTTATCGGACAGCTTGCTAGACCTCGCAGCAGAGGCGAGACGAACTATTAGGACACACAAGGAGCGATCACCCGATTTGGTGGCCCCTGCCTGATATTACAATTACCTTGATGACTTTCTTTTAGTTTTCAGTCATTTTTCCAACGAACAAATTGGCTTTTCAAATTTTTACAGATTTAAAGATTATTAATAGCTTGTTCAAATGAACGTTCATGAATTCAAAAATCCTAAATCCAAAAAACAATGTTTGTTAATTTAAAAATAATAATGGATCAAAGAGTTTTCGAAATTTAAAGAAATCCTATTATTTTTTTTACTTCCTCATGGGTTTCAAAACAATGTTCACAAATTTTAAAGATATTTGCGAATTTTAAAATGTTCACAAATTTAAAAAATATCGGTGAAGTTTAGAAAACGTGCATCTTGTAAATAATGTGGATTGTGTGTCAAAAATGTTCCACTAAGCAAATATTTTTAAAAGTTCACCAGATGTTTTAAGAAAATCATGTACTAGGGGATTTTTTTTTGCTTATATAAAGAGTACTAAAAATAAAAATTAAATAAAGGATAAAATAAGAAATATAAAAATAAGATTGATCTTTTGTTTAAAATGTGTAATCAAAAGTAGGAATAGTAATGAGCTTAAGAAATAATAAAACATAAGCAATTATTCTATAGTCAGGTAAGAACTGTCAAATAAATTGCAAAACCAAAAAACTAAAAACCTAAAAACACTACCAAACATACCCCAAAAAAGATCATCCACTCTTGGTTATTATTGGGCCTGGCCCATGACGGATCACATGTGCGACTCGTCGACATCTTGACGCGACGAGTTTCATATTGCGAATGACTTAGTTTATGAGCGTCTCTCTATCAACTAGTATATCACTAGGCTTCTTAGGGGTTGAAGGCCTTTAATTCAATCGAGGAGATTCTTTTGGGTTGGGTTCATAATTTTGACTTGATCAACGCTTTTCAAGGAGCTCTCTCATTCAAGCAAAGTGTTCAATTTTAAATGTGGTTCACAACATTGACTAGTCATCATCTAATTCATATGCTCTCTAATTTGAAGCCCTCTCATTCAATTGAGATGTTCAATTTTGGATTGGATTTACGGTTTTGACTGGGTCAACTATTTCTCAACGACTTGTCGAGCTCTCTTGTTCAGTTACGACAATCGATTTTGAATTTGATCCATGATTTTGGCTAGGTCGACGATTTCTCAAATTAATCTACAACAATTAGCCTATAAAACACCATTCCCATGAACTTCACAAAAAAATGATACCTCTTAACACACATTTTCTCTGAATAACCTAATTCAGTGTGTTCCCTACTTTGGTAACCCTCCCATTCAGGTGAGGTAAGTCTTAACCAATATAGAGGAAGCGTGGTCGCATATACACGACTCCTATCCCTAGAGATCGGTCCCCGATACCAATAGTAGATATTTACCTTGGTTGTAGTGTAGTTCAGGAGTTCTTCAGCTTTGGGAAAATGCAAACCTTATACCGTTGTCTTTGGACAGATATGAACCTTAGAGTAGTACAATAGAGCTGAATCAACTGGCTATAAGAAATAAAATAGTATGTTTTTGCTTAGTTGGAGAAAAGAGAAGAGGAGAGAGAAGGTAAATGAGCTCTTTGTTAAGAGTCAGCTCTAGCACGTGCTCCTAGACATTTTATAAGAATGAAAGGTGGATCATATAATAAAAAAAGTAGTATATTATTATAACCAACTATTATACATGTTAGCTATAAAATGTATTATAGATGACATGACAATGTCATGTAGCTAGTAGTTGTCTATACTATTAACCATGCTCTTATGCGGTCAGCGGATGAGTATATCCGTAGAATATCTGCCTATCCTACCTAACGCTGGATTTCACCTAACGCAAGAGCTAGTACTACGATGCGAGCTTCTTTTACGAGTGATACCTTTGTCTTTCGTGCTTGAGTTGTCCTCCCAGCAGTGTGGTCCTCGCTAAGTGCACATCATATGATTTCTCAACTACTCACTAGCTTGTGTGTAACTCCACTTAATTGCTACCAAGGGACCCCACTGACGATGAAGTAGGGGTTTTCTTAAGGCTACTCCCAATGCTCCACCTTGTACAGGTGCTAAGGCTGTTACATAGATAAAAGTAGTACAATAAAGCTGGTCGTAATGATAGTACCATAGGTAGTATCATGCATGCCAACTAGACAACTTTGATGAGGTGGCTTAGAATTAAATTAAAAAGAGAGGGTTGAGTATCATATCATGATACCGTATCATATTAAATGTTGTGTTATTATGTGTCATGCATGACAATAAGTTTTTAAGTTTTTAAAGAGAGGATTTGTGCTTGAAAAGTATCCTCTTAGTTTATTTCCGCATTAGGTTTAAGCCAAATCCGAAGAAGTTTTTAAATAGCCTATTCACCCTCCCTCTAGGCGTCATCGTGGTCTTTTCAATTGGTATCAAAGCAAGGTCTCTCTTTAATTAGGTTTCACGACCTAGAGAGTATCGATGTTGACTATTGGATTAGTGCACAATGACACCTTTGACTTTGATGACACAAATTATACCCTATGGAGAATTCGTATGCTTCATCATTTTCCGGCCATGTGCCCAAATACTTTACGAATTGTTCTTGTAGGGATTGCCGACAAAAAGGATGATGCATCTTCATCTACTAATGAAATGTATCTTGATTGTGAGGCTTTTCTTGGCATTCATCGAACCATAAGTCCTGAAGTGTTTAAGTCTATCTCGACTTGCAAGTCGGCTCATGAAGTTTGGACTAAACTTGAAGATATATATGGTGGGTCCAATCTTGATGAAGACGATATTATGATGAAGGAGTTGGTGCATGAGCTCTTCACTCTTTTCGATCATAAAGAGTCCACCACTACTTCCATATCCGATTGCTTGCACACCTCAGCATCTTCAATCTCACAAAGTAATGACATGGTGAGTGAAGAAATATATGTTGATGAAAATTTCATAGCCTCTATGGACACGAGCATATCTAGCACCACACATAGTGTAAATTATTGTGCTGATAGGTCATGCATTTCACCTAAAGATCCATCGACAAATGTCTATGGTGATATGCCTGCTTTCCCGTGTCCTCTTGATCAAAATATCTTGTTTCTCCCTAGTTGCTCTATGACTAATCATTTAGGGGAAATCAAGAAATATGAAGTACTTTTGACTAATGAAGAATCTGATTCACCAAAAGAATCATCATCTACTCCTCCAGTTCACATGTGCCGCATGTTCAGATCTTCCTATGGAGAGACCAGCAACGAGAGAGGGGTAAGAGCATCTTCGTACCTTTGAAGATCGCTAAGCGGAAGCGTTGCTAGAACGCGGTTGATGGAGTCGTACTCGCAGCGATTCCGATCTAGTGCCGAACAACGGCACCTCCGCGTTCAACACACGTGCAGCCCGGTGACGTCTCCCGCACCTTGATCCAGCAAGGAGGAGGGAGAGGTTGGGGAAGAAGACCAGCAACACGATGGCATGGCGTTGGTGGAGAGACGAGGTCTCCCAGCAGGGCTTCGCCAAGCGCCGGCAGAGAGGAGGAGGAAGAAGTGCAGGGCTGCGCCGAGGGAGAGGGAAAACCGTGTCCCCCAAAGGCCAAAAGTGCCCACTATATATAGGGGAAGGGGAGAGGGGGTGCCACCCCTAGGGTTCCCACCCTAGGGGGTGCGGAAGCCCTCCCAGATGGGGGGAGTGGCGGCCAGGGCAAGGAGGAGGGGTGGCGCACCCCTCTGGTGGGCCTAAGGCCCACCTCAGTTAGGGTTCCCCCCTTCCCCTTTTTTCTAGTGCACATGGGCTGGGTGGGGGGCGCACCAGCCCACTTAGGGGCTGGTTCCCTTCCCCACTTAGCCCATCTAGCCTCCCGGGGTCGTCACCCCCCTTCGGTGGTCCCCCGGGACCACCTCCGATGGTCCCGGTGGTCCCGGTACGTTACCGGTGATGCCCGAAACACTTCCGGTGTCCGAAACCATCCGTCCTATATATCAATCTTTACCTCCGGACCATTCCGGAGCTCCTCGTGACGTCCGGGATCTCATCCGGGATTCCGAACAACTTTTGGTAATCTCGTATAACAATTCCCTATAACCCTAGCGTCATCGAACCTTAAGTGTGTAGACCCTACGGGTTCGGGAGACAGGCAGACATGACCGAGACACCTCTCTGGCCAATAACCATCAGCGGGGTCTGGATACCCATGGTGGCTCCCACTAGCTCCACGATGATCTCATCGGATGAACCACGATGTCAAGGATTCAATCAATCCCGTATACGATTCCCTTTGTCTGTCGGTATAGAACTTGCCCGAGATTCGATCGTCGGTATACCTATACCTTGTTCAATCTCGTTACCGGTAAGTCTCTTTACTCGTTCCGTAGCACGTCATCGTGTGACTAACCCCTTAGTCACATTGAGCTCATGATGATGTTCTACCGAGTGGGCCCAGAGATACCTCTCCGTCACACGGAGTGACAAATCCCGATCTCGATTCGTGCCAACCCAACAGACACTTTCGGAGGTACCCGTAGTGCACCTTTATAGTCACCCAGTTACGTTGTGACATTTGATACACCCAAAGCACTCCTACGGTATCCGGGAGTTGCACAATCTCACGGTCGAAGGAAAAGATACTTGACATTAGAAAAGCATTAGCATACGAACAATACGATCTAGTGCTAGGCTTAGGATTGGGTCTTGTCCACCACATCATTCTCCCAATGATGTGATCCCGTTATCAATGACATCCAATGTCCATGATCAGGAAACCATGATCATCTATTGACTAACGAGCTAGCCAACTAGAGGCTTGCTAGGGACACATTGTGATCTATTCATTCACACATGTATTACTGTTTCCTGTTAATACAATTATAGCATGAACGATAGACGATTATCATGAACAAGGAAATATGATAATAACCATTTTATTATTGCCTCTAGGGCATATTTCCAACAGTCTCCCACTTGCACTAGAGTCAATAATCTAGTTACATTGTGATGTATCGAACACCCATAGCATTATGTTGCTGATCATGTTTTGCTCGTGGAAGAGGTTTAGTCAACGGGTCTGCAATATTCAGATCTGTGTGTACTTTACAAATATCTATCACTCCACTCTGGACATGGTCCTGGATGGAGTTGTAGCGGCGCTTGATGTGCTTTGTCTTCCGGTGGAACCTGGGCTCTTTGGCTATGGCAATGGCTCCAGTGTTATCATAGAAGAGTGTCATAGGACCCGACGCGCTTGGAACCACTCCAAGGTCGGTGATGAGCTCCTTCATCCAAATTCCTTCATGAGCCGCTTCTGAAGAAGCTATGTACTCCGCTTCACATGTAGATGCTGCCACGACTTCTTGCTTGCTGCTGCACCAGCTCACTGCCCCACCATTCAACACATATACGTATCCCGTTTGTGACTTAGAGTCATCCGGATCTGTGTCGAAGCTAGCGTCGACGTAACCCTTTACGACGAGCTCTTCGTCACCTCCATAAACGAGAAACATTTCCTTAGTCCTTTTCAGGTACTTAAGGATATTCTTGACCGCTGTCCAGTGTTCCGCACCGGGATTACTTTGGTACCTCCCTACCAAGCTTATGGCAAGGTTTATATCAGGTCTGGTACACAGCATGGCATACATTAGAGAGCCCACGGCTGAAGCGTAGGGGATAGAACTCATCTTCTCTCTATCTGCTGCCGTGGTCGGCGACTGAGTCTTACTCAATCTCATACCTTGCAAAACTGGCAAGAACCCTTTCTTTGAGTTTTCCATATTGAACTTCTTCAATATCTTGTCAAGGTATGTACTTTGCGAAAGACCTATGAGGCGTCTCGATCTATCTCTATAGATCTTGATGCCTAATATGTATGCAGCTTCTCCAAGGTCCTTCATTGAAAAACTCTTGTTCAAATAAGCCTTTATGCTCTCCAACGTCTCTATATCATTCCCCATCAATAATATGTCATCCACATATAGTACGAGGAAAGCTACAGAGCTCCCACTCACTTTCTTGTACAGACAGGCTTCTCCGTAAACCTGTATGAACCCAAATGCTTTAATCACTTCATTAAAGCGAATGTTCCAACTCCGAGATGCTTGCACCAGCCCATAGATGGAGCGCTGGAGCTTGCATACTTTGTTAGCACCCTTAGGGTCGACAAAACCTTCTGGTTGCATCATATACAACTCTTCCTTAAGGTTCCCGTTAAGGAACGCCGTTTTGACGTCCATTTGCCAAATTTCATAATCATAAAAGCCGGCAATTGCTAACATGATTCGGACTGATTTCAGCTTCGCTACGGGAGAGAAAGTCTCTTCATAGTCAACTCCTTGAATCTGTCGAAAACCCTTTGCGACAAGTCGAGCTTTGTAAACGGTTACATTACCGTTTGCATCAGTCTTCTTCTTGAAGATCCATTTATTTTCTATGGCTCGCCGGTCATCGGGCAAGTCCACCAAAGTCCATACTTTGTTCTCATACATGGATCCTATCTCGGATTTCATGGCCTCAAGCCATTTGTTGGAATCCGGGCCCGCCATCGCTTCTTCATAGTTCGAAGGTTCACCGTTGTCTAACAACATGATTTCCATTACAGGGTTGCCGTACCACTCTGGTGCGGAGCGTACCCTTGTGGACCTTCGCGGTTCAGTAGTAACTTGATCCGAAGCTTCATGATCATCATCATTAACTTCCTCTTCAGTCGGTGTAGGCACCACATGAACAACTTCTTGCGCTGCGCTACTTTCCTATTCGAGAGGGGGTGTAATTACCTCATCAAGTTCTACCTTCCTCCCACTTACTTCTTTCGAGAGAAACTCTTTCTCTAGAAAGGATCCGTTCTTGGCAACAAAGGTTTTACCTTCAGATCTAAGATAGAAGGTATACCCAATAGTTTCCTTAGGGTATCCTATGAATACGCATTTCTCCGCTTTGGGTTCGAGCTTTTCTGGTTGAAGTTTCTTCACATAAGCATCGCAACCCCAAACTTTAAGAAACGACAACTTAGGTTTCTTGCCAAACCACAGTTCATACGGTGTCGTCTCAACGGATTTAGACGGTGCCCTATTTAAAGTGAATGCTGCAGTTTCTAATGCGTATCCCCAAAATGATAGCGGTAAGTCGGTGAGAGACATCATAGATCGTACCATATCTAATAAAGTGCGATTACGACGTTCAGACACTCCCTTGCGCTGCGGTGTGCCAGGCGGCGTCAGTTGTGAAACGATTCCACACTTCCTTAGGTGCGTGCCAAACTCGTGACTCAAATATTCTCCTCCACGATCAGATCGTAGACATTTAATTTTTCTGTCACGTTGATTCTCAACCTCACTCTGAAATTCCTTGAACCTTTCAAACGTCTCAGATTTGTGCTTCATCAAGTAGATATACCCATACCTACTCAAATCATCGGTGAGAGTGAGAACATAACGATAACCACCGCGAGCTTCAACGTTCATTGGACCACACACATCAGTATGTATTATTTCCAATAAGTCGATTGCTCTCTCCATTATTCCTGAGAATGGAGTCTTAGTCATCTTGCCCATGAGGCACGGTTCGCATGTGTCAAATGATTCAAAGTCAAGAGACTCTAATAGTCCATCAGTATGGAGCTTCTTCATGCGTTTAACGCTGATATGACCAAGGCGGCAGTGCCACTAGTACGTGGGACTATCATTATCAACTTTGCATCTTTTGGTACTCACGCTATGAATATGTGTAACATCACGATCGAGATTCATCAAGAATAAACCATTCACCAGCGGAGCATGACCATAAAACATATCACTCATATAAATAGAACAACCATTATTCTCTGACTTAAATGAGTAGCCGTCTCGCATTAAGCAAGACCCTGATACAATGTTCATGCTTAAAGCTGGTACTAAATAACAATTATTAAGGTTTAAAACTAACCCCGACGGTAGATGTAGAGGTAGCGTGCCGACGGCGATCACATCGACCTTTGAACCATTCCCGACGCGCATCGTCACCTCGTCCTTGGCCAGTCTCCGCTTATTCCGCAGTTCCTGCTTTGAGTTGCAAATGTGAGCAACAACACCGGTATCAAATACCCAGGAGCTACTACGAGCGCTGGTAAGGTACACATCAATAACATGTATATCAAATATACCTTTAACGTTGCCGGCCTTCTTGTCCGCTAAGTATTTGGGGCAGTTCCGCTTCCAGTGACCCTTTCCCTTGCAATAGAAGCACTCAGTCTCAGGCTTGGGTCCGTTCTTTTTCTTCTTCCCGGCATCTGGCTTACCGGGCGCGGCAACAACTTTGCCGTCTTTCTTGAAGTTCTTCTTACCCCTGCCTTTCTTGAAAGTAGTGGTCTTGTTGACCATCAACACTTGATGCTCCTTCTTGATTTCTACTTCTGCAGACTTGAGCATCGAGTACAACTGGGGAATGGTTTTCTCCATCCCTTGCATGTTGTAGTTAAGCACAAAGCCTTTGTAGCTTGGTGGGAGAGACTGGAGGATTCTGTCAATGATAGCATCATCCGGAAGTTCGACTCCAAGTGAAGTCAGACGACCGTGTAACCCAGACATTTTGAGTATGTGCTCACTGACAGAACTGTTCTCCTCCATCTTACAGCTGAAGAACTTGTCGGAGACTTCATATCTCTCGACACGGGCATGAGTTTGAAAAACTAGCTTCAGCTCTTGGAACATCTCATATGCCCCGTGTTGCTCAAAACGTCTTTGGAGCCCCGTTTCTAAACTGTATAACATGCCACACCTGACCAGAGAGTAGTCATCACTCCACGCTTGCCAGACGTTTAGAATGTCCTGGGCTACTGCGGGAGCGGGAGGGTCACCTAGCGGCGCATTAAGGACATAAGCCTTTTTACTTGCTTCAAGGATGAGCTTCAGGTTGCGAACCCAGTCCGCATAGTTGCTACCATCATCTTTCAGCTTGTTTTTCTCTAGGAATGCGTTGAAGTTGAGGTTGACGTTGGACATCTACAATATTTATAAAGACAACTTTTAGACTAAGTTCATGACAATTAAGTTCATTTAATCAAATTAAGTATGAACTCCCACTTAAATCGACATCCCTCTAGTCATCTAAGTGATACATGATCCATGTTGACTAACCCGTGTCCGATCATCACGTGAGACGGACTAGTCACCATGGTGAGCAACTTCATGCTGATCGTATTCAACCATACGACTCATGTTCGACCTTTCGGTCTCTTGTATTCGAGGTCATGTCTGTACATGCTAAGCTCGTCGAGTCAACCTAGGTGTTTCGCGTGTGTAAATCTGGCTTACACCCGTTGTATGCGAACGTTAGAATCTATCACACCCGATCATCACGTGGTGCTTCGAGACAACGAACCTTCGCAATGGTGCACACTTAGGGGAATACGTTCTCGAAATTTTAAGAGGGATCATCTTATTATGCTACCATCGTTTTAAGCAATAAGATGTAAAACATGATAAACATCACAATGCAATCATATAGTGACATGATATGGCCATTATCATCTTTGCTCTTTCGATCTCCATCTTCAGGCATCGCATGATCATCATTGTCACCGGCGTGACACCATGATCTCCATCATCATGATCTCCATCATCGTGTCTCCGTGAAGTCGTCACGCCAACTACTACTATCACTACTACTATGGCTAACCGTTAGCAATGAAGTAAAATAGTAAGCACATGGCGTTGCATCTCATACAATAAATTAAGACAACTCCTATGGCTCCTGCCGGTTGTCATACTCATCGACATGCAAGTCGTGAAACCTATTACAATAACATGATCATCTCATACATCATACATGCAACATCACAACTTTGGCCATATCACATCACATGTCAAACCCTGCAAAAACAAGTTAGACGTCCTCTAATTGTTGTTGTAAGTTTTACGTGGCTGATTTGGGTTTCTAGAAAGAACGCCTTCTTACCTACATGACAGCCACAACGATGATATGCCAAAGCTATTTACCCTTCATAAGGACCCTTTTCATCAAATCCAATCCGATTAGAGTAGGAGAGACAGACACCCGCTAGCCACCTTTATGCACGATGTGCATGTCTGTCGGTGGAACCAGTCTCACGTAAGCGTACGTGTAAGGTCGGTCCGGGCCGCTTCATCCCACAATACCGCCGGAAAAGAATAAGACTTGTAATGGCAAGCAAATTGACAAACCATCGCCCACAACTTTTGTGTTCTACTCGTGCATAGAATCTACGCATAGAAAACCTGGCTCGGATGCCACTGTTAGGTAACGTAGCATAAATTCAAAAATTTTCCTACGCATGTTCAGATCTTCCTATGGAGAGACCAGCAACGAGAGAGGGGTAAGAGCATCTTCGTACCTTTGAAGATCGCTAAGAGGAAGCGTTGCTAGAACGCGGTTGATGGAGTCGTACTCGCAGCGATTCCGATCTAGTGCCGAACAACGACACCTCCGCGTTCAACACACGTGCAGCCCGGTGACGTCTCCCGCACCTTGATCCAGCAAGGAGGAGGGAGAGGTTGGGTAAGAAGACCAGCAACACGACGGCGTGGTGTTGGTGGAGAGACGAGGTCTCCCGGCAGGGCTTCGCCAAGCGCCGGCAGAGAGGAGGAGGAAGAAGTGCAGGGCTGCGCCGAGGGAGAGGGAAAACCGTGTCCCCCAAAGGCCAAAAGTGCCCACTATATATAGGGGAAGGGGAGAGGGGGTGCCACCCCTAGGGTTCCCACCCTAGGGGGTGCGGCAGCCCTCCCAGATGGGGGGAGTGGCGGCCAGGGCAAGGAGGAGGGGTGGCGCACCCCTCTGGTGGGCCTAAGGCCCACCTCAGTTAGGGTTCCCCCCTTCCCCTTTTTTCTGGTGCACATGGGCTGGGTGGGGGGCGCACCAGCCCACTTAGGGGCTGGTTCCCTTCCCCACTTAGCCCATCTAGCCTCCCGGGGTCGTCACCCCCCTTTGGTGGTCCCCCGGGACCACCTCCGGTGGTCCCGGTGGTCCCGGTACGTTACCGGTGATGCCCGAAACACTTCCGGTGTCCGAAACCATCCGTCCTATATATCAATCTTTACCTCCAGACCATTCCGGAGCTCCTCGTGACGTCCGAGATCTCATCCGGGACTCCGAACAACTTTCGGTAATCTCGTATAACAATTCCCTATAACCCTAGCGTCATCGAACCTTAAGTGTGTAGACCCTACGGGTTCGGGAGACAGGCAGACATGACCGAGACACCTCTCTGGCCAATAACCATCAGCGGGGTCTGGATACCCATGGTGGCTCCCACTAGCTCCATGATGATCTCATCGGATGAACCACGATGTCAAGGATTCAATCAATCCCGTATACGATTCCCTTTGTCTGTCGGTATAGAACTTGCCCGAGATTCGATCGTCGGTATACCTATACCTTGTTCAATCTCGTTACCGGTAAGTCTCTTTACTCGTTCCGTAGCACGTCATCGTGTGACTAACCCCTTAGTCACATTGAGCTCATGATGATGTTCTACCGAGTGGGCCCAGAGATACCTCTCCGTCACACGGAGTGACAAATCCTGATCTCGAATCGTGCCAACCCAACAGACACTTTCGGAGGTACCCGTAGTGCACCTTTATAGTCACCCAGTTACGTTGTGACGTTTGATACACCCAAAGCACTCCTACGGTATCCGGGAGTTGCACAATCTCACGGTCGAAGGAAAAGATACTTGACATTAGAAAAGCATTAGCATACGAACAATACGATCTAGTGCTAGGCTTAGGATTGGGTCTTGTCCACCACATCATTCTCCCAATGATGTGATCCCGTTATCAATGACATCCAATGTCCATGATCAGGAAACCATGATCATCTATTGACTAACGAGCTAGCCAACTAGAGGCTTGCTAGGGACACATTGTGATCTATTCATTCACACATGTATTACTGTTTCCTGTTAATACAATTATAGCATGAACGATAGACGATTATCATGAACAAGGAAATATGATAATAACCATTTTATTATTGCCTCTAGGGCATATTTCCAACAGTAATAATGAGGTATCATCTTCCCTGTGCAATAAGGATGATGATGATGACTTGACTGAAAATATCTATGTGATCAGTAAAATTCTTCATAAAGCTAAAAATAACGCTCTTCAAAGATTCCAAGATGTTCTTGCTTACTTTGAAAATTGTAATGATTCACTTAATCATGAATAAGCTAAAAGTGAACAACTTGAACATGAACTTGAGAAGAGTCATCAAGCATGTAGAGACTTAAGATCTTCAAAAGGAGAGATTGAAGTTGCTCATGATAAACTTAGAAGGATTTTGAGGTCCTTCTCCTTGAATGCAATAATGTCAAGGGAGAGCTCATCAAAACCTCTAAGATCTATGAGGAGCTTCAATCTACTCATGAGAAGTCTCTGTTTGCTACTTACTCCTCTCATATTGTTGATGATACTTGTACATCTAACTCTACCTCATTTGAAGTATCAACATTGAAGGAGAATATTGAGCTACGTGCTCAACTTGATTTACTAACTAGCAATTATGGGAAGTTGGAAGAAAACCATGTAATGCTCACAAGCTCTCATGCCGATCTTCTAACATCCCATAATGTGCAAAAGTTATCTCATGAGGCTATCATCACCAAGGTAAAATCAAGTGAGCCTCATGTGGACAATGGCACTACTTCTAGTCAAAGTACTATATTTCCATGTGCTAGTCCTCGTAATTCATCTACTCATAATGTTGCTACCTCGTGTGATGAATTAATTTCCTTTCCTTGTTGCTCTAACATTGAAGCTTACACTTCCTCTAGTACTTGCGTTGATACTAACCGTGTAGAGGAAATCGAAGAGCTCAAGGCCCAAGTCACTTCTTTGAAGAAAGACTTGGAACAGTGTCATGAAGGGATGTCCACACTCAACAACGTCCTCTGTGAGCAAACATCTCCGTATGAAAAAAATGATGTTGGAGTAAACTCAAACAAGAACAAGAGGGGCCTATAACAAGTCAAGAATTCGGCCAAAATCATTTGCTTCAAGTGCAAAGTTAAAGGGCACCATGTTAGATCTTGCCCTCTGAAGACAAAGTCTCAAAGTCACAAGCAACAAGGGAAGCGGCCACAAACTCAATCACATACTCAGCTACAAGTTGAAGGAAGGCCTCTTCCCAATAAGACCCAAGCCAACACTCCCCGAGGTGAGAAATCAACTGGGAAGAAAGCAAAGGGTAGATGTTGCTACTTATGTCGTAAGAAGGGTCACGTCGCTTCGTCTTGCACGAGAGGTAACTTATCCAACCCAATCACCATTGATGATATCTATTCCCTTGGGAAGGATAAGATTGGCAATGTGTTTGCCAAGTTTGTTGGTACTCAAAATGGTGTCAAGAAAAGAACCATTTGGGTTGCCAAGCCTATTGTGACTAACCTCTTAGGACCCAACTTAGTTGGGGACCAACAAGCTCAAACTTGATCAATAGGTGACTTTGGAGGACATTGGAGACTTGGATACACAATGAAGATTTGAGGACTCTTCATCATTTGTATTATCTCAAGCCAAGTCATTTGGATTATCGAGCCCATATCCCATATCCCATATCCAATGTGCCTCTTTGCGGTAACTTGTACTTAAATTGTTTACATTGAAAGTTGCCTGCCCCACTCCTTTTCATGTCTAGGTTTGGTACCTAGCATGTACTTTGACATGTTGCGCCTACTAGTATGATTGTTATGTGTTATCTATCATGTGTAGGTCGTTATGTATGTCATATAGTTGTGTGTAGTCCTGATCATTACTTGCATCCTAGTTGCACCGTTGTCTGGGTCTTTTGAGACGTTAATAGCTCATCACATTAAGGGGGAGTGTTCTGCTCTACGCACATCACTAACCCAAAATGTGTATATATGTATTGGACTCCATCTAGTATTCATGGTGAGAGATTATCCAATCATTTCATGGATGTCAAAGCCATCCGAAGTTCAAATTGGCATCCACTTATCAGCTTAGTTGGATGATTGATTGCCTTGTATGATAAATACATGGATTATCACATTAAGAGAGTGTGATATGCTTTGTGCACGTCACATCCCTTGGTAAGATAAACATCCGATGTATGCCACTCAGAATCTACCACATGGGGTTATTCTATAACTGTGTGGCGTGTCATGCTCCACATGTCTTAATTCGCATAATAACCCTGTTGGTTTCTAAATCCCTTAGATGTGCGTGAGTATGACGTTCTACTACACCAATACTCATGGCTTAGCCGCTAGATCGTACTTAAAAGAAGGGCATAGTTGATGCATGCCTTTCGAATTATTTCTCTACACTATGATCTAACTAATTAGGATGTTAACGTACGACATCTAACCACTATGCTTATGGTTAAACTCCCATATCACACTTGTGTGAGTATGAAACGATCTTTGTGCTCGTTTGGCATCTACCACCACTGATAATTCTAAATACCATTGTGTTCTCTCACACATGGTATCTCTGGCTTGGTAGTGTTTTTCATGGTCATTCTATTTCGGCTTTGTCTTCATTTGACCTACATAACTTGCCGAGTAATTCATGTGTCTCTCGGTAATCTCCCATACATGTCTTTGAGCTCGTACTATTTATTTCATAATGTTGTGGGAGTTATAATCATATTACCTATACTTATACATCTACTGGGGTGAGACATGCATGTAAGGTTGTGCAAAATGCATACCTTACATGGTTTGATGCTTTGACCGGTTCATGTGTTGAACTTGTGGTGCTATCATATGTTGATTTGTCACCCTGTTCCATTTTGGACGACATGAATGTTCTGTAATTGACAATTATGTGTTCATTTGTCCAAATTGTATATCCTTGGATTTTGATAGGCTTGTGTAGGCATATCTACTATGTGTAGATGCACATGCCGTGTCTATCGTATCTTTGATCCAATATGTGTATATGGTAAATCAGACGTATCCATTAAAATGTTAAGGTGTGCTTGAAAGTAAAACCTATATCTATATGCACATAATTGAGTGATCTTACCCTATATATATCGTAGTTGGACTAACTACTTTGGACCCAATAAGTTTGGGGACCATATTGTGCTTAAATGGTGGTTTAGGTACTTTGGAGAAGCATTGCTATCTTGACTTATTCTCAGAAGAAGATGGTGCTGGTCACGAAGAAATTAGAGTCAAGACAAGACTCGGCTACTTCTACGCCATACCAATGCTTTTCCGGTAACAAGTATTTACTTCATGCATGTATAACATTAGAGTCAACCCTGTGCAGGTTGCATCATTGCATGAACATAATACTTTTTCCACTTTGTAGTTTCCTGCATGTCCTTGTCAATCACACTGATGAAATGCTTAGTGTTGGTGTTCTCTTAGCACTACATGGTCATATGAATGAGACAAACTTGTGCTATGGCCCTTGTGTCATGTGCCTTGCTCTTATAATAGGATAACTTGTGCATGATCCTATGCACTCATGCGTTTGACCGTATTTTGGACCCACACTTATCATAGTAATCGAGTTAGAAGATTTACATCATACCATGTCCAAAATATGTTAGTTGAGAGGCCCTTGGTTGCTACACATGCGAGAATACTCCTTATCACCTCACCATCATGAGCAAGACAGAAAATGCTTAAGTGTCCCTGTCTCGAGGTAGCACTCGAACTTGGTGGTTAAATCCACCACACACTCCATTGTTCGAGCGTTGGGAAGGTATAGTTACTATATGAAATACTGTTGGATGTTACCTCCGCTCTATTCACTTGAACCATCTCACCATCATGTTTAGCCATGTCCGCCTCCCTCTCGGACGTCCGGCACGGCTCGGTCGTCCGACGCCTGTTCCTGTCCGGACGTCCGACCATCCTCGGTCGTCCGATCGTTGACACCTTCCGGACATCCGACGCCTGTCGGTCGTCCGACCGCTGACGGCTTCCGGACGTCCGACGCCCGTCGGTCACCCGACACATCGGGGATCCTATATAAATAGAGGCTCGAGGGCGCGGGTCTGGACTTTGCCCTAACCACCACGCACCTCCTCCTCCCCTATTTCGCCCCAGCCGCCGCCGCGCCTACCCCTGGCCCTTCCTCGCTGCTGGTGGGCAGTTCTTCACCGGATTCGTCTCCCTCTGGTCACCACCCTGGCCGGATCCACATCCAGACGCTCCTCACAGCCAGGATCTTCCGCCATGCCTCGGATCAAGCACGCAACACGCAAGCCCGCTGCCGGTTCATCCGCCCGTGCCACTCATGGTACGGGGTCGGATGACTCGGACAAAGACCGTCGTCCCGTCAAACGGGTCGCCCGACGTCCAGTCCGCTCGGTTCGCTCGTCTCCCTCGGAAGGCCCAGACTTTGAGGACGAACTTGAAGTTCAAGAACGGGCGGAATTTGTAGCTGTGCGGAAGAATCTTCCAAAGACGGGCTCTCGCTAGCCATCTTACATGCCCTCACCTCCTCCCGAACAGCCCGAAGGTGATGCTCGTCGCATCTCCCTTGAACCTCCTCCTGCTTTAGGTCGTGAAGTCAAGGACTTCACCAAGGTTCCTAAGTCTTCCTACTTTACATTCCGCCGCGATGTTAACCAATTTTCTGTTGAACGTGACTCTATGGACTCACGTTTCCACACACACGTCCAAGCGGACATCTTTTCTACTGTCATCGTTCCTAAGGGTCTCTCAGTACATCATTATATTGATCTTGAGCATATTCGCACTCATTAGGCGAAATACCCAGGTGCCATTGAGCTCATTGAGTCATCGGGGCTCGCTGCCCCCTTTGCTTTTCGGTGCGATTTTAATAGTGTCGTTATTCATCAATTTTATGCCACGTGTTTCTTTGGCTCAAACAACACTGTTAGCTGGATGACTTCTGATGTTGAGTTCACAGCCTCTTATGCTGAGTTTGTTGCCGCACTCGTTTCCCCGACTCCGGCACCAAAATCCATAAGAATGATCCTAACCATGCACCTAAGCCCATTGAGGCGTGTGGACTTCTCCTCAAACCACTTCGTGAACTTGATGCAGACGAACGGATGAAGGATCTTAACCAAGTATCCATCTGGCTATCCCTTCTTTATCATATTTCAGTGTCTTATCCGCACCATCTATCCCAAGATGGGTGACACGGGAACCTGCAGCGGCTACTGTATTGATATCATGTCACATTTACACGAGTTCCCCAAGTGCAAGATTAATGTGCCTCACTTTCTCTGGCATGAGATTCGGCTCGCTAGTCTTCAATACAAGCAAGCCTTCCCTCTTGCCCCCTTCATCCAGGCCTTTATTCACCATGTTGCTGAATTCAATGTTGCTCCCACTCACACGCATCACAAGTGGGCCATTCCCAATCACATGGCGGATGACTATGCTCCTAAGAAAACCTCATCCACCTCCACTCGCTGCACTGCTGCCCGGTCAGCAACCCCTTCATCCAGCTCAGCTCCTCTCGGTCGCTTTGCCAAATTCATTGGCAAGGCACATTCTGCCATGATGAAGGCTTTCTCTTTCCAGTGCGGTCAAACTCATGATGTGGTTTCTTGCCTCGTCTCCTCCAAGAATGCCCTCAAGGCTCGTCTGAGAGACTCGGGCGCTCTTGATGTGAGTGACGATGAGGATCTTCGTGCTGCTCCTCCTTCTGACTTTGGCTTCCCATCTGGCCCTGAGTGGGCTGACTTCCTTCACGAGGCTGGTGGTAGTGGCCTGCCTGATGATGATGATGTTGATGAGGGTGATATTTGAGTATGTGGTAGCATTGCCGAGTTCCTTCCTTTTTGGTCCTTGATGCCAAACGGGGAGGACATTATCTTACCTTTGTTTCGATTTTTGTTTCTCTCATAATGTATGGTATGATGTAGTATGTCGAACTTAATGATGTGTCATCATGTAACGATACTTATGGATGATGTGATATGCCATCACTTATGGATGATGTATTGTTAAACTATCATGTGGTGATGAGATATCATGATATTATCTTTGTGTCATATGATGATGAGTTTTATGCTATCCTATTGATTCATATGATATGCTTTGATTCATATGATATGCTATGAATTATTGATTCATATGATATGCTATGTATTGTTGAACTATTATGGTGTAATGTTATATCATGCTATTATCTTCAAAGCACGCATTAAGGGGAGCTCCCGCACTTACCTATTTTACTAAGCATATAATCAGGGGGAGTTTTGAAAAAACTCTCCCATTCATTCTTATCATGCATATAATCAGGGGGAGCTTCATAAGCATCGTAACAAATCTCTCCTAAGCCACACATGTTTATTACTATTTTGAGAGCTATATGTATGTTGTCATCAACTACCAAAAAGGGGGAGATTGAAAGTGCAGTCATGCCCTTAATCGTGTTTTGGTGTTGCTGACAACACACATATAGATAACTAATCACTAATCCCCTTTTTAAGCTATTGTTAATGATCATGTGTTGATAAGGACAAGCTCATGTGCTAACAAGGACAAGATCAAGATAAGCATTCCTAAGTACTACATGCTTGAATCTTGTGGATGCTCAGATGAAGATGAATACACAAGCTAGGCCTTCCACACTGTGTATGGGAGAGCTTCTTGAAGACTTCATCATGTCTTGCTTTCAACTTGAGCCAAGAAGGAACAACAACATCAAGCTCAAGTGAAAGGGCTAACTCAAAGGTATCAGTTCCTTTGACGTTAGTGGCGCGGAGTGATGATCAGCGAATGAAAGTATACACTCAAGTATGGATCATCAGTACCCTTTTTATGATTCTTGAGTCTTTAGGGATCCCGCACTATTAAGAGGGGATCACTCGGTATTGCGATAAATTTGCTCAAACTACATCTTTGCTTTTCTGCCCATACCGCATCTCCACTGCTCTGCTTTGATCTCAAAAAACAGAACCAATGCCTCGGACATCCGGCTTCCTCCGGACGTCCGAGGGCCGGACGCCCGACCACTTCGGAAATCTGGAACCTTATACCAGAGCCAAAGTCTCGGACATTCGGCTCCCTCCGGACGTCCGAGGGCCGGACGCCCGACCACTTCGGAAAACCGGAACCTTGCACCAGAGAAATCCAGTCAAATAACTCGGACTTCTGGCCTCCCCGTGTCGTCCGAGGGCCAGACGTCCGACCACTTTCGGAAATCCGGTGCCCTTGAACAGAGCCGAAGTCTCGGACATCCGGCTCCCTCCAGACGTCCGGTCCCTGTTTGTCTATACAGTGATTCCTGATATCTATACAGTGGTTCCTGATATCTATACATCCCTCGGACGATCGACCCCTGTCGGACGTCCGACCCCTTGTGGGCGTCCGGACATCCGAGAACTGCCGGACGTCCAACCACTGTCAGACTTAAGTGATCCCAACGGTCACTTTCCCCTCTCCACTATAAATACCCCCTCCCACTTCGTGAGAGGGGGTCCAACACAGCCATATCTTCATAAGAACACGTTTCTACCTCACACACATTTGCTCACATCAAATTTTAGATCCCAAGGGCATTTGTGAGCCCCTTTGAGAGTTGTTCCAATCAAAAGATAGATCGTCTCCCTCTCCTCCTCTCAACCCAAGCTATTTGAGATTTGAGCAAGTTTTGAGCATTCCCCGTGATCTTGTTACTCTTGGAGGTTGGATACTCCTAGGCGGTAGGAGTTCTTCGGAGAGGAATCAATCCGTGTGATTACCCCCCGGAAAAGTTTGTGAGGGTTTGGAAGCCACCTCAAAGGCTTACCACTAGTGGTTGAGAAACACATTCATGGTGTTATCTCAAAGGGAGAATAGGGTGAGCCTTCGTGGCGTTGGTGTGCCTTAGTGGTAACATCCACCTCTCTAACAGTGACTAGCTTCCCTCCAAGGAAGTGAACATCGGGATACATCTTTGTCTCAGTGACCTTGGTTATCCCTAATCCTAACTCCTTACTTGTGGTTTACTTGTGTTACTTGAGCATACATACATTGCATATTGTTTGTGCTCATTATATTGTGTTGGCTATTTCTTTGTACAAGATTAATCGTTCAAGCATACCCTCTATATCCACACGTTCACACTTGCAGCTTTTGATATATCGTGTGCTATAGTGTGATCTAGTATCTTGTGTCGTTCACCTACTCGTCGTGTGATATAGCTGAAGTAAGTTTGTGTAACTTACTTGTGCTTGTTAGTAACCGTGTTGTGTCCATCTTGGTAGATCGTGTTGTTGGTGCATGTTGCGGTGCCTATTGCATTTAGGATTTGTGTTTGAAAAATATCCTCTTAGTTTATTTCCGCATTAGGTTTAAGCCAAATCCGAAGAAGTTTTTAAATAGCCTATTCACCCCCCTCTAGGCGTCATCATGGTCTTTTCAGGTGGTCAGTCTCATCTTCATTGAGCATGGTTGTAACATCCCAAATTTCCCAATTTGGAATGTTTTACAAATGTAGCTAAGCATCTATGCTTTTTTGTTTGCAATTGAGTTTGCCTTTGAATTCTTTCAATACTTTGCTTTTTTGCTTTGCTATTTTTCTTCCCCGAGAAATACCCCGAAAATAATTCTTGCAAGCAAGAAAGAGCGGAGGAAAATGACCGTCCCAAATCAGGGGTATTTTTGAAAATATTTGAGCCAAGAAAAACCAAAGTTTTATAGAGAAAATAATTGCAAAAAGAAAACCAAGCTTTTAGGGTTTTTCTGAAAAAAAACATTTTTAAAAGTTTTTATGTTGGTCTTGGAAAAATGTTAAACGGATAGAGAATTTTTTTCTGAAAATTTTGGTATATAATACCCCTATATTTATTATTTATTTTGTTTCCTTTTTATTATTATTACTTGCTGTTTTTGAAAAAAATCAAATCGGGAAGGTAATTTTTTTTAAAAGGAAAGCGCCCTCGGCGCGATTTAGTGTCGGCCGCCATCACCTCGCCCGGGATCCCGTGCGCCTTCCATTTCGGTCGACCGACCGACCCGACCGTGCGCCACTCTCGCTGACCGCCCGGCCCCACCGCCCGACCCCGCCCCGCATCGGCCTTCCCCCACCTCCCCCTTCATTCTCTCTCTCCATCCTTTCCTTCCTCTCAGCCGACGGAGCCCGCCCTCGCTGGAGTTTCTCTCCACCACGATTCCCTTCCCCTTTAAGCCCCCTCTCCCCCCTATAAAGCCTGCACCCCGGCCCCCTCCTCGCCCCGTTTACCCCTCGCCGACGCCCTGCCCAACCCCTCGCCGCCCCGTGCCCGAGCTCGCCGGAGCCGAAGCTCCCGGCTGCCCTACTGCTCGCTCCGCTACCTCCCTTGCCTCTCCGCCGCCACCAACCGATGGAGGAGGACCGCCGCCGTCTCCTCGACCCCTCAGGCCTCGCCGGAGACCACCGGAGCCCCTCCCCATCGCCAGCTCCGCCTCGGCCTCGCCGGAGCTCTTGCCGCTGTGAATTTCCCCATCTCCCTCCTGTAGCCGTAGGATCTTCCATCTACGGTATTGATTAGAAGGAGGTACCCCTTCCAACCAATCAGAGAGCGCCACATACCCCCTCCCGTGTGTAATTAATTTACTCTGTTTTTAGTTTTAATTCAAAAACAGAGAGAGTTTCAATCTTGTTTCCTCCATAACTTTTGATCCGGAAGTCCAATGGAGTTGAAACTTGTTTCAGTCGATCACAATTTTCCTGTAGTTTCCAAAAACATATTATTTGTCTATGTTTAAAATTTGAAAATTTGAATTAGATCAGATTTAGTTCAAACCTTGTTTTGCTTATTGCAGGAGTTTAAAAATAGATTTTAATTTGATTCTTTCTGCTACTGCTTCCTAGTGATTATATCTTTCCGTAGTATAAGTTTCAAAGTTTTTTAAATAATTTTACTTGGAGTTTTATCAAAAACAGATTCTTTTTTGTTAGGTGAAGAGAATTCTTTCAGTTTATGCCATAGTAACTTTATGCTAGTGTTGTTATTTTTGCTTGTTGAGGATTGTAGTGCTTATGGTGTGTATTTGTTTGTATCGATAGATCACCCGGAGTGCGAAGCTTGCAACTTAGAAGCGCTCGATCATGACAACTATCAGCAAGGCAAGTCACTTTGATCATACTATCGCCTATGTTTTCTATGCATGGTAGTTTCACCTTTCTTTGCCCAATTGCATGGTGAGTAGGTACTTGGAAATTATGGTTACCTGTTGTACTATCATGTGGTAGGCACCGAACAATCCCGTTACTTGGCCCGGGACGACAAATTTCATATTGCTATGCTTGAGTAGACGGGATTCTGGTTGAGTGCATAAAATGAGTGATGCGAGAATAATTAAGTAACCAAGACCGGTTAAGTCAAGATTTTCAAGACCTCACGTAGTAATGCAGCTCTGGGTGAAGGACGGTTTGACGGGCTCCCTGGAGAAACCAGTGGACGACCCCGGGATGCTTGGAGACGTGCCATGACATCTTGCGGAAAGCTTCACCCAGGCTCGAAGAGATGGACAGAGGCTTCAAGACCCAAGGCTTACCTGCACAGCCACAAGTCATTATGGGCTCTGGCTTTGTTGGACAACGCGGCAACTCTGGACAGGCGGTGCTAGCAGATGTAGAAGAACGGTAAGATCGGATGGGCACCGACAGGGATTCAGAGGGACCCTTTGAAAGACCATGTTTTGATCATCCGGTCTTCAAACACCCTGAAGTGCGAGGACATACCCGGAGGCGATCAAATCTTGTGGGGAACGTGTGCAAAACTCTGCAGAATACCCAAACCTAATCGATTAGCCGTGTCCACGGTCATGGACAACTTGAGCCGAAGGCATTGAAATTTTCCTGAACTCTCAACACAATTTAATAATGATGTGGGAATTTTGACAACTCGGGTACGAGAATTGGTTGGCGGAACCATCTCGTTAACAACAAACAATGTAGTAATGTTTTGCTTTTAGCCCTATCTTGATTAGAGAAAACTGGCTTTTCGCTAAAAAATACTTATGGCCCCACCTGCCATATATGCATGTAGAAATAGTTGGTTATTGTTTCACCCCCTCTCTTTGATGACTTGCCGGCATATTCCATATGCTGACCTACATGGCTGCACCGTATCATGTTGCAGAGTACTTTTCCGACCAGGAGTGAGGCTACGATCTACGCTCGGTGAGATGCCCTCGAGTCGGATGGACTCGTCTACCTGATGCTTCCGCTAGTCTTCGTTAGATATCTCATGAGATGACCTTCAGCCACTTTATTGTAATTCATTATTGTAATAAAGTACTCGATATGAGATTTCGATTAATAAAGCTGTGTGATTGAACTCTTGATATATTCATTGATGTACTGAGTGTGTACGAGCATGATCTTGCGGTGGTACGGAAACACCAGAGACTTGGCCGTTTCAGGTCGGGTCGCTTCAATGGTTCTTTGGGCGAATACGACGTCGTAAAATGGGTTGTCATCGTCGGCATCATTGACGAAGATAATAGAAATCCTAGTTTTTTCCTGTTAAGGAGAAACTGGTTATTTCACCCCTCGTGAGACTAGTGTTGGTGACGAAACGGTCCGAGCCTTCTCCTCCCATTTGGGTCATTGTTGGTCCTTTCTCTAACTCTATAGTGTAGGGGGGCCTAGGAGCCTCAAAGATCAAACTGTCTTATGCAACATCATTGAAGTGCAACCTTACATTGCATGAAATGATCTGTGTAACAAAACAAAAACAAAAATATGTTAGTGGTAAAAGCACTAAAAGCAAAAAAAAGACATGTCCTATTAGAGAAGAAGATTTGTGTGACACTCTGAATTTGGTGCTACAGTAATATGAGGATTAAACTAATCTAATTATGATCACTGTTGGAATCAACCCTGATTCAAATTCCTCGCAATTCAAAATCATTTAAAAGTGAAATTAAAAGTTTTACAAACCAATAAATAAAAATCATGCATATGTTTCAAATATTCGCTGGGAATTTCTAAAAATGCAAAACACATCTTTGCAAATGTTTAGGTGCCCCTAAAACAATTTAACACATGCCAGAACAATTATTAAGTGCCTTTTGGCATTATAATATTTTCTATTGTTTTCAAAAGGTCTCCAAATTTAATTGTGGCTATACCAAATATTGCAATGCAAATATTGGCCATGTTCACTTATTTTGTAATGATCATTTATTACTAATCTTTAAAACATAATAATCTATTTTTTAAAAGAAGAGAAGATAAAAAGATAAATTAAAAAAAGAAACCCCCACCTCGGCCGGCCCACCTAAACCGGCCCACCAGCCAACCCACCTAAATTGGGGGGGGGGGTATAAAACCTCCCCACTAACCATAACCGACCTAGCCCAACACCTCATTCCCACCGAGCGTCGCCAGAACCCACGAGGGGAATCCCTCCCCTCGTTCCCCTCGCTGCTCCCCATGCGATCCCAGCGCTCCCCCACCTCGCTCGCTCGCCTGCCCCATTCTCATCGCGAGCCAGCGCCTCGCTCGCCATCTCCCTCCCTCGTCGAGCCTTCCCCACGTCGCCTGCCTTCTCCCCTCGCTCGCCCTGTCTGCATCACCCTAGTGCGAGCCCGACCCCCCCGCTCCAGCCACCAGGGCCTCGCCCCAGCGCCCTACCTGGCCACTCCCTCGCGCTCTGCCTCGCCCAGCGACCGGCTCCCTCCGTCCCCAGCTCCCTCCCCTCGCGGGATCAACCACCGGCCGGTGCCGCCCGCTGCCGCCAGGGTCCTCCTCGGCCGACCCTCCCCGCATCGCTCCCTGCCTCTCCCTCCCGATCCAGGGTGGATCGGGGCTGGGGAGGCCGACCTCGCCACCGGCTGGCCGTCCACCGACTTCCGCATCGGAACCGCACTAGGGCCGCGACACCGACGCCGACCCCCCACCTAAGATCCTCCTCACCGAACACGAGGCCGCCTTCTCCGCTCCTCCCCGGGAACTCCAGCTACACCGGGCCTTCCTATCAACGTCGATGAGCCCTCCATTCAGGCTCCTCCCACCACCCCTTCCTTTCTTTCCCTGCTCCAATTCCGTTCCGACGCCCCGCACCACGGCCTCCTGTGACCCCTTAGTCTAGTTGCCCCGCTTTAATGTTAAGTCTCGATCCCTGATCGATGAGCCAGATACGACACAACACTCACACCCCACTTAGTTGTGTGGCGCTACAGAGCTACTATCGGGTACCGAGGGTGACACCTCGTGAAGTACTCAGGATGATATCTTTGTAGTACAACTAGTCGGTCGTGGTTATCGAGGGTGATTCCTCCTTCACCACTTCCGACAATGTCTCTTTCATGCAACCCCTCAAGTGTGGGACCCTCGAGGGTGATTCCTCTAAGTCCACCTTAACAGATACATCGTTTGGAATCCAACGAGGGTGATGCCTCGGATTCCCCCCGATGATTACAACCACACAGTTACTTGACCATGTTACTGGTATCATTCGTAAATAGATGTTAGGCGGGTGGATTCCCGCATGGATGTGTCCATGACTTAATTAAAATGATAATGGTTTTGGGTATTTGATCTGGGTTGGTCGGAAGGCATTATTACACACTAACCGTCTGCGTGAGAAGAATTATGGGTACTCGACGTCGTGGTATCAGCCAAAGCTTTTCAGACGTCTGCAATGGAGCGGCGCGTGCCCGAGTGGTCCCGAGATGCATCCCGCTTGTATTAAGGGGTGCTAGGACTAACATCGGCTGCCCACGCATCATGCAGGAGCGCAGAGGGCAAGTGGGCCCATGAACCCTTTGTGCTTAGGAGTTAGACCGGCGGGCTGGCCTCTCTGTTGAGCTTAGGTGGGGCTGCGACGTGTCGATATTCCGAGGCCTCGCATGACCCAGAAAAGTGTGTCCGACCAGAGTGTTATTGAGCGTGACGGGGAATATGTTGTGCACCCCTGCAGGGAAGAAATGAATTATTCAGATAGCCGTGTCCACGGTTACAGGACGACTTGGAGTTGTGCCCTGATCTTATACAACTACAACTATTACTTAACTGGTTTTAGTTGCTCCGGGATTGCTTCCTCGCACGGAGTCGAGGGAGGATCTTTGGGCGTGACCTCATATTAATATTGCTGCAACAATATGACTATTATTTCTGCTACCCCTTTCTACTCTCGTCTATTGCTGCAAGACCCCTGAAGATGCTAGTCTTCGATAGGATTAGGCATTCTCTCTCTTTCTCGCATTCCTGCAGTCAGTCCACATATAAAACCCCTTCTTTGATACTGATGCATACTTAGCATAGTTCTGATATAAGTCTTGCGAGTACTTTGGATGAGCACTCACCGTTGCTTTGCTCCCCCTTTGCCCCCTTGATCTCTTGCTGCGACCAGATGATGGAGCCCAGGAGATGGAGTTTCCTGCTGACGCCTACCACCCCGACGGTGCCTCCTTCTACGTGGAGGCCGCTGAAGACTAGGAGTAGTTAGGAGGCTCCCAGGCAAGAGGCCTCGCCTTGTTCGATCGTTGTTTGTTTTGTGCTAGCCTTCTGTAGGGCACCCCATGTTTAATGTCTGTACTCAGATATTGTTGCTTCCGCTGACTCGTTTGTTTATCGAGCTTCCGTATTCTAGCCCTCGAGGCCCCTGGCTTGTAATATGAAGCTTGTATTGTTTCATTTGTGTCTAGAGTTGTGTTGTGATATCTTCCCGTGAGTCCTTGAGTTTGATCGTACACATTTGCGTGTATGATTAGCGTACGATTAAATCAAGGGCGTCACAATTTGTTACCACTGAACATACAAAATCCTATCAAAAATAGACAGAGAACAATGAGCCACTTGCAAGACTATTGATGCACCTTGACATGCAAACTTGGCATGTCATTTTCCTATTGGATAAGAAAGTACAATGGCTAAATATTGATCAATAGAATTAGACTAGACATTCATATTTAAAAAATTCTTATGTCGTGCAACAATATATATGCACCAAGAGATACGAAATTATCAAAAAACATACCACTATATAACCAACATATACAAATCATCAAAAAACTCATACAACTACTTATGTATACACGAACACAACAATTACTTGAAATTGGGGGCAACAACAATTAAGCATACCACTTATGTACACAAACATTTTTATTGAATCCACACAAAGCATATCAATCGGATTACTAATACTCAAAAGTTTGGAGACTAAGCATATCAATTAGATTCTACACTAAACATATTAATCAGTCCATAAGCATATCATTTATAGTGGCTTATATATCAATCAATCATTACATACTAAAATAAATCACACACTAAAAATTTCTACCATAAGCATATCACCCCATATCATCTCATATGTATGCTAAAAATTCCTACCATAACCATATAAGGACTGCCATAACCACTAAAACCTTCGGGGCCACTCGCTCCACTGATGTGGTGTGGGATCGAGAAGAGGCACATCTAGAGGGGGGTGGGGGGGTGAATAGACACGTGATACGTCTCCAACGTATCTATAATTTTTGATGGTTTCATGCTTTTATCTTGTCAAACTTTGGATGTTTTGCATGCCTTTTATATATTTTTGGGGACTAACTTATTAACTCAGTGCCAAGTGCCAGTTCCCGTTTCCCCATGTTTTTGACCCCTTTCAGAGGAGATTTTGAAACGGAGTCCAAACGGAAGAAAATCCCCGAAAAGATTTTTTTTTGGAACGGAAGAAGATCGAGGAACTTGGGAGCCAAGCCAGAGGAGCTCCAGGGGCCCCACAAGCCCCCACCCCGCGGCCAAGGGGGGCGCCATCCAGGCTTGTGGGCCCCCTGGAGGTCCCCTGACCTAGGTCTTTCGCCTATATATTCCCATAAATTCCAGAAAAAATCAGGAGATCATCGCAATCACTTTTCCGCCACCGCAAGCTTCTGTCTCCGCAAGATCCCATCTGGGGCACGTCCTGGTGCCCTGCCGGAGGGGGGATTCGGACACGGAGGGCTCCTTCATCAACACCATGACATCTCCGATGATGCGTGAGTAGTTCACCATAGACCTATGGGTCCGTAGCTAGTAGCTATATGGCTTCTTCTCTCTCGTGGATCTTCAATACAAAGTTCTCCATGATCTTCATGGAGATCTATCTGATGTAATCTTCTTTTGCGGTGTGTTTGTCGAGATCCGATGAATTGTGGATTTATGATCAGATTATCTATGAATCTTATTTGAGTTTCTTATGATCTCTCTTATGCATGATTTCATATCCTTGTAATTCTCTTCGAGTTGTGGGTTTTGTCTGGCCAACTAGATCTATGATTCTTGCAATGGGAGAAGTGCTTGGTTTTGGGTTCATACCGTGCGGTGACCTCACCCAGTGACAGAAGGGGTAGCGAGGCACGTATCGTGTTGTTGCCATCAAGGGTAAAAAGATGGGGTTTTCATCATAGGTTTGAGATTATCCCTCTAGATCATGTCATCTTGCTTAAAGCGTTACTCTGTTCGTCATGAACTCAATACACTAGATGCATGCTGGATAGCGGTCGATGTGTGGAGTAATAGTAGTAGATGCAGAAAGTATCGGTCTACTTGTCTCGGACGTGATGCCTATATGCATAATCATTGCCTTAGATATCGTCATGACTTTGCGCGGTTCTATCAATTGCTCGACAGTAACTTGTTCACCCACCGTGATACTTGCTATTTTGAGAGAAGCCTCTAGTGAACACTATGCCCCCGAGGGTCTACTCCACACCATATTTTCAGCCTTACACTTTTTACTTCGTTGCACTTTCCGCCTTCAGATATCACTTTGCAAACAATCTTGAAGGGATTGACAGCTCCTTTGAAGCGTTGGGCGCAAGCTTGTTTGTGTTTGCACAGGTACTCTGGACTTGACGAGACCCTCCTTCTGGACCGATACCTTGGTTCTCAAACTGAGGGAAATACTTACTGCTCCTGTGCTGCATCACCCTTTCCTCTTCAAGGGAAGAACCAACGCAAGCCCAGCCTCTGTCAACGTGTCAACTTCTGGCGCTGTTGTCTGTGGGATAGCAGAAGAATTTCTGGCGCCATTGCCGGGGAGGAAGATCAAGTCAAGAACTCATCCAAGTAGGTCTCGCAAACTCATCTCTTGCATTTACTTTGTTTGCGAGTTGCCTCTCGTTTTCCTCTCCCCCACTTCACCAATTTTCCTTTTTCGTTCGTCTTTTCGTTCGCCTAGTCGTTCACCCTTTTTCTCGCCTGCTCTTTGGTTGCTTGTGTGCTTGCTTGATTGCTGAAGTCACCATGAACGAAAACACCAAACTTTGTGACTTCTCGAATACTAATAATAATGATTGTATTAGTACTCCAATTGCTCCCGCCACTAGTGCGGAGTCATACGAAATCAATGCGCTTTGCTGAATCTTGTTATGAAAGAGCAATTCTCTGGCCTTCCTAGTGAAGATGCCGCATCCCATATCAATACCTTCATTGAGCTTTGCGATATGCAAAAGAAAAAAGATGTGGATAGTGACGTGATTAAATTGAAGTTTTTTTCCTTTCTCGTTGCGAGATCGCGCAAAAACTTGGTTTTCTTCTTTGCCCAAAAATAGTATCGATTCTTGGGATAAGTGCAAAGATGCTTATATATCCAAGTATTTTCCGCCGGCTAAGATCATCTCTCTCCATAATGATATCATGAATTTCGAGCAACTTGATCATGAGCATGTTGCACAAGCTCGGGAGAGAATCAAATTAATTATTAGAAATTGTCCCGCTCATGGCTTGAGTGTTTGGATGGTTATTCAAATCTTTTACGCTGGCTTGAATTTTGCTTCTAGAAATATCTTGGACTCCGCCTCAGGTGGAACGTTCATGGAAATCATGTTAGGGGAAGCGACAAAGCTCTTAGACAACATCATGACAAACTACTCTCAATGGCACACTGAAAGGTCACCTACTAGTAAGAAGGTACACGCTATAGAAGAAATTAACTCGTTGAGTGCTAAGATGGATGAGTTAATGAATTTGGTTGCTAATAGAAGTGCTCCTTTGGATCCTAATGATATGCCTTTGTATTATTTGATTGAGAGTAGCAACACTAGCTTGGACGTTAATTTTGTTGGTAGGAATAATTTTGGCAACAACAACGCTTTTAGAGGAAACTATGTTCCTAGGCCTTTTCCTAGTAACTCCTCTAATACCTTTGGCAACTCCTACAACAATACTCATGGAAATTACAATAGATTACCCTCTGATCTAGAGAGTAATATCAAAGAGTTCATCAACTCTCAAAAGATTTTCAATGCGTCCATAGAGGAAAAACTACTCAAAATTGACGATTTGGCTAAGAGCGTGGATAGAATTTCTTGTGATGTTGATGCTTTGAAAGTTAGATGTGCTCCTCCCAAAATCAACATGGATGAAACTTTGAAAGCTATGCGTGTTTCCATGATTGAGAGCCAAGAAAGAACTGCCCAAATTCGTGATAGACATGAATGGCTTAAAAAGGCGTGTTCTCGTGATGAGAATCACAAAGATCTTAAAGTGCTTGGTGTGACTCCCATTGAATCTTTGTTTTCTTGTGTCAAACCTAATGATTATGGGGCTGGATATGAATCCACTTTGGTTGAAAAGTGCCCCAATGATTCAGAGTCCATCTATCTTGATGCTAAAAGCATTAAAAGTGGAGTAGAAGACGTTAAAACTTTGAGTAGTAATGAAATTACTACCATGGATTTGAAGGAATTCAATTATGATAGTTTCTCCTTGATTGAATGCATTTATTTGATGCAATCCATGTTGAACTCTCCACACACTTATAGCCAAAACAAGGCCTTTACCGATCATATCGTCGAAGCTATGATAAAATCTCTTGAAGAGAAACTTGAATTGGAAGTCTCTATCCCTAGAAAGCTTCATGATGAGTGGGAACCTACCATCAAAATCAAAATAAAAAACTATGAGTGCATTGTTTGTGTGATTTGGGTGCTAGTGTTTCTGTGATTCCAAAGTCTTTGTGTGATGTTCTGGGTTTTAATGAGATTGAGGAGTGTTCTCTTAATTTGCATCTTGCTGATTCTACTGTCAAGAAACCCATGGGAAGGATCAATTATGTTCTTATTATTGCAAATAGGAACTATGTACCCGTGGATTTCATTGTGCTTGACATTGATTGCAATCCTACATGCCCTATTATTCTTGGTAGACCTTTCCTAAGGACTATCGGTGCTATCATCGATATGAAGGAAGGGAAAATTATATTTCAATTTCCTTTAAGGAAGGGCATGGAACACTTTCCTAGAAATAAAATAAGATTTCCTTATGAATCGATGATGAGGGCCACTTATGGTTTGAGCACCAAAGACGACGATACGTGATTCTATCGCTTCTATGCCTAGCTAAGGGCGTTAAACAATAGCGCTTGTTGGGAGTTAACCCAATGAATTTATCTTTTTCTTTCTGTTTTGTTGCGTCCAAACTTTCACAATTCTGTTGTGATTATGTTTTTTGTGTTCCTTTTTGTGTTTGAGCCAAGCAAAGCCTTTATGACTAGTCTTGGTAATGGTTGTTTGATCCTGCTGGAAAAAGACAGAAACTTTTCGCTCACGAGATGATTTTTCATTTTTATTCAGAAAGAGATTTTGGGTTGATTC
The DNA here is from genome assembly GCF_904849725.1 of Hordeum vulgare subsp. vulgare. NCBI lineage: Eukaryota > Viridiplantae > Streptophyta > Magnoliopsida > Poales > Poaceae > Hordeum > Hordeum vulgare. The sequence goes on along the minus strand of NC_058522.1, from coordinate 534,056,770 downwards.
TTTTTTGCTTCTGATTGATATGCTGTTTTCCTAGGCCATTGTAATGTTTCAGATTTTTTGAGGTACCAGAAGTATACGAAGTATACACATTGCTATAGACTGGTCTATTTTTGTTGAGTTGGTTGCTTGTTTTGATGAAACTATGGTTAGTATCGGGGGCTACTAGCCATGGAAAAGTGAGAATACAGTAGCCCATCATCAATATAGATGGAATTCAAGTTTTCTACAGTACCAAAAGAAGTGGTAGTTTGTTTTCTTGTGCTAATGTTATCACAAGTTTCTCTTTAAGTTTTGTGTTGTGAAGTTTTCAAGTTTTGGGTGATGTTCTCATGGATAAAGAGATAAGGAGTGGAAAGAGCTCAAGCTTGGGGATGCCCAAGGCATCCCAAGCCAAATTCAAGGACACCAAAAAGCCTAAGCTTGGGGATGCCCCGGGAAGGCATCCCCTCTTTCCTCTTCAATCCATCGGTAGCATTACTTGGAGCTATATTTTTATTCACCACATGATATGTGTTTTGCTTGGAGCGTCTTGTATCTTAGGAGTCTTTTCTTTTTGTTGTGTCACAATCATCCTTGCTGCACACCTTTTTGAGAGAGAGAGACATGCACTCATCGTGATTTTGCTAGAATGCTCATAGTGCTTCACTTATATCTTTTGAGCTAGATACTTTTGCTCTAGTGCTTCACTTATATCTTTTTAAGCTAGATACTTTTTGCTGTTGTGCTTCACTTATATCTTTAGAGCACGGCGGTGCATGACTTGGTAGTTGGCTTATGCTATGAAAGTAGTCCCAAAGGTGATAGGTACCCAAAGAGGATACAAAAACCTCCATCTTCATGTACATTGAGTAGAAAGAGAAGTCTTGATTCCTCTCAATTAGTTTTGAGACGTGGATTCGGTAATATTAAGAGTTATGTTAGTAGGGTGTTGTGAATCTAGAAATACTTGTGTTGAAGTTAGTGATTCCCGTAGCATGTGATACGTCTCAAACGTATCTATAATTTTTGATGGTTTCATGCTGTTATTTTGTCAACTTTGGATGTTTTATGTACCTTTTATATCTTTTTTGGGACTAACTTATTAATTCAGTGCAAAGTGTCAGTTCTTGTTTTTTCTGTGTTTTTGACTCTTTTCAGATCTGATTTTGGAACGGAGTCCAAATGGAATAAAATCCCCGAAATATTTTTTTCCAGAACGGAAGAAGATCACGGGACTTGAGGGCCAAGGCAGGAGAGCCAGAGGGGGCCCACAAGCCCTGTAGCCGCCACCAAGGGCGGCGGCTACCAGGCTTGTGGTCTCCCTGGCGCCCCCCTGACCTAGATCCTTTGCCTATATATTCCCTAAAATCTAGAAAAAATAGGGGAATCCACGAATACACTTTTCCGCCGCCGCAAGCTTCCGGTTCCGCGAGATCTCATCTGGAGACCCTTCCCGGTGCCCTGCCGGAGGGGACTTTGGAGTTGGAGGGCTTCTACATCAACATCATCGCCCCTCCAATGACTCGTGAGTAGTTCACTTCAGACCTATGGGTCCGTAGTTAGTAGCTAGATGGCTTCTTCTCTCTCTTGGATCTTCAATACAAAGTTCTCCATGATCTTCATGGAGATCTATTCGATGTAATCCTCTTTGGCGGTGTGTTTGTCGAGATCCGATGAATTGTGGATTTGTGATCAGATTATCTATGATATATATTTGAGTCTTTGCTGATTTCTTATATGCATGATTTGATATCCTTGTAAGTCTCTCCGAGTCTTGGGTTTTGTTTGGCCAACTAGATCTATGGTTCTTGCAATGGGAGAAGTGCTTGGTTTTGGGTTCATACCGTGTGGTGACCTTTCCCAGTGACAGAAGCGGCATCAAGGCACACATCGTGTTGTTGCCATCCCTTTTGTAGCAAGCGAAAAGTAGCGGTAACAAGTGACGATGTAGTGAGGTGAAACGTAGCAAGCGAAAAGTAACAAGTGACAAGTAGTAGCAACGGTGCAGAAAAGTGGCCCAATCCCTTTTGTAGCAAGGGACAAGCCCGAGCAAAGTCTTATAAGAGGAAAAACGCTCCCGAGGACACACGGGAATTTCTGTCATTCTATTTTCATCATGTTCATGTGATTCGTGTTCGTTACTTTGATAGTTTGATATGTGGGTGGACCGACGCTTGGGTACTGCCCTTACCTGGACAAGCATCCCACTTATGATTAACCCGTCTCGCAAGCATCCGCAACTACGAAAGAAGAATTAAGACAACGTCTAACCATAGCATTAAACTAGTGGATCCAAATCAGCCCCTTACGAAGCAACGCATAGACTAGGGTTTAAACTTCTGTCACTCTAGCAACCCATCATCTACTTAGTACTCCCCAATGCCTTCCTCTAGGCCCAAATATGGTGAAGTGTTATGTAGTCGACGTTCACATAACACCACTAGAGGAAAAACAACATACAACATATAAAAATACCGAACGAATACCACATTCACATGACTATTATTGGCATGACTTATCCCATGTCCTCAGGAACAAAAGTAACTACTCACAAAGCATAATCATAATCATGATCAGAGGTGTAATGAATAGCATCAAGGATCTGAACATAAACTCTTCCACCAAGTAATCCAACTAGCATCAACTACAAAGAGTAATCAACACTACTAGCAACCTTACAAGTACCAATCGGAGTCGCGAGACGGAGATTGGTTACAAGCGATGAACTATGGTTTGGAGAGGAGATGGTGCTGATGAAGATGTTGATGGAGATGACTCCCCTCCGATGAGAGGAGTGTTGATGATGACGATGGCGGCGATTTCCCCCTCCGGGAGGGAAGTTTCCCCGGCAGGATCGTCCTGCCCGAGCTCTAGATTGGATCTGCTCAAGTTCCGCCTCATGGCGGCGGAGAATCCACGAAAAAGGTCCACCTTGATTTTTTCTCGGACGAAACCCTTCATGTAGCAAAAGAGGGGGGCCAGTGGGCCACCAGGGTGCCTACAAGCCCTGTTGCCGCGGCCAGGGGGGTAGGCCGCGACAACCAGGCTTGTGGGCCCCTGGTTGCTCCCCTCTGACACTTCTTTCGCCCAGTATTTTTTATATATTCCCAAAAAAATCCACGTTGATTTTAATGGCATTTGGAGTTGCATATAATAGAGGTCTCAGACTTGCTCCTTTTCCAGTCCAGAATTCCAGCTGCTGGTATTCTCCCTCTTCAAATAAACCTGGCAAACTAAGAGAGAAAAGGCATAAGTAAGGTTCCACAAGGTATAATAATAGTCCATAAAGCGATAAGTATCAACATGAAAGCATGATGCAAAATGGACGTATCAACTCCCCCAAGCTTAGACCTCGGTTGTCCTCAAGTGAAAACCAAGACCCAAAACATGTCCACATGTTTAAGGATGAAGGTGTCGATAAAACATAATACGTACATGAGGGCATCTTGATCACACATAGAACAACAATACATCATAGAGATTCTTATGGGAAAGTAACAATTCCTTCACAAAGCAAAGTATGAAACAAAAACCTTACCGAGAAGTAGCCAACAACAGTCCAAAGTCATTGACACAATTGCAATTTATCATATTGTCAGAAAGAGTCAAATAAGAGCTTGCAAAGCAAATCCACATACTCAATCAACACTTTTGCTTTCCACAATTGTTACAACTCACGTGGTACTCATGATATCAAAGTTTCAGTTGGACACAGAGAAAGATAGGGGCTTATAATTTTGCCTCCCAACCATTTACCTCAAGGGTAAAGTCAACAATAATAAAGCATAAGTACTCAGCTCCAAGTTGATATATGAATATAGATCTTTCCCAAGCATATGACGTTCACCAAGAAAAAGGCTAAATAAGGAATTGGTGAAGATCACCATGACTCTTACAAGGGAAAAAAGTAAAGGTACAAGATAGGCCGTTCACAGAGGGAAGCAGAGGTTGTCATGCACTTTTGAGGTTTGGATGCGTGTCCTCTTAGTGCGGAGGAACATCACTTTATATTGCCTCCTGTGATAAAGAACTTTATTATGCAGTCTGTCGCTTTTATGTCTTCCTCATCACAGGTTTGTACAAAGCTTATTTTCAACACACTAATAGATCATACATATTAGAGAGCAATTTTTATTGCTTGCACCGATGACAACTTACTTGAGGGATCCTATTCAATCCATAGGTAGGTATGGTGGACACTCATGGCAAAACTGGGTTGAAGGTTTATGGATGCAGTAGTATTTCTACTTGGTGCGGGAGTTTTGGCTAATATGAGGTGGAAGCAATCGTCACATGCTAAGGGATCTCTAATCATATAACATTGTTTGGAACCAAGCAAACACAATTCATTATGTTGTCTTCCTTGTCCAACATCTACTTCTAAGCATGTAATAATTTGGTGAGTGCTCACAATTATAGATGGTGTAAGAGATGATATATTTATATGTGAACCTCTCTTTCCTTATTACTTCTTATTAATTGCAACAATGACTTGGGTCTATGTTGGTCTATTCTCAACTAGTTTCAATCATCATACTTGTTATATGTGAAGCTATCAGTTTCCATAAGGTCATCTCATGATCTTTCATGCTATCGTTCTTTTCGTACTTTTGATCACGGCACAAAGCAAAGTCCTTAACTAAGTTACTCTTTATATAACTCGCAAGCTCGAATACATCGGGGGAGACACAAGGTAAAAGACTCAAACTAAACACTAAAGACTTATTCCACCAAGAGAAGAAATAAAAACTAAAAAGGAAAGAACTAAAACAAAGGTAAAATCAAAAGATATAAAGGTGATACGATATCAGGGCAACTCCCCCAAGCTTGGCATAAGCCAAGGGGATTCCCATACCAATGCTTAGTTGTCTTCCTTTGGTGGTGATGGCGGTGGAGTTGCAGCATGAGTTTTATCCTCCGTCTTCCAAGGCATAGGTGCTCCATCATGGCAGGATGAACGAGTCGCCGGAATCCTCAAATCTGCAGCCAACCGTATTGATTTAAATCTATACTCATACTCACAGTTTTGGTTCTGCAGGTCATAGATTTGGCCCTGGAGTTGATCAACCCTGTCATAGAGCCTGGAGAGGTGCTTCCCAATGTCAATGGCATCCATCTTGTGATTGTTGGTGAACTCCGTGATCATCATGTGGTTGGCGTTGAGTCCACGCTCCACCATCCCTTAGCACTTGAAGACTTGTTGCTCCATTGCTTCGAGCCTCGTCTCCACGCTTTCGGTCTTCTTAGGCCCCTCAACATCACGGATGTGCAACATCCCCCCGCTCATCTTGATAGATTGGGGGTGCTGCAATACTTCCTTGAGGTAGGGATTGATGACCTTCTCGAAGATCTTGTCCTTAGGAACTTTTGGGGAAGTCATGACGATCTAGATCTGCAACAGAAACAGGCTCGAAACGAAAACAGAGGAAAACTGCGCGATACGGAGATCAAAACCCTCGGGCGTATATATAATGATTTTTTCTGGACCAGAAGGAGTGCTCCGCAAGAAAACGGAGTCCGGGAGGCACACGAGGTGCCCACAAGCCCAGTTGCCGCGACCAGGGGGGAGGCCGCGGCAACCAAGCTTGTGGACGCCTCGTGCGCTCTCCGGACTACTTTTTATTTTTCTAATTTTCCATAAATTCCAAAACGGAGAAAATTTCCTATTGGAAAAGTTTCGGAGTCCAATTACTTACCGAAACAGATACCTCTTCGTTTTCAGGGTCTGTAACAGGCTGATAAACATCCCTTATGTACTCCTCTGGAGTTATGATATTGATGATATTGGTCTCAACATTTATGGGAGTACGAGAGATGTAATGCTTGATTCTTTGCCCATTTACCACTCTAGGAAAATTACCTTCTGCGTTATTGATTTAGATGGCACCGGAACGATATACTTCCTCGACAACGTAGGGACCTTCCCATTTAGAGAGAAGCTTGCCTGCGAAGAATCTTAAACGAGAATTGTATAGCAGGACATAGTCACCTACATTGAACTCTCGTTTTTGTATTCTTTTATCGTGCGATCTATTAACCTTTTCCTTGAACAACTTGGCATTCTCATATGCCTGGGCCCTCCATTCATCTAATGAGCTGATATCAAACAACCGCTTCTCACCGGCAAGTTTGAAATCGAAGTTGAGCTCTTTGATTGCCCAATAAGCTTTGTGTTCCAGCTTAGGAGGTAAATGACAGGCCTTACCGTAAACCATTTTATACGGCGACATGCCCATGGGATTCTTATAAGCAGTCCTATAAGCCCATAGTGCATCTTCAAGTTTGCTAGACCAATTCTTTTGAGATCTATTGACGGTCTTTTGTAAGATCAATTTGATCTCCCTATTACTCAACTCCACTTGACCACTAGACTGAGGATGATAAGGAGATGCAACTCTATGGTTGACATCATACTTAGCGAGCATCTTGCGGAAAACACCATGAATGAAGTGTGAACCGCCATCAGTCATCAAATATCTAGGGACTCCAAATCTTGGGAAAATGACTTCTTTAAGCATCTTAATAGAGGTGTGGTGATCAGCATTTTTAGTGGGGATTGCTTCTACCCACTTAGTGACATAATCCACAGCAACTAAGATGTGAGTATACACATTGAAACTCGGGAAAGGTCCCATATAATCAAAGCCCCAGACATCAAATGGTTCAATGACAAGTGAATAGTTCATAGGCATTTCCTGATGCTTACTGATATTCCCTATTCTTTGGCATTCGTCACAAGACAATACAAACTTACGGGCATCCTTGAAGAGAGTGGGCCAATAGAAACCTGATTGCAATACCTTATGAGCAGTTCTGTCTCCAGCATGGTGTCCTCCGTAGGCCTCGGAATGACACTTCTGCAGGATCTGTCCCTGTTCATGTTCAGGCACACAACGTCTAATAACACCATCTACTCCTTCCTTATAAAGGTGAGGATCATCCCAAAAGTAGTTTCTCAAATCAAAGAAGAATTTGTTCTTTTGCTGTTAGGTGAAACTGGGTGGTATGTATTTGGCTACGATATAGTTTGCGTAATCAGCATACCACGGTGCACTATGTGAAGTGCGGATGACATTCAATTGCTCATCAGGAAAGCTGTCATCAATCGGTCGTGGGTCATCAAGGACATTCTCTAGCCTAGACAAGTTATCTGCTACAGGGTTATCGGCACCCTTTCGGTCAACAACGTGCAAATCAAATTCCTGTAGCAGGAGAACCCATCCGATTAGCCTAGGCTTAGCGTCCTTCTACTCCATAAGGTACTTAATAGCAGCATGATCAGAGTGAATAGTGACTTTCGAGTCAACTATATAAGATCTAAACTTTTCACATGCAAACACGACTACTAAAAACTCCTTCTCCGTAGTGGCATAGTTTCTTTGGGCACTGTCTGGAGTTTTACTAGCGTAGTGAATGACATTCAACTTCTTGTCAACTCTTTGTCCTAGAACAACACCAACAACATAATCACTAGCATCGCACATGATTTCAAAGGGCAAGTTCCAATCAGGTGGTTGAACAATAGGTGCGGTTATCAAGGCCTTCTTAAGTATTTCGAAAGCTTCCTCACAATCCTCATCAAAAATAAAAGGAACATCCTTCTGCAAGAGGTTGGTAAGAGGCCTAGAAATCTTAGAGAAGTCTTTAATGAACCTTCTATAGAAACCAGCATGACCTAGGATACTTCGTATACCTCTGATATCTGTGGGGCAAGACATTTTCTCAATTGCATCAACCTTAGCCTTATCAACTTCAATGCCTTTCTCAGAGATTTTGTGTCCTAAGACGATGCCTTCATTAACCATGAAGTGGCACTTCTCCTAGTTCAAGACGAGGTTGGTATCTTTGCATTTGTGTAAGACTCGATCAAGGTTGCTGAGGCAATCATCAAAGGAAGACCCGTAAACGGAGAAATCATCCATGAAAACCTCAACAATCTTTTCACAAAAGTCAGAGAATATAGCCATCATACATCTTTGAAAGGTGACACGTGCATTGCATAAGCCAAAAGGCATATGTCTATAAGCAAAGGTACCGAAGGGGCAGGTGAAAGTGGTTTTCTCCTGATCAGATTGTGCCACAGGTATTTGCGAGAAACCTGAATAACCGTCTAGAAAGCAGAAGTGTGTGTGTTTGGATAGCCTTTGTAGCATTTGGTCGATAAACGACAAAGGATAATGGTCTTTCCTAGTTGCCTTGTTCAGTTTCCGGAAGTCTATCACCATCCTATAGCTAGTAATAATCCTCTGTGGGATTAGTTCATTCTTATCATTAGGAACGACGGTGATACCTCCCTTCTTAGGTACGCAATGTACTGGACTTACCCAAGCACTATGAGCAACATGATAAATGATTCCTGCTTCCAGAAGCTTTAATATTTCTTTTCTCACGACCTCTTTCATCCTCGGATTTAATCTCCGTTGATGATCAACAACTGGCTTAGAATCAGGATCGGTTTTAATCTTGTGATGACATAGAGTGGGACTAATACCCTTAATATCATCAAGAGTATATCCAATAGCAGCGCGGTGCTTCCTCAAAGTTTTTAACAACTTCTTCTCTTCGTGATTCGAGAGGTGAGCACTAATAATAACAAGATATATCTCCTTCTCATCAAGATAGGCATACTTAAGAGTATCTGGTAACTGTTTTAGCTCGAACACGGGATCACCCTTTGGTGGGGGAGGATCCCCAAGTAGTTCAACAGGCAGATTATTCTTGAGAATAGGATATTGTTCGAAGACAATTTTATCTATCTCATCTCTTTCATCCATATGCATATCATTTTCATGCTCAAGCAGATATTGCTCTAAAGGATCTGTAGGAGGTACGACAATAGAGGCAAGAGCAATGATTTCATCCCTACCAGACGACTCTTTTTCATGGGGTTGTCTTCCAAACTTGGAGAAGTTAAATTCATGAGACACAGCCTCGAAACTAACAGTGACAGTCTGTTTAATGCAATCAATGTGAGCATTGACAGTGTTGAGAAAGGGTCTACCAAATATGATGGGACAAAAGCTATCTTGTGCAGTAGCAAGGACGAGGAAATCAGTAGGATACTTCGTCTTACCACACAAGACTTCTGCGTCTCTCACAATTCCGAGAGGCAGATAGTGTCTCTATTAGCTAGCGTAGTAGTGACATCAATGGGTTCTAACTCAGGAGGTGCAATCTCATCTTTGATTTCATCATATAGGGACCGGGGTATTGCACTAACACTAGCACTCATATCGCATAAACCATGATAACATTGATCTCCTATCTTGACACAAACAACGGGCAGGACAACTACAGGTCCGTATTTGTCTTTCGCGTGAGGTTTAGCTATTCTAGCGGAGTCCTCACAGAATTTGATAACATGCCCATCTATGTCTTCGGCTATGAGATCTTTGATAATAGGAACACTAGGTTCAACTCTAATTTCCTCAGGGGGTGCAAGTGGTCTAATGTAACCCCTACGTATCACAGTTGGAGCTTTAGAATAATCCTTTTTCCTAGCAGGGTAAGGTGGTTTCTCAGCGTAGGCACAAGGAACAATAGGATCACTAAAGGCAATGACTTTCTCCTCAACTAGATTGGGTTTAACTATGTTGACTTCTACAGGAGGATGATACTTAAACCACTTCTCTTTGGGAAGATCAACATGAGTAGCAAAAGATTCACATAGAGAAGCTACTATCTGAGAGTCAAGTCCATACTTAGCGCTAAAATCTCTAGAAGTGTTTGTTTCAACAAAAGATTTAACGCAATCAAACTGGAAATTCATACCCGACTCCTTACCTTCTTCAAGCTCCCCATCTTCAGAGTTACGTTTGATTCTTTCCAATAAATTCCACTTGTGGTCAATATCCTTCTTCATAAAAGAACCGGTACAAGAAGTGTCCAGCATGGTACGATCTTCATGAGAAAGCCGAGCATAAAAGTTTTGAGTGATAATTTCTCTCGAGAGCTCATGATTGGGGCATGAATATAACATTGATTTAAGCCTCCCCCAAGCTTGAGCTATGTTTTCCCTATCACGAGGCCAAAAGTTATAAATATAATTCCGATCACGATGTACTAAATGCATATGATAAAACTTTTGATGAAATTCCAATTTCAACCGATTGTAGTCCCATGATCCAGTATCATCACATAACCTATACCATGTCAACGCCTTATCCTTCAAAGATAAAGGAAAGACTTTCTTCTTTACCTCATCCTCGGGCAAACCTGCAAGCTTAAATAAACCACAAACTTCATCTACATAGATTATATGCAAGTCTGGATGTGAAGATCCATCTCTTGTAAAAGGATTAGCCAGCAGTTTCTCAAGCATACCTGAAGGAATTTCATAAAAGATATTTTCAGTAGGTACCTCAGGTTGAGGAACAACTCCTTGTGCTTCCGTTCGTGGTAAAGATACCCCGAACAAACTCCTTAAAGGAATAGTTTCCATAGTGACAAGTGACAATAAAATTCAGCACAATATATAAATGTTTCCTTACCAAATTCCACTTACCAAAGGCGCTTTCCTCCCCGGCAACGGCGCCAGAAAAGAGTCTTGATCACCCACAAGTATAGGGGATCAATCGTAGTCCTTTCGATAAGTAAGAGTGTCCAACCCAACGAGGAGGAGAAGGCTCTGATAAATGGTTTTCAGCAAGGTAATAACTGCAAGCACTGAAAGTAGCGGTAACAAGTGATGGTGTAGTGGGGTGAAACGTAGCAAGCGAAAAGTAACAAGTAACAAGTAGTAGCAACGGTGCAGCAAAGTGGACCAATCACTTTTGTAGCAAGGGACAAGCCTGAGCAAAGTCTTATAAGAGGAAAAACGCTCCCGAGGACACACGGGAATTTCTGTCATGCTATTTTCATCATGTTCATGTGATTCGCGGTCGTTACTTTGATAGTTTGATATGTGGGTGGACCGGCGCTTGGGTACTGCCCTTACTTGGACAAGCATCCCACTTATGATTAACCCCTCTCGCAAGCATCCGCAACTACGAAAGAAGAATTAAGACAACGTCTAACCATAGCATTAAACTAGTAGATCCAAATCAGCCCCTTACGAAGCAACGCATAGACTGGGGTTTAAGCTTCTGTGTCACTCTAGCAACCCATCATCTACTTACTAATCCCCAGTGCCTTCCTCTAGGCCCAAATATGGTGAAGTGTTATGTTGTCGAAGTTCACATAACACCACTAGAGGAAAAACATCATACAACATATAAAAATACCGAACGAATACCACATTCACATGACTATTATTAGCATGACTTATCCCATGTCCTCAGGAACAAAAGTAACTACTCACAAAGCATAATATAATCATGATCAGAGGTGTAATGAATAACATCAAGGATCTGAACATAAACTCTTACACCAAGTAATCCAACTAGCATCAACTACAAAGAGTAATCAACACTACTAGCAACCTTACAAGTACCAATCGGAGTTGCGAGACAGAGATTGGTTACAAGAGATGAACTAGGGTTTGGAGAGGAGATGGTGCTGATGAAGATGTTGATGGAGATGACTCCCCTCCAACGAGAGGAGTGTTGGTGATGACGATGGCGACGATTTCCCCCTTCGGGAGGGAAGTTTCCCCGGCAGGATCATCCTGCCGGAGCTCTAGATTGGATCTGCTCAAGTTCCGCCTCGTGGCGGCGGAGAATCCATGAAAAAGCTCCACCCTGATTTTTTCTCAGATGAAACCCTTCATATAGCAAAAGAGGGGGGCCAGTGGGCCACCAGGGTGCCCACAAGCCCTGTTGCCGCGGCCAGGGGGGTAGGCCGCGGCAACCAGGCTTGTGGGTCCCTGGTTGCTCCCCTCTGACACTTCTTTCCCCCAGTATTTTTTATATATTCCCAAAAAAATCCACATTGATTTTCAGGGCATTTGGAGTTGCGCAGTATAGAGGACTCACACTTGCTCCTTTTCCAGTCGAGAATTCCACCTGCCGGTATTCTCCCTCTTCAAATAAACCTTGCAAAATAAGAGAGAAAAGGCATAAGTAAGGTTCCACAAGGTATAATAACAGTCCATAAAGCGATAAATATCAACATGAAAACATGATGCAAAATGGACGTATCAGTGACCTCACCATGTGACAGAAGGGGTAGCGAGGCACGTATCGTTTTGTTGCCATCAAGGGTAAAAAGATGGGGTTTTCATCATTGGTTTGAGATTATCCCTCTACATCATGTCATCTTGCTTAAAGCGTTACTCTGTTCGTCATGAACTTAATACACTAGATGCATGCTGGATAGCGGTTGATGTGTGGAGTAATAGTAGTAGATGCAGAAAGTATCGATCTAGTTGTCTCGGACGTGATGTGTATATGCATAATCATTGCCTTAGATATCGTCATGACTTTGCGCGGTTCTATCAATTGCTCGACAGTAATTTGTGCACCCACCGTGATACTTGCTATTTTGAGAGAAGCCTCTAGTGAACACTATGGCCCCGAGGGTCTACTCCACACCATATTTTTAGCCTTACACTTTTTACTTCGTTGCACTTTCCGCCTTCAGATATCACTTTGCAAACAATATTGAAGGGATTGACAACCCCTTTGAAGCGTTGGGTGCAAGCTTGTTTGTGTTTGCGCAGGTACTCTGGACTTGACGAGACCCTCCGTCTGGATCGATACCTTGGTTCTCAAACTGAGGGAAATACTTACTGCTCTTGTGTTGCATCACCCTTTCCTCTTCAAGGGAAGAACCAACGCAAGCCCAGCCTCTGTCAACGTGTCAACTTCTGGCGCTGTTGTCTGTGGGATAGCAACACGTAACAAGATATATGAGAAGTTTTTGATTTGCTTGAATTTTAGGAAAAAAATTCACAAGTTAAGTTGCATCCAAAAGTTCCTACACATGCATAATAAGAGATTAAGCATCAGAAGGTAAACATGATGCATTTGCAATAAACATATAAGATGGTAGAGTAGGAAGATCAAACACAATGAAGACACACAGACTTTTGGTGTGGTTCCAATAGCTGGTGCTATAGTATGTCGACGCTGATGGAGGCTTCAACCTACAAAGGGTAACAATTATGCGAGTCCATGGAGGGCTCCACCCATGAAGGGTCCATGAAGAAGCAACCTTGTCCATTCCACGACTTTCGCCCACGATAGACTAGCCTCACTTATGGTAGATCTTCATAAAGTAGACAATCTCCTTGCCCTTGCAAACTTATTGGTTCAACTCCACAAGATTTGGAGACTTCCAAGCGATACTTGACCAATCTAGGAGAGACCACTCTCCAAAACTTAATAGATGGTGTATCGATGATGGACTCCTTGCTCTTGCGCTTTAAAAGATAGTCTCCTCATCACCCAATCACTCTCTCATGGAATTTGGCCTAGTAGAAAAGTATGATTGGGTGGATGGCAACTTGGGGAGGCTAGAAATTAAGATTCATATGGTTGGAATGGAATATCTTGATCTCAACAGATGAGTAGGTGGCTCTCTCTCAGGAAATGAATGGTCGAAGTGTGGATATGTTCTGAGTACTCTCTATATAATAGAGAGGGCGTGAGGTGGTATTTATAGCCATCTCCACAAAATTGTTACAACATTATTGCCCAACTCGGTGAAACCGAAGTGTACACTCGGTCGTACCACCTAGTGCAAAATGTCCTCATGTTTGGCTTCTCAGTGAGACCGAAGGAAACATCTCGGTGTGAATGTTTTGACTTTACCTAAGAAACTCCAGTACTTTGGTGGCACTGAAATCTAAAACTCAGAAATTCCAAATTTGAACAATTTGATTCCACCAACTTGGTCACTACTTTTCGGTGTCACCGAACGAGATCTCAGTTCTAGGTGCTACTGTTTGGCTTGGGTTCTGTCTAGGACTAACTCGGTGGCACCAAAGTAGAAAACTTGGTATCGTCGAATTTGGTAGTTTAGGGTTTTGGTCAGAATCTTTTGTGAGAGTTTGATTGAGGTTTTTGGTGGCATATCTCTAATCACTTGAGCAACCAGATCATCATTAGTACCTCATCCCCTTTTAATAGTATTGTCATTCATATGGAATCAATTGTGATTGCTTACATAAAACAAAATGTATAGTCTTGAAGCTTTTGGCAATAGGTGTTCTTTGCATCTTAGGGTTCCTTTCCACAACTCCCATCCATTTCAATATTTGGACTTCTCTCAAATATACTAGATGTAACTGTTAGTCCAAGAGACAATGTATGTTGTCATTAATCATCAAATCCACCAAGGGAGCATTTGTGCTTTCTATATCCACATTCTTGGTAACTGATGAGAACATACAAACAAAACTTCAATTTTAAATATGCAACATAATAAATGATAGCTTTGAGAGACATATGACTAAAGCAAGCTCCCTATATTTGTGCAGACCTTTAAAGAATAGTTGCTTTTGGAATGCTGATACTTGTGATCTGCGTTGGGGTTTCCGTGAAGAGGAACGGGTAATTACAACACAATACGGGAAGTTTTTCCCTCGGTTAAGAAACCAAGGTTTATCAAATCAATAGGAATATGAATCCTCAACCGTCTTCGGCGACTGCACACAAAATAGTAAACAACTTGCACCCAATGTGGGCAAGACGGTTGTCAATCCCCTTGATCTCATTATTTGCAAAGCCACTGAAGTGTGTAGATAATTGTAGAGAATTGTATTTTGGAAAATAAAACAAAAGATAAATAAGAACAATGAGGTAAAGATAAGTTTTTTTAAGATATAAGTGAATAGACCCCGAGCCATAGTTTTCTCTAGTGGCATCTCGCATGGAAGCAAAATACGGTGGGTAAACAAATTACTGTTGGGCAATTGACACAAAAGTAGATAGTTATGTGATTTTCACGGCAATCACGTATATGTAGGCATCACGTCCATAAGAAAATAGGCTGCCTCCTACCTGCACCTACAACTATTACTCCACTTCAAGAGCGCTTCTATGCTTGCCCCTCTACGCATTAAGTTCATGACAAACACAGTAATAATTGGAGCACGATGACATGATGTAGACAAAGTAAACTCAATCAATATGAATAAAACCCATCATTTTATCCTTAGTGGAAACAACACAAAGACACATCCTATCCCTTTCTGTCACTGGGATGTAGAAACTCGTCACGTTGAACCCACTACAACACACCCCTCTCACTTAAGAAATATCAAGGTACTTGGCGAAAGCAATTCAATAGATTAGAGAGAATTACGAAGCTATGATGATCATGAAAATAAGAATCATAATAATCAGCTAAGACTCAAATAGTTTTAATGAATAATCTTACCAAAAAACCACAATTCATCAGATCCCAACAAACACACCATGCAAAAAATTACATCGGATAGATCAAAGCAAAGATGCAATGACCATTCTATTGAAGATCAAGAGAGAGAGCTAGCCATCTAGCTACTACCTACGGACTCACAGGTCTGTGGTGAACTACTCACACATCATCACGAAGGCAACAATGTTGATGAATAGGCCCTCCATGATAGATTCCCGCTCCGACAGGGTGTTGGAATGGAGCTCTCATACGTCTCCGTCGTATCTACTTTTCCGAACACTTTTGCCCTTGTTTTGGACTCTAATTTGCATGATTTGAATGGAACTAACCCAGACTAACGTTGTTTTCAGCAGAATTGCCATGGTGTTGTTTTTGTGCAGAAATAAAAGTTCTCGGAATGTCCTGAAAATTTACGGAGATTTTTTCTGGAATAAAAGAAAAATACATGCGCAAAGATCCACCGGAGGGGGCGTGCCAGTGGGCCACAAGCCCACAGGCCGCGGACACCACCCTAGGCCGCACCGTGCAGGCTTGTGGGGCCCACGTGGCACCACCGCCCCCAAACTCAGCTCTATATCTTCCGTCTCGCCCGGGAAAAAAATGAGGGAGAAGGTTTCATCGCATTTTGCGATACGGAGGCGCCGCCACATTCTATTCTTCATCTGGAGGGCAGATCTGGAGTCCGTTTCGGGCTCCGGAGAGGGGACATCGTCGCCATCGTCATCATCAACCTTTCTCCATCGACAATTCCATGATGCTCTTCATCGTTCGTGAGTAATCTCATCGCAGGCTTGCTGGACGGTGATGAGTTGGATGAGATCTATCATGTAATCGAGTTAGTCCTTGACAGGGATTGATCCCTAGTATCCACTATGTTCTAGATTGATGTTGCTACTACTTGGCTATGCTTAATGCTTGTCACTAGGGCCCAAGTGCCATGATTTCAGATCTGAACCTATTATCTTGTCACCAATATATGTGTGTTTTAGATCCTATCTTGCAAGTTGTAGTCACCTACTATGTGTTATGACCCGGCAACCCCGGAGTGACAATTGCCGGAACCACTCCCGGAGATGACCATAGTATGAGGAGTTCATGTATTCACCGCGTGTTAATGCGTTGGTCCGGTTCTTTATTAAAAGGAGAACCTTAATATCCCGTAGTTTCGTTTAGGACCCTGTTGCCACGGGAGGGATGGACAATAGATGTCATGCAAGTTCTTTTCCCTAAGCACGTATGACTACATACGGAATACATGCCTACATTAGATTGACGAACGGGAGATAGTCACTTATCTCTCTGTGTTATAGTTGTTACATGATGAATCACATCCTTCATACTCATCCATCACCGATCCACTGCCTACGAGTCTTTTACTACTGGTTCTCGCTACGTTACTTTGTCTTGGCTTGTCCCTTGCTAGAAAAGGGATTGGGCCACTTTGCTGCTACTGTTGCTACTGTTGTCACTTTGCTGCTGCTGCTACTGCTGTTCCTTGCTACTTCGCTGTTACTTGCTGCAAGATTTTTCTGGAGCCGTAGCCGGGGAAGCATTCTTCTAAATAATAAGCCCCCGTCAACGTGCTCTTTACTCGCGCCATTGATACAATAGTTAGGAATAGTCTGCCTTGTCAACAGATTGTTTCTGGCACTGTTGCTATCAACTACTTTGCTACTAATACTTTGCTTGCAGACACTAATCTTTTAGGTGTGGTTGAATCTGACACATTCAGCTGCTAATACTTGATAATATTCTTTCGCTTCCCTTGTGTGAACCAACATATTTGGGTTGAATACTCTACCCTGGAAAACTTCTGCGATCCCATACGCTTGTGGGACATCAAGCTCCTCATGGGATCACCGTGGAACAGAGTCTTGCGGCAGTAGAAAAAGTGTTTCACAATCATTTTTAGGGTTTTTGGAATATATGTGAATTTATAGGCGAGAGAACGGAGCTAGAGGGGCCACAAAGGAGGGACAATCCGTCATGGCGCGTCGACCCCCCTGGCCGCGCCCTGTGGGCTTGTGCGTCCCTCATGTGGCCTCTAGTCTTCTCTCGAGGCTTCCAGGTCTTCTTTTGGTCGAGAAAAAGTCATTAATTTTTTCCGGGTCAATTGGACTTTGTTTGGTACTCTAAATCTGAAAAGTAAAACACACACAGAAAACAACAACTAGCACTGGGCACAGGGTCAATAGGCTAGTGCTAAAAAATAATATAAATTGGTAATTTATTACTAAAAAAGTATCCTAGGATGATAATATAATAACATGGAACAATAAAAATTTATAGATAGGTTGGGACGTATCGAGCATCCCCAAGCTTAATTCCTACTCGTCCTTGAGTAGGTACATGATAAAAACAGATTTTTGATGTGACATGTTTCCTAGTATGTAATCTTTTGCATGTATGCTCATTGACAAATGATGAATTAACAAACATCAACATAGTAATATTTATAAGCACAAGCAACAAAATCATCAATGTTTCAAAGTATACGATCCTAAAAGAATGTTTACCCCCATTCATCTTATCATATTTGCAAGGCATGTCTCCATCTTTACCACAATAATACAAATGTCAAGCACCACAGTGTCCAAGTCAGGCAATTGGATCATACCTTTTCAATGTGAATTAACCTTTTTATTCTTCATGCAATACATGAGTGTGAACCATGGACATAGCATAAGGGTGGAATAGAATATGGTGGTAGATATCAAAGGGGTAAAAAGTGGAGAAGATAGTCTCATATCAAGTAGGCGTACTAACAAGCTATGGAGATGCCCGTCGGTAGATGTCAATGCAAGGAGTAGGGATTGCCATGCAAATGATGCACTAGAGCTATAAGTGTATGAAAGCTCAACTGAAGCTAAGTGGGGTGTGCATACAACTTGCTTCCTCATGAAGACCTCGGGCATTTGAGGAAGCCCGTCATCAGAATATACAAGCCAAGTTTATAATAATGAAAAATTTATTCCCACTAGCATATGAAAATCACATATGATGCGACTCTCTAAATGAGGAACAAGGTGCAACTTTGAGGCACAAGTGTGGTAAAGGATAGTAGCAAAGTCCCTTCTCTATTTTTCTCTCATTCATTTTTTCATTTTTTTATTATGGTGGGATCATCTTCCCTCCCCCATTTTTATTTCCTCACTAGGACAATCCTCTAATAATGATGATCATCATACTTTTATTTATTTACAACTCAATGAGAACTCAATATGAAGAGCTATGAAGCAATATGACTCAATATGAATGCCTTTGGCAGTGTACCAGGATGTGCAATGATCTAGCATGACATGTATGTGAAATAATGATGAATGCACAAATGTTATGTCAGCTCTATATAATCATGCAAAGTAATATGATGATGAATGAACAAGTCATATGTAACGGTGGAATTTGCATGGCAATATATCTCGGAATGTATATGAAAAAGCCATGACAGGTAGGTATGGTGGCTATTTTGAGGAAGATATAGTATGGATTATGTGTGACAGAGCGTATCATGCCATGGGGTTTGGATGCACCGTCGAAGTTTGCATCCATCCTCGAGGTGATAATGTGCAATGCACAGTACCGAAGAGGCTAACAAAATACGAGGAGGTGAGATTGCATATAGTCTCATATTAGTCATAAAGAATTCATATACTTATCGAAAAGTTTTATTTTTTTATCACAAATCAAAGAACTAATCGCATGCCTCCAGGAAGGGGGTTGGGAGGAGTTAACCATCGCACGCTTCCGACTGGAAATAACACTAGGATTTTACAAGGAATGGAAATGCTCACACATCCCCGCCATGCCTTTTTAATATTCAGACAAACAATAAATTAACACCTATTAATGCGAGTACTTCTACAAATCAACAATGATGCACTCGCACCTTTTTCATGTTACCACATCAATATCATTAACCCACAATTTCTCTTTATGTGCTACATGATTGTTATGATTATCATTCATTGAATAACTATTATTTTTGGACTAGCCTTATGACCCATGCATATTACCTTTACTATTCATTAACTCTCAAAAAAGTATATGTCAAGAACAAGAGTGTAAATATTTATATAAAATATATACGCCACCGTGCTCAAAAAGATATAAGTTAAGTACTTGGGCAATTGCTAAGCTCAAAAGGTATAAGTGAAGCACATAGATTATTCTATCAAATCATGATGAATGTGTGTCTCTCTCGAGTTGGTGTTTCCAGCAAATGATGACTTTGGAAAATTAAAATAAAAAATAAAAAAGCAAATGACTCTCCAAGCAAAACTCATATCATGTTACGAATAAAAATGTTGCTCCAAGTGACATACCGATGAATTGAGACGAAAGAAGGGATGCTTTCTGGGGCATCCCCAAGATTAGAAGCTTTATTATTCCTAGAATATTATATTGGGGTGCCTTGGGAATCCCCAAGATTAGGCTCTTTCCTCTCCTTATTCCTTTGTCCATCGCGATAACACCCAAAACTTGAAAATTTCAATCACACAAAACTCAACAAAACGTCGTGAGATCCGTTAGTATAAGCAAGAAATAAAATACTTAGGTATTGTTATAATTTGATTAATTTTTCATTATTGCATAATAAGTACTGTATTCTAACTTCTCCATGGCTTATACCCTCCGACACAATCCATAGCATCATCAAAAAAAGCAAACTGTGCAAGCAAAAATAGAATCTGTCTAAAACAAAACAACCTGTAATGATCTGTAAAGAACCCATACTTCTGTAACTCCAAAAATTCTGAAAAATTAGGAATACCTAAGTAATCTGTACATAAATACTTTTTAAATAATTCATTTTAAAAATACATTCCATTAAAATCCAAGAAATTCCTCACTAGACGTCAAAGTTTCTGTTTTTTGCACCATATAAATTCTACTTACCACACAAGTCATCCCAATGGCTTTACCTTGCACAAACACTAAACAGAGGCAATAATCATTTCATCACACCAAAACAGAAAGTAAAAAGCAAAAATTAAGATAACTGTTGGATTGCCTCCCAACAAGCGCTATTGTTTTATGCCCCTAGCTAGGCATAATGCATATGATCAAGTGTTGGACCCCTCCATCTCCTTTAAAATTAGCTAATCCAAAATTTTACTTAATAAGTCACCTTTTTTATAACCTAGTTGAAGAGCTCAAGTTTTCAAAAGGATTTATAATATCATAACTCGCATCACTATCATCAAAGGATTCTTCATATAAGACATGGATTTCATCACTAATAGGTTCCCTAATAGTATTTTCTTGCCAATCTTCACTAAAACCTTCATTAATTACTTTATCAATCCATTAAAATTTACCACAAGTGTGGATAAATAAGGATTGTGTTAATTCTTTGGCAAGCACATTCATCCTCATATTCATATCAAATCTGTGATAGCCATTATATTCCAACCTACGCATAGCATCTGTGTTATGGAGGATCGCTTCTATGGGAGGATGTTAATATTTTATTCCATAGAAGGTAAGAATTTATTTTGCTTCACGCACAATATAATTAAGTTCATGCATAAGGATAGTGATAGAAAATTTCTTAATATCGAGATCGTGCATGCTAGGGAGTCCCAAACATATCTTTTGAAGCATAGGATGGAGATGCACAATTTTTCTTTCCATTTTCAATACAAGCATGGTTATAGCATCCACATAACAATTTATTTCATCAAGTATGGACTTTTTAATAATAGATGAAACTACCGAGTACTCAAATAATTCTTGGATGACATGCTTTCCAATAATGTTCCTACTGCCCACATGATAGATTTTAGAATTTAGAGTCATGTGAGTATTACTAGTAGGGACAATAGGGACTTGATTTGTAGGAGTATCATGAGTGTAACCAATAAATTTTATTATTTATTCATCCAAGTAAACAGTGCTATCTTAACTAGTGCTTTCAACGATAACTTCCTCAAATTCAGACATGATAGCAACTTTCAACAAATGTGACAAACAAAACAAGCAAACTAGCGAGCAAAGAAGTGAACTATTGGCAGGCAAAGGTCAATGTTTTTTTATTTTTGATTTTTGTGAAGCAAGCAAAATGTAACAGCAAATGAAAATAAGAAAAATGAATGATAATTTATGTGAGGTTACTTGATAGTTGGTGATGGTATTCCCCACCAACGGTGCCAGAAATCCTTCATGATACTTGTGACCTGCATTGGGTTTTCCGTGAATAGGAACGGGTAATTGCAGCACAATACGGGTAAGTATTTGCCTAAGTTAAGAAACCATGGTTTATCGAACCAATAGGAATATCAATCCTCAACTGTCTTGAGCGGCTGCACACAAAAGAGCAAACAACTTGCACCCAATGCGGGCAAGAGGGTTGTCAATCCCCTTGATCTCGTTATTTGCAAGTGAATGAGGTGTGTAGATAATTGTAGAGAATTGTAAATTGAAAAATAAAAGAAAATAAAATAAGAACATCGAGGTAAAGATAAGTTTTGTGAATATATAAGTGAATAGACCCCGAGGGGCATATTGTTCTCTAGTGGCATCTCTCATGAAAGCAACATACGGCGGTAAACAAATTACTCTTGGGCAATTGACAGAAAAGCGGATAGTTATGTTACTTTTACGACAATGATCATGCGTATATAGGCATTACGTCCATAAGCAAATAGGCCAACTCCTTCCTGCACCTACTACTATTACTCCACTTCAATAGCGTTTATATTCTTGCCTCTGTATGTATTAAGTTCATGACTAACAGAGTAATGCTTGGAGAACGATGACATGATGTAGACAAAGTAAACTCAATCAATATGAATAAACCCCATCGTTTAATACCTAGTGCGAACAACACAAAGATGCATCTTGTCCCCTTCTGTCACTGAGATATAGAAACTCGTCAGGTTAAACCCACTACAACACACTCCTCTGACTAAAGTAATACCAAGCTACTTGGCCAAATCAATTCAATATATGAGAGAGAATTGGGAATCTATGATGATCACGCAAATAATAATCATAATAATCAGAGAAGACTCAAATACTTTTCATGAATAGTCTAAACATAAACCCATAATTCATCGAATCCCAGCAAAGACGCCATACAAAAGAATTACATCGGATAGATCAAAGTGAAGATGCGATGACCATTGTATTGAAGATCAAGATAGAGAGAGATAGCCATCTAGGTACTAACTACGGACCCTTAGGTCTATGGTGAACTACTCACACATCATCATGAGGGCAGCATGGTGCCGGAAGAGAGCTCCAGATGGGATCGCCGTGTAATAGTGACTTGCGGTGGAGTAAAAAGTGTTTCGCGATCGTCTTTAGGGTTTTTGGAATATATGTGAATTTATAAGCCAGAGAATGGAGGTAGAGGGGCCACAACGGAGGGACAAGCCATCAGTGCGCGCCCTGTTGGCTTGTGCCTCCCTCATGTGGCCTCACATCTTCCGCCGAGCATTACAAGTCTTATTTTGGTCCAGAAAAAATCATAAAAAAGTTTTGGGGCAATTGGATTTCGTTTGGTTCTATAAACCTAAAAAGTAAAAACACACGCAGAAAACGGAAACTCGCACTGGGCACTGCGTTAATAGGTTAGTGCTGAAAAAAATATAAATTGGTAAATTATTACTAAAAAAGTATCCTAGGATGATAAGATAATAGCATGGAACAATAAAAAATTATAGATACGTTGGAGATGTAGCAAATGTATGAGCACACATAGAAGTGAGGACATCAAAGGTCAGATGTGTCTTGGATATAAGCATCAAGCATTTATGTGAACGAAGTGTGTTCATGTTCATAAGTCTCTCTTGCAAACGATATGAGCAAGAAGCAAGATATCATCCTGCAGATGAAGAAGATGCATATAGTTACGCCGAAGTAATCGAGCATTTTAACTAGGGTGAACATGCGTGAAAAAACAAGTTTAGATAACACAAGAATGTTCCATTCAAACAAATGCAGAAGAGTTTCAAGAATACCAAGATTTTGAAGACATGTATAAGAATTAGTATTCTTTTAAGATTGTCATGTCTCCAAAGGATGTCAATAGAACTTTCTCCCTCAAGTATTTAATTACCTTCTTATTCTCCCCCCGAACCTTATCATGTAGATATTGGGAGTAGGTAGGGTGAGATAAGTTTAAAGCACATAGAATGGTCAAAAGTCAAATCCAAATCACTTAAGAATACCTCTCCTTTGAATTGTGTTGCATTGATCTCTCCCCCATAATATATGTTTCCCCTCTCCTCCTTTAAGCTTGATACCCCCCCTTAAGTCTCCCTCTTAAATACTTAGGCTTTGATATTTTTCCCAATTTAGCATCAATTTCCAAGAAGGGCCAGAGGGTAAGGGATCCTAAGAGGGGGGGGTCATGGAGCATAGTCTTGAAAAGATTGACATTTTGACAAAGACTTTTGGCAACAAAAAAACAGAAACTCCAAATAAAGTTGGATCGGTAGGACCGAAACAGATCTTGGATATCTAAGGAATCTCGCCGGGCACCTGAGGGTTTCATGCCGGTAGTACAAAAGAACCAATGTGCAGTGTAGTTTCTATATCAGTGACGCCGATCTCTTTCAATTGTAGATTCTGAACTGCAAACAGAAACTTGACAAACAGAAAGTTGGTCAATTTTGTAAGAGATATTATTCAGAAATTTCAATAAGATTTGCATGGAATTTTCAATAATATTTGCTAGACATTTTCAAATAGATGAAGATTAATTGGTAGCAAGAAAGGCATGCAACTAAGAAATGGACCAATCACGAAACTTCATTTAGATGATGGTTGGGGGCTAGGTCACATATAATAGAATATATTGACTTACGAGCCTAGTGAGAATGCTTTATCATAGGTCATACTCATCATTAAGATCAAAACGGGGTTACCATTTTTTAAGCATTTTGATGTTTCTATATCACTAGAGATGCTTTGACTCATTACTTGGAGTAAAGCTTCCTCAAGGATATGATTACATACCTTTGGGTGATGTCGATGACGAAGACATGTAGGTGGAATTTTTGTGGATGCTAAAGTGTTGGAGTTTGGATCTATCCCTTTATTTTTAAGTAGGTCCTCCTACATGGATTAGTCATGCAAGGAATAACATGAATATATCTAAAGTGACACAATTTTAAGTTTGAGTCAAGTGTTGTCAATGTTATAGTTTGTGTTGTTCTCTTCCTTCATCACAAAGGAAAGTTGTTGATACTTGGCCGTGACAAGATTGCTTATAATTTGAGTTGATGACAATCTTGTAAAGTGTAGTCCATCCAAGTACCTACAAAAGGTTAGACGCAATACAAGGCAGCATAATTTTCCAAGATATGTGATAGTATCATGTCAATAGTATCAAGGGATGGTCATGTAAGCTCATGACCTTGCATGCATCCAAGTGAGTTACTAGAACAAGTTTGGAGCATCTATGATGTTCAACTCACTCCTCAAGTGGCAAAACACTTTCTGGCAACATGATCACGAATGAAATGTTGAAGAACTTGAATATGCTTAGTTCGAGAATTTTGCACGGGGTTGTGTATGCACTCTCATTGTCATAGAACAATGGAACCTATTTCGCATGTATTCTATAGTCCTTAAGAGTTTGGCTCATCCATAACAATTGCGCACAACAAGCTCCGACGCTAATGTATTCCGCTTCAGCGGTACATAGACATACCGATTTTTGTTACTTGAAGGACCAAGACACAACAAATCTCCCAAGAAATTGACAATTAACCAAAGTGGATTTTCTATCAACCTTATCATCGGCATAATCCGAGTCGGAATAGCCCAAAATATCAAAATAAGATCCTTTAGGATACCAAATGCCAAAGTTTGGTGTATGTATCAAGTATCTCACAATTCATTTATCGGCCTTAAGATGGCACTCTTTAGGTGCAGCTTGATATTGGGCACACATGCACACACTTAGCATGATGTTGGGACGGGAGGCACATAGACACAATAATGAACCAATCATTGATTGATAAACCTTTTGATCGACTGGGTTGTCCTCCTTAGTGAGATCAACATGTCCACTAGCAGGCTTGGGATTTTCATACCTTTGCTTTCTTGCTTGTTGAACTTCTTGAACAAGTCCTTGGTGTACTTGGTTTGAGAGACAAATGTGCCATCTTACATTTGCTTGATTTTCAAACCAAGTAAAAATTTCAGCTCACACATCATAGACATGTGTTATTTCTGAGACATTAACCTTACAATTTTTTCACTAAAATAAGGGTTAGTAGATCCAAATATGATATCATCCAAATAAATTTGGAAAACAAACAATTCACCACTAACCCTTTTAGTGAACAAGGTTGCATAAATTTTACCAATTTCAAAACCCTTTTCTATAAGAAACTTCGTTAAGCATTTGTCCAAGCTTGAGGGTCTTGTTTAAGACCATAAAGATCTTTGCAAAGTTTACAAACATGATTAGGTTTCTTAGGGTTAACAAATCTGGGAGATTGTTTGACATGGAATTCCTCCTCAATTTCACCATTTAAAAATGCACTTTTAATGTCCATTTGCTAAAGAGTTATATCATGGTGATTGGCATAAGCAAGTAGAATGCAATAGGACTCAAGTCTAGAAATGGGGGTATATGTCTCACTATAGCCCATACCTTTGACTTGAGTGTAGCCTTGAGACACAAGGTGAGCCTAGTTGTGTACTACTTGCGCATCTTCATCGTGCTTGTTACGAAACACCCATCTTGTTCCAATGATGTCGTGCTCATCCTTGGGTTCCACCACTAGAGTCCAAACTTGATTCCTCTCAAAGTCGTGTAGCCCCTCGTGCATGGCATTTACCCAATCCGGGTCTTCAAGATCTTCTTCCACCTTCATAAGCTCAATACTAGAGATAAATGAGTAATTCTCACAAAAGTTAGACAACCGAGTATTAGAGCAAGTGATTATCCCCATTCTAATGTCACCAAGTATTTGTTTAACGGGGTGATTCTTGTCCACTCTTGCTCGAACTCGAGATAGCTTTTGAGTTGTGGATGGCGGAGCTTCCTCATCATCATCATCATCTTATTCATCGTTCTTGAGGTTGTCATTCTGATACGTCTCCAATGTACCTATAATTTTTGATTGTTCCATGCTATTATATTATCATTCTTGGATGTTTTTGAGAGTTGAAAATTTTAAAGAAACTTGTGCTCTTGCTCTTCTATTATATTTGTTCGAGAGATTCTTATTAGCAATGGCAATTTTCTTTATGTGAAATTGGTCCCAAAGTGATAAATATCGAGGGGAGAAATAATTAGAACTTTCATCAAGATCATTGGATGTTAAACTTGATTCTTTGCAATAGTTTTGCGATATGAAGATAGTGATATGTGAGTTGTGTTGATGAGTAATTATGCTTTAGTAAGAATATTGGTGTTAAGGTTTGTGATTCCGTATGCATGCACATTAAGTCAATAATCATGTTATGAAATTACATCCTACTTGTGTTGCATTATTTGTTGTTAGTTATGTTTAGTGTTCACTTATGATGGTTTTCGTTCCTTGGTTAGACGCTTCTCAATCTATTTGCTAGCCTTCACTTGTACTAAGCGGGAATGCTGCTTGTGCATCCAAATCATAAACCCAAAGTTGTGCCAAATGAGTCGAGCATACCTACCTATATGTGGTATTTTAGTGTCGTTCTAAGTAAATTTGTATGTGCTAACTCTAATATTCAAAATAAACTTCCGTTTTGAGTGTCCGTACCTCTCATGAAGCGGCAAGGGGTGGCCAGTATCTTCCATGTTAAATAGGTTATCCTCAAGATGAGTGTTTATTCACTTGTCAGTGCACGACAGTATGACGGTAATAGGGAAACACAGCCCCGAAATGCAAAGAAATTTATTTTATGTTGTCAAATAATAAATTCCTTGGAAAGTGTTGCTATGGACGGTACCCGTGGATGCAGCTAGCCGTCGAGTATGAAAGAATGGTGGAAAAAGGAATATACTTTATTTTCAGTTTGGAAGATATTGGGAACTCTTAGTCGTTTTTCTTGAGAGGAAAAGCATGCCACCCAAAATATTTTATCTCTCATTTTTTTCATTTTGAGCTCTAGCAGCACTACAAATCTATGCTCCCCTCTACGAATGGCCTGCCTATTTACTTTACGCGATTTTTATTTTTATTTGAGTCTCCATATTATCTTATAAAGCACCAACTATGGAACACTATTATCATACTTGAGAATTGGATGTAGCTAATATTTTGGTGTGTTGCGTGAATGGATCAATGATTGTGCATGATGGGTTAGGGATATCATTATTTTGCATTGATATTTTGAAAGACTTGGTTGCTTGTTGATATGCTTGAGTATTAAAGTTTTCATGTCAAATTATAGACTATTGTTTTGAATCATCTACAAGTCCATATGTCCATGCTACAAAGAACACAATATGATTAACATGTTAGGCAACATTCCACATAAAAAATTGTATTTTTATCGTTTACCTACGCAAGGACGAGCATGAATTAAGCTTGGGGATGCTGATTCGTCTCCAACGTATCTATAATTTTTGATTGTTCCATGTTGTTATATTATCATTCTTGGATGTTTTACAATCATTTTATAGCAACTTTATATCACTTTTTGGGACTAACCTATTGACATAGTGCATAGTGCGAGTTGCTGTTTTTTTCCTGTTTTTTCCTACATAGAAAATCAATATCATATGAAGTCCAAATGCCACAAAATGTTTTGGAATTTTTTTTGGACCAGAAGGAAACGTGAGAACCAAGGAAGCTCACGAGGGGAGGCGCAGGTGGCCGACTAGGCACCAGGGCGCGCCCTGGGCCCCTCACACGCCCTGGTGGCTAGTGGTGGCCTGAAGCACCTCCTGCGCTACCTCTTGACTCCATAAGTACCCTGATATTCCAGAACCCCTAGAGGTGTCGACTAAAAATCATTTCGGCCACCGCAAGTTCCAGAAGCCATGAGATCCAATCTAGAGCCCGTTCCGGCACCCTCCCGGAGGGCAACACGATCATGAAGGGCTTCATCATCCTCATTGGTGCTCCTCCGATGATGCATGTGTAGTTCATATCATACCTACAGGTCCGTAGGCAGTAGCTAGATGGCTTTCTCTCTCGTTTTGCTTGTCAATAGAATGGTCTCTTGGAGATCTATTTGATGTAACTCTTTATTTTGCGGTGTGTTTGTTGGGATCCATTGAACTGTGAGTATATGATCAGATCTATGAAATTATATCCATGCTTGATTATTATAGCCTCGTATTTCTTCTCTGATATTTGGGTTTTGTTTGGCCAACTTGATCTTTTCATCTTGCAATGGCAAGAGGTGCTTTGTGATGGGTTCGATCTTGTGGTGCTCAAGCTCGGTGATAGAAGGAGACATGGGATGCATGTATCGTTGCTATGAAGATAAAAGATGGGGTCTATTCCTACATGCATAGATCTTGTCTACATCATGTCATCATTCTTAAAGCATTAATCCGTTTCTCCAGGAACTTAATACACTAGATGCATGCTGGAGAGCGGTCATTGTGTGGTGTAATAGTAGTAGATGCAGACAGGAGTCGGCCTACTTGTCTTGGACGTGATGCCTATCTACATGATCATTGTCTTGGATATCGTCATAATTATTTGCTCTTCTATCAATTTCCCAACAGTAATCTCTTTACCCACTGTATGCTATTTTCTCGAGAGAAGCCACTAGTGAAACCTACGGCCCCCGGGTCTATTTTCCATCATCTCTTTGCAAGATCTATTTTGCTATCCGCCTTTCCAATTTATTTTCTCTTTTATTTTCAGATCTATATTATCAAAAAACCTAAAAATACCTTGATGCTTTTTATATGCCGTTAATCTATTCGCATCTATCAATCTATCTATTTACCATTTTATCTTACCCACGAGGGATTGACAACCCCTACACGCATTGGGTTGTGAGGATTTGTTGTTTATGTGCATGTACTCCTTACATAGTCTTGTGGATCGTCCTACTGGTTCGATACCTTGGTTCCAAACTGAGGGAATTCTTGTCATCACTGTGCTACATCACCCTTTATGCTTGAATGGAAAAACCAACGCATCAGCAACACCAAGCATGTTCCATTGTGGATGTGGTGAGGGAGGTTGAGGTGGATCATCTTGATGTACTTCTTCATTCCCTTCACCTCGGGGATACCGCTTGTGGATGCCTCCGTGTCATTTTGTGGTTCACTGATGCGTCCATTTTGCATCATGCTTTCATGTTGATATTTATCGCTTTTTCGGCTGTTATTTCACTTCACGGTACAATACTTATGCCTTTTCTCTCTTATTTTGCAAGGTTTACATGAAGAGGGAGAATGCCGGCAGCTGGAATTCTGGCCTGAAAAAGGAGCAAGTTCGAGATGCCTATTCAGCGCAACTCCAAAAGCCGTGAAAATCAACGTGGATTTTTTTGGGATTTATAAAAAATACTTGGCCGAAGAAGTGCCAGAGGGGCCCCAGCAGGTGGCCACAAGCGCGCTAGGCGCGACCACCCCCTGGACGCGCCTAGGGGGCTTGTGGGCTCCCTGCTGGCCCACTGGCCCCCTTCTTTTGTTACAAGATGGGTTTTGGTCTGAAAAAAATAGAGAGGAGGCTTTTTGGAGGATTCGCCGCAGCCACGAGGCGGAACTTGAGCAGAACCAATCTAGAGCTTCGGCAGGACGATCCTGCCTGGGAAACTTCCCTCCCGGAGGGGGAAATCGTCGCCATCGTCATCACCAACACTCCTCTCATCGGAGGGGACTCATCACCATCAACATCTTCATCAGCACCATCTCATCTCCAAACCCTAGTTCATCACTTGTAACCAATCTCCATCTCGCGACTCCGATTGCTACTTGTAAGGTTGCTAGTAGTGTTAATTACTCTTTGTAGTTGATGCTAGTTGGATTACTTGGTGGAAGATTTTATGTTCAGATATTTGATGCTACTCATTACCCCTCTGGTCATGAATATTATTATGCTTTGTGAGTAGTTACTTTTGTTCCTGAGGACATGGGATAAGTCATGCTATAAGTAGTTATGTGAATTTGGCATTCGTTCGATATTTTGATGTGTTGTATGTTGTTTTTCCTCTAGTGGTGTTATGTGAACGTCGACTACATAACAATTCACCATTATTTGGGCCTAGAGGAAGGCATTGGAAAGTTGTAAGTAGATGATGGGTTGCTAGAGTGACAGAAGCTTAAACCCTAGTTTATGCGTTGCTTCGTAAGGGGCTGATTTGGATCCACTAGTTTAATGCTATGGTTAGACTTTGTCTTAATTCTTCTTTCGTAGTTGCGGATGCTTGCTAGAGGGGTTAATCATAAGTGGGATGCTTGTCCAAGTAAGGGCAGTACCCAAGCACCGGTCCACCCACATATCAAACTATCAAAGTAACGAACGCGAATCATATGAACTTGATGAAAACTAGCATGACAGAAATCCCTGTGTGTCCTCGGGAGCGTTTTTCCTCCTATAAGACTTTGTCCAGGCTTGTCCCTTGCTACAAAAGTGATTGGGCCACTTTGCTGCACCGCAGTTACTTTTGTTACTTGCTACTTGCTACGAATCATCTGACCACACAACTACTTGTTACCGATAATTTCAGTGCTTGCAAATATTATCTTGCTGAAAACCACTTGTCAGATCCTTCTCCTCCTCGTTGGGTTCGACACTCTTACTTATCGAAAGGACTACGATAGATCCCCTATACTTTTGGGTCATCAAGACTCTTTTCTGGCGCCGTTGCCGGGGAGTGAAGCGCCTTTGGTAAGTGGAATTTGGTAAGGAAACATTCATATAGTGTGCTGAAATTTATTGTCACTTGTCATTATGGAAACTAATCCTTTGAGGGGCTTGTTCGGGGTATCTTCACCTCGAACGGAAGCACAAAGAGTTTCTCCTCAACCTGCTGCACCTACTGAAAATATTTGCTTTGAATTTCCTTCGGGTATGCTTGAGAAACTGCTGGCTAATCCTTTTTCAGGAGATGGAACATCACATCCAGACTTGCATCTAATCTATGTAGATGAAGTTTGTGGTTTATTTAAGCTTGCAGGTTTGCCCGAGGATGAGGTCAAGAAGAAGGTCTTTCCCTTATCTTTGAGGGATAAGGCGTTGACATGATATAGGCTATGTGATGATACTGGATCATGGAACTACAATCGGTTGAAATTGAAATTTCATCAAAAGTTTTATACTATGCATTTAGTACATCGTCGTCAGAATTATATTTATAATTTTTGGCCTCGTGACAGAGAAAGCATCGCTCAAGCTTGGGGGAGGCTTAAATCAATGTTATATTCATGCCCCAACCTTGAGCTCTCGAGAGAAATTATCATTCAGAACTTCTATGCTCGGCTTTCTCATGATGATCGCACCATGCTTGACACTTCTTGTACCGGTTCTTTTATGAAGAGAGATATTGACTTCAAATGAAATTTACTGGAGAGAATTAAACGCAACTCTGAAGATTGGGAGCTTGACGAAGGTAAGGATTTAGGTATGAATTTCAAGTTTGATTGCGTTAAATCCTTTGTTGAAACAAATACGTTTTGTGACTTTAGTGCTAAGTATGGACTTGACTCTGAGATAGTAGCTTCATTGTGTGAATCATTTGCTGCTCATATTGATCTCCCCAAAGAGAAGTGGTTTAAATATCATCCTCCTTTAGAAGTCAATGTAGTTAAACCCAATCCAGTTGAAGAGAAAGTCATTGCCTATAATGATCCTATTGTTCCCAGTGCTTACATTGAGAAACCACCTTTCCGTGTTAGGATAAAGGATCATTCTAAAGCTTCAACTGTGATACATAGAGGCTACATTAGAACACCTACACCCCCTGAGAAAATTAAAGTTAAACCTAACATTACTGTTATCAAAGATCTCCTGTCCAACGATGTTGAGGGACATAATATTCACTTCTGTGAAGATGCTGCTAGAATTGCTAAACCTCCCACTAGAGACAAACATAGGCCTGTTGTTGCCACGCCTATTGTTTCTGTTAAGATAGGAGATCATTGCTATCATGGTTTATGTGACGTGGGTGCTAGTGTTAGTGCAATACCTCAATCCTTATATGATGAAATTAAAGACGAGATTGCACCTGTCGAGATAGAACCCATTGATGTCACTATTCAGCTTGCCAATAGAGATACTATCTGTCATGTGGGAATTGTTAGGGATGTTGAAGTCTTGTGTGGTAAAATGAAGTATCCTGTTGATTTCCTCGTTCTTGTTACCACTCAAGATAGCTTTTGTCCCATCATATTTGGCAGACCCTTCCTCAATACTGTCAATGCTAATATTGACTGTGAGAAGCAAACTGTCACTGTTGGCTTTGAAGGTGTGTCACATGAGTTCAACTTCTCCAAGTTTGGTAGACAACCTCATGAAAAAGAGTTGCCTAGTAGGGATGAAACTATTGCCCTAGCCTCTATTGTTGTGCCTCCTACTGATCCTTTAGAGCAATACTTGCTTGAGCATGAAAATGATATGCATATGGATGAAAGGGATGAGATAGATAGAGTTGTCTTAGAACAATATCCTATCCTTAAGAATAATTTGCCTGTTGAACTGCTTGGGGATCCACCCCCACCAAAGGGTGATCCCGTGTTCGAGCTTAAACAGTTGCCTGATACTCTTAAGTATGCTTATCTTGATGAAAAAGAGATAAATCCTGTTATAATTAGTGCTAGCCTCTCAGAGCATGAAGAAAACAAGTTACTAAAAACTCTGAGGAAGCACCGTGCTGCTATTGTATATACTCTTGATGATCTTAAGGGCATTAATCCCACTCTATGCCAGCACAAGATTAAAACCGATCCTGATTCCAAACCAGTTGCTGATCATCAATGGAGATTAAATCCTAAGATGAAAGAAGTAGTAAGAACAGAAATACTAAAGCTCCTGGAAGCAGGTATCATCTATCCTGTTGCTCATAGTGATTGGGTGAGTCCGGTGCATTGTGTCCCTAAGAAGGGAGGTATTACCATTGTCCCTAATGATAAGGATGAATTGATCCCACAGAGGATTATTACTGGCTATAGGATGGTGATCGATTTTAGAAAATTGAATAAAGCCACTAGGAAAGATCATTACCCTTTGCCTTTTATCGACCAAATGCTAGAAAGGCTGTCTAAACACACACATTTCTGCTTTCTAGACGGTTATTCTTGTTTCTCCCAAATACCAGTTGCACAAGCTGATCAGGAGGAAACCACTTTCACCTGCCCTTTCGGTACCTTTGCTTATAGACGTATGCCTTTTGGCTTATGTAATGCACCTGCCACCTTTCAAAGATGTATGATGGCTATATTCTCTGACTTTTTGAAAAGATTGTTGAGGTTTTCATGGATGACTTCTCCGTTTACGGGTCTCCTTTTGATGATTTCCTCAGCAACCTTGATCGAGTCCTACAGAGATGTAAAGACACCAATCTTGTCTTGAATTGGGAGAAGTGCCACTTTATTCGTTAATGAAGGCATCGTCTTAGGACATAAAATTTCTGAAAGAGGTATTGAAGTCGATAAGGCTAAGGTTGATGCAATCGAGAAAATGCCATACCCCACAGATATCAAAGGTATAAGAAGTTTCCTTGGTCATGCTGGTTTCTATAGATGGTTCATTGAAGACTTCTCTAAGATTTCTAGGCCTCTTACCAATCTCTTGCAAAAGGATATTCCTTTTGTTTTTGACGAGATTGTGAGGAAGCCTTCGAAATACTTAAGAAGGCTTTGATAAATGCACCTATTGTTCAACCACCTGACTGGAACTTACCTTTTGAAATCATGTGTGATGGTAGTGATTATGATGTTGGTGCTGTCCTAGGGCAAAGAGTTGATAAGAAGTTGAATGTCATTCACTACGCTAGTAAAACTCTAGACAGTGCCCAAAGAAACTACGCTACTACGGAAAAGGAATTTTTAGAAGTTGTGTCTGCATGTGAAAAGTTCAGGTCTTACATAGTTGATTCCTAAGTCACTATTCACACTGATCGTGCTGCTATTAAGTACCTCATGGAGAATAAATATGCTAAACCTAGACTTATCAGATGGGTTCTCTTGTTACAAGAATTTGATTTGCACGTTGTCGACAGGAAGGGTGCTGATAACCCAGTAGCAGATAACTTGTCTAGGTTGGAAACCGTTCTTGATAACCCACAACTTATTGATGATAGCTTTCCCGATGAGCAACTGAATGCCATCAATACTTCACGCAGTCCACCGTGGTATGCTGATTATGCAAACTATATTGTTGCTAAATATATACCACCTAGTTTCACATACCAGCAAAAGAAGAAATTCTTCTTTGACTTGAGATGTTACTTTTGGGATGATCCTCACCTTTACAAGGAAGGAGTAGATGGTGTTATTAGACGTTGTGTACCTAAACATGAACAAGGATATATCCTACAAAAGTGTCACTCCTAGGCCTACGGAGGACACCATGCGGGACATAGAACTGCACACAAGGTATTGCAATCAGGTTTCTATTGGCCCACTCTCTTCAAGGATGCCCGTAGGTTTGTCTTGTCTTGTGACGAATGTCAAAGAATAGGTAATATTAGCAAACGTCACGAAATGCGTATGAACTATTCACTTGGGTATACTCATATCCTAGTTGCTGTTGAGTATGTCACTAAGTGGGTAGAAGCTATCCCCACTAGTAGTGCTGATCACAACACCTCTATCAGGATGCTTAAAGAAGTTATTTTCCCTAGATTTGGAGTCCCTAGATATCTAATGACCGGCGGTGGTTCACATTTCATTCATGGTGCTTTTCGTAAAATGCTTGCTAAGTACGATGTCAACCATAGAATTGCGTCTCCCTATTACCCTCAGTCCAGTGGTCAAGTAGAGATAAGCAATAGAGAGATTACACTGATTCTGCAAAAGACTGTCAACAGGTCTAGAAAGAATTGGTCTAAGAAGCTCGATGATGCACTGTGGGCTTATAGAACTGCCTATAAGAATCCCATCGGCATGTCTCCGTACAAAATGGTGTACGGTGAAGCATGTCATTTACCTCTTGAGCTAGAGCATAAAGCTTATTGGGCAATCAAAGAGCTCAATTTTGATTTCAAACTTGCTGGTGAGAAGAGGTTATTTGACATCAGCATATGAAAATGCCAAGTTGTTCAAAGAAAAGGTTAAGAGGTGGCATGATAAGAGGATACAAAAATGTGAGTTCAATGGTGATTATGTCTTACTATATAATTCTCGTTTAAGATTTTTTGCAGGCAAGCTTCTCTCTAAATGGGAAGGTCCCTATATTGTTGAGGAAGTGTATCGTTCCGGTGCTATCAAGATCAACAACATGGAAGGTAATTGTCCAAGAGTGGTAAATGGGCACAGAATCAAGCATTATATCTTAGGTACTCCCATACATGTAGAGAGCAATATTATCAATACCATAACTCCGGAAGAATACCTAAGGGATATTTATCAGCCTGTTTCAGACTCCGAAAACGAAGAGGTATGTGATTCGTAAGAAAACAGACTCCAAAACTTTTCCAGTAGGAAATTTTCTCCGTTTTGGAATATTTCAAAAATAGAAAAATTGGAAGTAGTCCGGAAAGCGCGCGAGGAGGCGACAAGCCTGCCAGGCGCGGGCCGACCCCCTGGCCGCGCCTGGGGGGCTTGTGGCCACCTCGTGTGCCTCCCGGACTCCGTTTTCGTGCGGAGTACTCCTTCTGGTCTGAAAAAATCATTATATATTCTCCCGAAAGGTCTGACCCTTGTATCACGTAGATTTCCTCTGTTTTCGTTTCGAGTCTGTTTTCTGCCGCAGATTTAGGGCAAGATGTCGTCTCAGGAATCTGTGGGAGGGAACAATCTCCCTCGAGTCTATGGAGAAGTAAATGCTGATCTGAAAAGAATGGATGTCATGGAGGCCAGGGAAAAGCTACCTAAAGAAACCAAGGGCAAAACTAAGGAGAAGAATCAGGCGTGGGACGAAGTACAATCTGTGTTCAACAAGAAGAAGTTGAAGAAGTGGATTTCCTCCAACCCTACCTCCACCTACTGTCTCCATCCTTGATTGAACTCTTGAGGTTTTGTGAAACAACTCGTGCTCGCAATACATATCTCACTCGTGAAGTTGTTTTGCTAGAGAAACATATCACAGATCTCCAAGGTATAAATCAAAGATTGATGGCCCTCTTGGAATTAAAGGACAAAACAACTCCACCACCATCACCTCCAAAGGAATACAACTAAGCATGGGTATGGGCAATCCCCTTGGCTTGTGCCAAGCTTGGGGGAGTTGCCCCGGTATCGTATCACCATCGCATCTTTTTCCTTTACCTTTTTTTAGTTTGTTCCTTTTCAGTTTTCTCTTTCTCTAGTAGATTAAAGGTCTTAGTGTTTTAGGCTTGAGTTGCTTTATGTCACCCCCGATGTAATCAAGTTCGTGAGCCGTATAATAAAGAGTGTCTTAGTTAAGGGCCTTGCTTCATGCCATGATCAAAAGATTGAGAAAAGAACAAAAGCATGAAAGATCATGTAATGATCTTATGGGAAGTGATGGGTTCACATATAAAAAGAATGATGATTGAAACTTGTTGAGGGTAGACAAATGTAGACCTTGGTCATTGTTGCAATTAATAGGAAGTGATAAAGAAGGAGAGGTTCACATATAAATATATCATCTTTGACACTATCTATGATTCTGAACACTCACTAAACTATTTCATGCCTAGAAGTAGAGGTTGGACAAAGAAGACAACATAATCAATTGTGTTTGCTTGGTTCCGAACAATGTTATATGACTAGAGATCCCTTAGCATGTGACGACTGCTTCCACCTCATATTAGCCAAAACTCCCGCACCAAGTAGAGATACTAGTTGTGCATCCAGAAACCTTCAACCCAGTTTTGCCATGAGAGTCCACCATACCTACCTATGGATTGAATAAGATCCCTCAAGTAAGTTGTCATCGATGCAAGCAATAAAAATTGCTCCCTAACATGTATGATCTATTAGTGTGTGGAAAATAAGCTTTGTACGAACCTGTGATGAGGAAGACATAGAAGCGACAGACTGCATAATAAAGTTCTTTATCACATGAGGAAATATAAATTGACGTTCCTCCACACTAAGAGGACACACATCCAAACCTCAAAAGCGCATGACAACCTGTGCTTCCCTCTGCAAAGGGCCTATCTTGTACCTTTATTTTTTGCCCTTGAAAGAGTCATGGTGATCTTCACCAATTCCTTATTTCGCCTTTATCTTGGCTAACATCATATGCTAGGGAAATATCTATATTCATATGTCAACTTGGAAGTAAGTATTCATGAATTATTATTGTTGACATTACCCTTGAGGTAAGCAGTTGGGAGGCAAAACTATAAGCCCCTATCTTTCTCTATGTCCAGCTGAAACTTTGATCTCATGAGTACCACGTGAGTTGTAGAAATTGTAGAGAATGAAAAGATGATTGAGTATGTGGATTTGCTTTACAAGCTCTTATTTGACTCTTTACGATGCTGTGATAAATTGCAATTGTTTCAATGACTAAAGGCTGACGGTTGTTAATTCTCGGTAAGGTTCTTCATCCATGCTTTACTTTGTGAAGGAATTATCACTTTAGCATGAGATTATATGATGGTATTGATGTTCTGAATATGATCATGATGCATGCATGTTCGTATCTTGTTTTGTCGACACCTCTCTCCCTAAACATCTGGGCATGTTTATTGATCTAAGCTTTCGCTTGAGGACAAGCGAGGTCTAAGCTTGGGGGAGTTGATACGTCCATTTTGCATCATGATTTCATGCTGATATTTATCGCTTTTTGGGCTGTTATTTCACTTCACGGTACAATACTTATGCCTTTTCTCTCTTATTTTGGAAGGTTTACATGAAGAGGGAGAATGCCGACAGCTGGAATTCTGGCGTGAAAAAGGAGCAAGTTTGAGATGCCTATTCTGCGCAACTCCAAAAGCCGTGAAAATCAACGTGGATTTTTTTTGGGATTTATAAAAAATACTGAACCGAGGAAGTGCCACAGGGGTGAAGTCAACTGTTCTTCCCCTTGCAATGGCACCAGAAGAATGCTGATAGCACTCTCC
The DNA here is from genome assembly GCF_904849725.1 of Hordeum vulgare subsp. vulgare. NCBI lineage: Eukaryota > Viridiplantae > Streptophyta > Magnoliopsida > Poales > Poaceae > Hordeum > Hordeum vulgare. The sequence goes on along the minus strand of NC_058522.1, from coordinate 534,018,475 downwards.
GGCAATTGAAACTAGAAAAATGTTGTTGACGACCCACCAGCGCGTGGGATCGTAGCAGTTTTCGAGGGTAGAGTATTCGACCCAAATTTGTTGATCGCCAAAACAGGAGGTGAGAGAATATTGTTGAGTATTAGCAGCTGAATTTGTCAGATTCAACCACACCTGAAAGATTAGTATCTGCAAGCAAAGTAGTAACAGCAAAGTAATATGATAACAACGGTGTCAGAAACGATCCGTTGACGGCAGACTATTCCTAACGATTGTATCAATGGTGCCAAGTTGCCACGTTGACGGAAGTTGTCAGTTCGTGTCGACGATCAGCGAACCAAAATTGTAGCAGACAGCAGAAGTGTAGCAAGCAATAGCAGCGGCAAGGAACAGCAGTAGTGACAACAGTAACAGCAGTAGAGCAAGACAAGTAACAACAGTAGCAACAGTAGTACCAGCAGCAGAGCAAGACAAGTAATAGCAGCAGAGCAAGACAAGTAACAGCAGCAGCAACAGTAGTAACAACAGCAGAGCAAGACAAGTAACAGCAGCAGTAGGACAAACTCATAGGCAATGGGTCGGTGATTTGTTTGGATGATATTCGTCATGCAACAGTTATAACACGGAGAGATATGTGGCTAGCTCCCGTTCGTCAATGTGATGTAGGCATGCATTCCGTGTGTCGTCATACGTGCTTAGGGAAAAGAACTTGCATGACATCTATTGTCCATCCCTCCTGTGGCAGCGCGGGCCAAAAAGAAACTACGATATATTAAGGTTCTCCTTTTAATAAAGAACAGGACCAACGCATTAGCACTTGGTGAACACATGAACTCCTCAAACTATGGTCATCGCCGGGAGTGGTTCCGGTTATTGTCACTCCGGGGTTGCCGGATCATAACACATAGTAGGTAACTACAACTTGCAAGATCGGATCTAAAACACACATATATTGGTGACAACATAATAATTTCAGATCTGAAATCATGGCACTCAGGCCCTAGTGACAAGCATTAAGCATGGCAAAGTAGTAGCAACATCAATCTCAGAACATAATGGATACTAGGGATCAATCCCCATCAAAACTAACTCGATTACATGATAGATCTCATCCTACTCATCACCGCCCAGCGAGCCTACGAATAGATTACTCACGAACGACGAAGAGCTTCATGGAATTGGAGAGGGAAGAAGGTTGATGATGACGATGGCGACGATTTCCCCTCTCCGGAGCCCAAGACGGACTCCAGATCTGCCCTCCAAATAAAGAACGGGTTGTGGCGGCGCCTCCGTATCGCAAACGCGACGAAAACTTCTCTTTTTATTTTTTCTGGGATGAACGTGAACTTATAGACCCGAGGTTGGGCGGCAGAGCCATGTGGGCCCCACAAGCCTGCCCACGGCCACCAGTGGGGGTGGTGGTGGATCCAGGGCTTGTGGCCCACTGGCCCACCCCCTCAGGTGGAACTTGGCGCAGATATTTTTCATATTTTCCAAAACTGCTCCCCGTAATTTTTCAAGACGTTTGGAGAACTTTGATTTCTGCACAAAAATAACACCAAGGCAATTCTGCTGAAAACAACGTCAGTCCAGGTTTGTTCCATTCAAATCATGCAAATTAGAGTCCAAAACAAGGGCAAAAGAGTTTGGAAAAGTAGATACGATGGAGACGTATCTACTCCCCCAAGCTTAAAACCTTGCTTGTCCTCAAGCAACTCAATTGACAAACTGAAAGAGAAAGAAAAACTTTGACAAACTCTGTTTGATCTTGTTGTTGCAACTATGTCTAACTCATAATCAGAATTTTAGCAAGATCACAAGTTAGCCACATAAGCAAATGACACAAACCTCTCACGGTAAACTAATATCAATGGCATAATTAGCTAACGATCAAATAATAATGAGTTTCAAATACCAACACTTCAATCAAAACAAGCATGAAGCAATATGAATAGGTGGTATCTCGCTAGCTCTTTCTGAGAACGCAAAACATAAATGCAGAGCACTTTCAAAGATCAAGGGCTGACTAAACATTGTAATTCATAGCAACGAAGATCCAGTCATAGTCATACTCAATATCAATCAAAAGCAAAGCAATAAAATGACAGAGGTGCTCTCTAATTGGTGCTTATATAAGAGGAGGATGACTCGACAGGAAAATAAATAGACAAGCCCTTCACAGAGGGAAGCATTGATTTGCAGAGGTGTCACAGCTCAAGCTTTGAAAACAGAGATAATAATTTTGGGTGGCATGCTTTCATTGTCAACGCAATGAAAAGAGTTCTCAATATCTTCCATGCTCCTCATGCTATAGGCGGTTCCCAAACAGAAAAGTAAAGTTTTAACTCCCCCACCACCAATCAATCACACTCCGCGGCTAGCCGAATCCTCGGGTACCGTCCATACTAACATCAATCCGGGGGAGTCTTGTTTTACAGTTATATTTTTGATTTAAGCGTGGAACTGGGTATTCCAATTACCGGCCCCTTTCTCGTGAATGACAGTGAATAAACACATGTCGAGGATAACACTCCTAGCATGGAAGATACCAATAGCCCCTTGTCACCACATGAGCGGTTCGGGCATGCAAAACAGATTATTTCTTGAAGGTTTAGAGAATGGCACATGCAAATTTACTTCGAACGGCAGGTAGATACCGCATATAGGTAGGTACGGTGGACTCTCATGGAAAAACTTTTGGGTTTATGGAAGTGGATGCACAAGCAGTATTCCGCTTAGTACAAGTGAAGGCTAGAAAAAGACTGGGAAGCGACTAACTAGAGAGCGACAACAGTCATCAAGATGCAATGAGTTTGACTAACACTGAATGCAAGCATGAAAAGGATATAAATCACCATGAACACGAACATCGTAGAGGCTATGTTGATTTTATTTCAACTACATGCATGAACATGCGCCAAGTCAAGCCACTTGAAACATTCAAAGGAGAATACCATCCTATCATACTACATCATAGTCATTTCAAAATCTACGTTAGCATTCAAGACAAACCATTATAAACTCTCAGCTAAATAAGCATGGCATCAGAAACTATGATCTCTAAGTTGTCATTGCAAACATGGTTCTCTCACAACAAAGCTAAATCTGGTTCGACAAGCTAGTCATATCTACAAAAACAAAATAGATAGAGTTCATACCAGCTTTTCAGTCTCAGCCACTTCATCATATATCATCATTGTTGCCTTTCATTTGCACGGTCGAACGATGTGAACAATAATAAGCGCATTGGACTAAGCTGAATCTGCAGGCAAACACAAAGGAGAAGACAAAGTAATATGGCTCTTTGAAATCTAAATAGGTAAGCATGTAAGAACCAATAAACATTGTAACCAATATCTTCTACCTTGACACAAAGAAAAAGAAAGCTATTTACACGGGAAAGCTCCCAACAAGCAAAAGAAGAAAGGAAAATATTTTTGGGTTTTCTCAAAAGGACACAAAACAAGAAAACCAGAAAACGAAAATAAACTAGCACGGATAAGACAGTGGCAAAGTGTAAACACCGGCTAACAAAGTGAAAGCATAAGCATGAATGTAAAGTCGGTGAGAACACGTACTGCCCCAAGCTTAGGCTTTTGGCCTAGCTTGGCCTACTCCCAAGGATGGTCCTGGCGAAACCCAAAATCATAATGGGTGTTATACGGGAGTGCTGCAGCCACTGCCTGAATAGCTGCCTCACGAAGTCGAGCAGCAGTCGCCTCCCTCTCATACTCCTCTGCTTCTCCTATGGTAATGTAGTATCTTCGTTTTACCTGAAAGTCAAAGAAAGCAGGAGCAGGAAGGGTAATATGGAAAACACGCTGCCGGTTAAATATCAAGCGGTATAGGATGGATCCATGATCTCTCTCAAGGAACTGGTAGCGTGTTAGAGCGACACGATCAAGGTAGGATGTACGGAGAGGAGGGTCTTCTGGACGGATGGATACTCCAAGAAAATTTGCTAAGCGTGTAGCATAAACTCCACCAAAGAAATCCCCCTCACTAGCATTTTTATTCAGCCTCCTTGCTATTATAGCTCCCATATTGAAGCTCTTTTCACCTATTACTGTGCTCTTAAGGATACTGAGGTCGAAAGCCCATAGGTGACAATGTGCACCCTTGCCGTTAATGCACCTACCTATGAAGAGGGCAAGGTAGTGCAAGGTAGGGAAATGGATGCTTCCTATGGTGGCTTGCGTGATATCTCTGGTTTCTCCAACAGTTATACTGGAGACAAAGTCTCTGACCGAAGACTTAGAAGGATCATTAATACTACCCCCATCGGGTATCTTGCAAATCCTATTGAAATCCTCCAAATCCATGGTATAGGATTTATCGTACAGATCAAACAGTATGGATGAGTCACGGCCAACTGAAAATGTATATCTACGCATGAAAGAGGCAGTGAGCATAGCATATTGTTCACATTTATCTCAGAGGAATTCTTCTAACCCGGCATTGCGGACAAGTGTGTCAAACTCATCCTTGAAACCTCTTTCGATCATGAACTCATCCGAAGGACATTCACATGGTTGTACCGGTGCGTCCCTTAGTTGAAAAGGTTCGGGCTCCCGAAAAGAAATACGGGGACCCTTCTTACTTGAGGAACCACCATGAAACTTCCTCCTGAACATAATTTCCTTTTGCTGAAATTTTTGAAGTTCAAGAGAAAAGTGAATGAAGACCAACCATACCTTGTAGCAACTACTCCTACTAGTGCCTAGAGACCATATCACGTGCTAAAACTACTTGGGACCAGCTAAAATCAACATTTCTAGCTCTAGAACAGGGTCACCAAGGTAGCAAGAATACGCAAAGGATAAAGCACTAGAGCAAAAACTAATTGGACCAATGGAGGAGTCACTTACCAAGGAGTAATTTCCCCAAAACGGTTCAGAGAATGCTGCTTTGAGCAAGGAGATCGAAAATCACAGCCAAATGAGCAAGAACACGGGTTTGAGGTGCGAAACAATTTTTTCTGGAGGTGGAAGAAGAGGCTGGGAGCTGGAATGAGTGGAGGGGGTCCCTGTGGGCCCCACAAGCTTGCACTCCGCCACCAGGGGGTAGGTGGCAGTGGCAGGGCTTGTGGCCCACTGGTCTGGCCCCCAGGCCAGCTCTCTGACCCAGTAATTTTCAAAAATTCCAGAAAAAACCATACTAAATTTTCAGGACCATCGGAGAACTTCTATTTTCGAGGTATTTTTCTCCGGGACGCTAAAACAGAAAACAGGAAAAGCTAAACTAATTCTATCATTTTTCTTCTAAGCAAAAGAAAATGAAAGCTCAAAACAAAGGTATGTGACTCTTTGATTCATCCGTTTCATGGTCATTGAAAGAAATTAGTCAATGGGATTGATCAAGTCTTCATGACAAAACCTTCTCAAATCGCAAGAGAGAACGGAGAATTTTCGAATAGCCACTAAGTCACCTCAATGGGATATGTATCTCCCCAACAAGCAAATCATACTTCATCTTGACACGAGGAATAGGGCATTCAAAGCTTCCAATAAGAATCGATGTAGTCTTTTCAATAGCATTGATGCAATGTACTTGATATCGTTTCTTCGGAAAGTGCATTGTGTGCTCATTACCGTTGACATGGAAAGTGACATTGCCTTTGTTGCAATCTATAACAGCCCCTGCAGTGTTTAAAAGGGGTCTTCCAAGGATGACAGACATGGCATCGTCCTCGGGAATATCCAAGATAACAAAGTCTGTTAAGATAGTGGTGTTAGCAACCACAACAGGCACATCCTCGCAAATGCCGATAGGGAAAGCAGTTGATTTGTCGGCCATCTCACAGAAATTTCAGTGGGTGTCAACTTATCCAATTCAAGTCTACGATAAAGAGAGAGCGGCATAACACTAACACCGGCTCCAAAGTCACATAAGGCAGTTCTTACGTAGTTTCCTTTAATGGAGCAAGGTATAGTGGGCACTCCGGGATCACCAAGTTTCTTAGGAGTTCCACCTTTGAAAGTGTAGTTGGCAAGCATGTTGGACATCTCAAGATCTGGTATCTTCCGTTTATTAGTCACGATATCTTTCATGTACTTGGCATACGGAGACATCTTGAGCATATCAGTTAACCGCATCTGCACAAAGATGGGTCTTATCATCTCAACGAAGCGCTCAAAATCCTCATCATCCTTTTTCTTGGATGGCTTAGGAGGAAAGGGCATAGATCTCTGAACACATGGCTCTCTTGCTTTACCATGCTTCCTAGCAGTGAAGTCATTCTTTTCGTAGTTCTTAGGTTGTGGGTTATCAGGATTAACCGTAGGTTCAATCTCCACATCCTCATCATTGCTAGGTTGAGCATTATTATGAACATCACTGTCCATATTGTCACCAGGATCATGTTCATCACCAAATTGTGTTTCTGCATCAGACGCAGAAATATCATTAGGTTCTTCAGGTGTGATAGTATTTGGTGAACTGGCGTGTAGGTTTCTCCTTAGGATGACTGGGTGTATCAGCATTGATTCTATGAGAATCTTGATCAATTCTCTTAGGATGACCCTCAGGATACAAAGGTTCCTTAGTCATTTTGCCTCCTCTAGTAATGACTCTGACAGAGTTGTCATTTAATTCATTGAGCAAGTCATTCTGAGCTTTAAGTACTTGTTCTATCTGAGTAGTAATCATAGAGGCATGTTTACTCAGAAGCTTCAGATTATTGACATTTCTGTCTACACAAGCACTTAAATGGCTAAGCATACGAGTACTTTGTTCCAAATGTCTGCTAACATAATCATTGAAACTCTGTTGTTTGGCAACAAAGTTGTCAAATTCATCAAAGCATAGGCTAGCAGGTTTATCAAAAGGAATACCACTCTCATCAAACCTACGTACAGAATTCACTTCCACTACCTGTATCGGGTTATCAAGACCATGGATCTCTTCGATAGGTGGTAGAATTTTGAGATCTTCATATCTAATTCCTTTCTCTTGCATGGATTTCTTGGCTTCTTGCATATCTTCGGGACTAAGGAATAGAATACCTCTTTTCTTAGGAGTTGGCTTAGGAGGTGGTTCGGGAATAGTCCAAGCATTATCATTGATCAAGATGTTATTCAGTAGAGTCTCAGCTTGTTCTACAATTCGTTCCCTAAAAACACAACCGGTACAACTGTCTAGGCGGTCTCTAGAGGCATCGGTAAGTCCGTTATAGAGGATCTCAAGTATCTCGTTCTTCTTAACAGGGTGATCAGGCAAAACATTATGTAGCTGGACGAGCCTCCCCCAAGCTTGTGGACGACTCTCTTCTTGGAGTTGAGAAAAGTTGTATATTTCCTGCAAGGCAGCTTGCTTCTTATGGGCAGGGAAATATTTCTCACGGAAGTAATAGAGAGGGAAATATTCCTCGGGACTACTCACACATCCAGGAGCAAGAGAGGTGAACCAGACTTTAGCATCATCCTTCAGAGAGAAAGGAAACAGCTTAAGGATATAGTAGTGGTGGATCTTCTCCTCATTAGTGAAAAGGGTGGCTATATCATGTAGTTTGGCAAGATGGGCTACGACCGTCTCAGACTCATAACCATGAAAAGGATCAGATTCGACTAGAGAGATTATCTCAGGATCGACAGAGAATTCATAATCCTTATCGGTGATAAAGATAGGTGAAGTGGCAAACTTCGGGTCGTATTTCATCTTAGCTTCCCGAGATTTTTCCTTCCACTTGAGAAGTAATTTCTCAATGTCATAGGCATCCTTACACGCAAGAAAATCCTCAGCTATCTCTCCCTCCATAACTTAACCCTCAGGTATATCAGGCAATTCATATCTAGGAGAGCTAGATCTAGCAGGAGCAAAAGCAGGTTCTATCTCAATAGTATCGGCAGTATCAGAAGCATCACGAGCATTGGCAGTAACTCTAGCAATATGAGCATCAAGGAACACCCCTAGTGGAACATCAGGCAAAGTAGTATCTCTAGCAGTATCAAGCATAGCATCATCAGGCAAAATAGCATCTCTAGCATCATCAGGCAAAGCAGTATCAAACATAGCATCTCTAGCAGTATCAAGCATAGCATCTCTAGCAGTATCAGGCATAGCATCAGACATAGTATCATCAGGCATAGTATCAAGCATAGCATCTCTAGCAGTAGCATCATAAGCATCATCAAGCACAGGCGACATATCAAGATTTCTAGCAGGAGGTGATGTCGCAAACTTACTCATATCTGAAGGTGAATCAAGTGCAGAGCTAGATGGCAATTCCTTACCTCCCCTCGTAGTTGAGGGCAAGACTTTGGTCTTCGGATCCTTCAGATTCTTCATAGTGATCAGCAGATATAAATCCAAAGTGACTCAGAGAATATAGCAATACCTCCCCGGCAACGGCGCCAGAAAAATGCTTGATGTCAATTGTTCTTCCCCTTGTAACGACACCAGAAGAATGCTGATAGCACTCTCCGGCAATCGAAACTAGAAGAATGTTGTTGACGGCCCACCAGCGCGTGGGATCATAGCAGTTTTCGAGGGTAGAGTATTCGACCCAAATTTGTTGATCGCCAAAACAGGAGGTGAGAGAATACTCTCGAGTATTAGCAGCTGAATTTGTCAGATTCAACCACACCTGAAAGATTAGTATCTGCAAGCAAAGTAGTAACAACAAAGTAATATGATAACAACGGTGTCAGAAACGATCTGTTGACGGCAGACTATTCCTAACGATTGTATCAATGGCGCCAAGTTGCCTCGTTGACGGAAGTTGTCAGTTCCCGTCAACGATCAGCGAACCGAAATTGTAGCACGTAGCAACAGTGTAACGAGCAATAGCAGCGGCAAGGAACAGCAGTAGTGACATCAGTAACAACAGCAGAGCAAGACAAGTAACAGCAGTAGCAATAGTAGTAACAGCAGCAGAGCAAGACAAGTAACAGCAGCAGCAACAGTAGTAACAGCGGCATAGCAAGACAAGTAACAGCAGCAGTAGGACAAACTCGTAGGCAATGGGTCGGTGATTTGTTTGGATGATATTCATCATGCAACAGTTATAACACGGAGAGATATGTGGCTAGCTCCCGTTCGTCAATGTGATGTAGGCATGCATTCCGTGTGTCGTCATACGTGCTTAGGGAAAAGAACTTGCATGACATCTATTGGTCATCCCTCCCGTGGCAGCGGGGTCCAAATGGAAACTACGGGATATTAAGGTTCTCCTTTTAATAAAGAACCAGACCAACGCATTAGCACTTGGTGAACACATGAACTCCTCAAACTATGGTCATCACCGGGAGTGGTTCCGGTTATTGTCACTGCGGGGTTGCCGGATCATAACACATAGTAGGTAACTAACTTCCAAGATCGGATCTAAAACACACATATATTGGTGACAACATAATAATTTCAGATCTGAAATCATGGCACTCAGGCCCTAGTGACAAGCATTAAGCATGGCAAAGTAGCAACAACATCAATCTCAGAACATAGTGGATACTAGGGATCAATCCCCATCAAAACTAACTCGATTACATGATAGATCTCATCCTACTCATCACCGCCCAGCGAGCCTACGAATAGATTACTCACGAACGACGAAGAGCTTCATGGAATTAGAGAGGGAAGAAGGTTGATGATGACGATGGCGATGATTTCCCCTCTCCGGAGCCCAAGACGGACTCCAGATCTGCCCTCCAGATGAAGAACAGGTGGTGGTGGCGCCTCCGGATCGCAAACGCGACGAAAACTTCTCTTTTTATTTTTTTCTGGGACAAAAGTGAACTTATAGACCTGAGGTTGGGGGCGACAGAGCCATGTGGGCCCCACAAGCCTGCCCACCGCCACCAGGGGGTGGTGGCGGAGCCAGGGCTTTTGGCCCACTGGCCCACCCCCTCAGGTGGAACTTGGCGCAGATATTTTTCATATTTTCCAAAACTGCTCCCCGTAAATTTTCACGACGTTTGGAGAACTTTGATTTGTGCACAAAAATAACACCAAGGCAATTCTGCTGAAAACAGCGTCAGTCCAGGTTAGTTCCATTCAAATCATGCAAATTTGAGTCCAAAACAAGGGCAAAAGAGTTTGGAAAAGTAGATACGATGAAGACGAATCAAGGGGCGCCAGCAGGTAGCCACAAGCCTGCTAGGCGCGGCCACCCCCTGGCCGCGCCTAGGGGGCTTGTGGGCTCCCTGCTGGCCCTCTGGCCCACCTCTTTTGCTACAAGAAGGGTTTCGGTCTGAAAAAAATCGAGAGGAGGCTTTTCGGAGGATTCGCCGCCGCCACGAGGCAGAACTTGAGCAGAACCAATCTAGAGCTCCGGCAGGACGATCTTGCCAGGGAAACTTCCCTCCCGGAGGGGGAAATCATCGCCATCGTCATCAGCATCACTCCTCTCATCGGAGGGGACTAATCACCATCAACATCTTCATCAGCACCATCTCATCTCCAAACCCTAGTTCATCACTTGTAATCAATCTCCGTCTCGCGACTCCAATTGGTACTTGTAAGGTTGCTAGTAGTGTTAATTACTCTTTGTAGTTGATGCTAGTTGGATTACTTGGTGGAAGAGTTTATGTTCAGATCTTTGATGCTACTCATTACCTCTCTGGTCATGAATATGATTATGCTTTGTGAGTAGTTACTTTTTTTCCTGAGGACATGGGATAAGTCATGCTATAAGTAGTCATGTGAATTTGGTATTCGTTTGATATTTTGATGTGTTGTATGTTGTTTTTCCTCTAGTGGTGTTATGTAAATGTCGACTACATAACACTTCACCATTATTTGGGCCTAGAGGAAGGCATTGGGAAGTAGTAAGTAGATGATGGGTTGCTAGAGTGACAGAAGCTTAAACCCTAATTTATGTGTTGCTTCGTAAGGGGCTGATTTGGATCCACTAGTTTAATGCTATGGTTAGACTTTGTCTTAATTCTTCTTTCGCAGTTGCGTATGCTTACGGGAGGGGTTAATCATAAGTGGGATGCTTGTCCGAGTAAGGGCAGTACCCAAGCACCGGTCCACCCACATATCAAACTATCAAAGTAACAAACGTGAATCATATGAACTTGATGGAAACTAGCATGACAGAAATCCTCGTGTGTCCTCCGGAGCGTTTTTCGTCCTATAAGACTTTGTCCAGGCTTGTCCCTTGCTACAAAAGGGATTGGGCCACTTTGCTGCACCGCGGTTACTTTTGTTACTTGCTACTTGCTATGAATCATCTCACCACACAACTACTTGCTACCGATAATTTCAGTGCTTGGAGATATTACCTTGCTGAAAACCACTTGTCAGATCCCCTATACTTGTGGGTCATCAATTGGAAACTCAAATACTTATGTGGATACATAGATAACACACATTAGTCACTCTTTTGAACGTAGATGTACCTAGTGAGCCTCTAGTTGAATAGCTCGTTGATCAAAGATGGTCAAGGTTTCCTGGCCATAGACAAGTGTTGTCACATGATAATGGGATCCCATCATTAGGAGAATGATGTGATGGACAAGACCCAAACTATGAACGTAGCATTTGGTCGTGTCAGTTTATTGCTATTGTTTTCCGCATGTCAATGTATTTGTTCCTATGACCATGATATCATGTAACTCCCGGACACCGGAGGAATACCTTGTGTGTATCAAACGTCACAATGTAACTGGGTGACTATAAAGGTGCTCTACAGGTATCTCCAATGGTGTATGTTGGGTTGGCATGGATCAAGACTAGGATTTGTCACTCCGTGAGCCGGAAAGGTATCTTGGGGCCCAATTGGTAATGCAACATCACAACAAGCCTTGCAAGCAATGTGACTAAGGAGTTAGTTACGGGATCTTTTATTTCGGAACGAGTAAAGAGACTTGCCGGTAACAAGATTGAACTAGGTATGGAGATACAGATGATAGAATCTCGGGAAGTAACATACCGATGGACAATGAAAACAATGTACGAGATTAACTGGATCCTTGGCATAGAGGTTCAACCGATAAAGATCTTTGTAGAATATGTAGGATCCAATATGGACATCCAGGTCCAGCTATTGGATATTGACCGGAGAGTGTCTCAGGTCATGTCTACATAGTTCTCGAACACGCAAGGTCTGCACACTTAAGGTTCGGTGACGTTTCGATAATATTGAGTTATGTATGTTGGTGACCGAAGGTTATTCGGAGTCCCCGATGAGATCATGTACGTCACGAGGAGCTCCGGAATAGTCCGGAGGTAAAAATTTATTAGGCACCTAGGGTGAAGAATAACTTATTCCTCACCCTAGCCATTTCAGCGAGCCACATTTATCCTCACATGCAGGGCGTAACTTTTTAGCATGCATGATGTAAAATTACCTCACTTTTAATATAAAATTACCGAAATAACTTTTAATGTTATATTGCCGCACCATATTTTTCCACACATGCAGAACCTAACTTTACATCAACCATGTTGTAAAATTACCTCACATCATTTCATACGGTGAAAGAGAAACTTCCTTCCTCAAGAGTGTAATATTACCTCAAGTCTAATTTTTTCCTTACGTTTTCAAGTCATGGTTGTAGAATTGGACAGGGGTGAGGAATAAGAATTCCTCACCCAGGGTGACAAATAGCGCGACTCTCTCTCTCTCTCTCTCTCTCTCTCTCTCTCTCTCTCTATATATATATATATATATATATATATATATATATATATATATATATATATATATATATATATATATATGAAGTCCTATTTTGGTTATCGAAAAAGTTTCAGGTACTTCGGCAGTGTACCGGGAGTGCCGGGAGGGTACCGGGGGCGATCGAGAGGGGTGTCTCGACCCAAAGGACCTCATGGTCTGTGGGAGGAGTCAAACCAGCCCCTAGTGGGCTGGCCAAATCACCCACTAAGGCCCATGCGGCTAGGGGTCGGAAAAACCCAAAGGTGGAAAAGGTGGAAAGGGTTTCCAAGTGGAGAGGAGGAATCCTACTCCTAGTAGGATTGGAGTAGGACTCCTCCACCTCCAATTTTGGCCAAACCTTGAGGGTTTGATGCTGTCTGCTCCCCTCCCTCCCTCCTATATATATACTAGAGGACTTGAGGGCAGACCCAACCCTAATTAGCCACGTGCTACCCTCTCTGGTTCTAGACCATTTTCTCCTCTAGATTAGTTCCGTTGCGCTTGGCGAAGCCCTACTGGATTGTCCACCACCACCACGCCGTCGTGTTGGAAAACTCATCTACCTCTTAGCCCCTCTTTCTGGATCAAGAAGGCAGGGATCGTCATCGAGTTGTACGTGTGTTGAACGCAAAGGTGTCGTCCGTTCTGCACTAGATCGGGATGGATCGTGACGGGATCGCGGGACGGATCATGATGAGATCTCGGGACAGGCTGCGATTTGGACTGGGAAGATGTTCCACTACATCAACCGCGTTATATATGCTTCCGCTTAGCAATCTACAAGGGTATGTGGATCTGAACTCCCCTCTCGTAGATGATCGTTACCATGGATAAGTTTTGCGTGTGCGTGGGAAATTTTTTGTTTCCCATGCAACGTTCTCCAACAGGATACACCTTCTATCTCAGATCCGAAGGCAAAGTGTTTATCACTAAAAACAGAACTTTTTGAGAAAGAGTTTCTCTCAAAAGAATTGAGTGGGAGGAAGATAGAACTTAATGAGGTTGTGGAACTTTCACTTCAACACGAGAGTAGCACAACACAGAAAGTTGTTTATGTCGAGCGTGGATCGATTAAAGAGGAAGCTAATGATGATGATCATGAAACTTCGGATCAAGTTGCTATCGAACCTCCTGTGTCGACAAGGGTACACACTGTTCTTGAGTGGTACGCTAACCGTGTCCTGACAATCATGTTGTTGGACAAGATGAACCTACGAGTTATGGAGAAGCAATGGTGTGACCGGGTTCCAACAAATGGTTAGAGGCCATGAAATCCGAGATAGGATCCATGTATGAAAACAAAGTGTGGACTTTGGAAGAATTATCAGAAGGGCGAAAGGCCATTCAGAATAAATGGATCTTTAAGAAGAAGACAGACGCCGCCAGTAATGTCACCATCTATAAAGCTCGACTTGTGGCAAGGAACCCGCCGGTGGGAAGAGGAGGACCCAGCCGACGGGGAAAGGAAGAACTGCCTAGCGGGGAACGGGAAGAACCGACCGCCGGGGATGGGAGGAACCAGACGGTGCAGCTTCGATCGATGAAGGGGTGGACGGGAGAGGAGGGGAGCGAAGGGGGAGGCGGCCACCCACCGACGGGGAAGGAAGGAACCGGCAGCGTGGCGCACATCCATGGAGGGGGTGGATGAGGGGAAGGTAGAAGGGGGAGACGGCGCACCTTGGAGCAAGCTGCGATTGCGAGGGGGGCTACGGTTCTGTATGATCCACCCGTTTTCGAGGTACAACCTCATTCCGCATTTGGACCGAATATTCCGTTGGAGGAAATCGGTGTGTGCCCGTTTCAGATACAACTGAACGCGAGAACGTGGCTCGGAATGGGTCGGACCGTGCCATTCCAGTCGATTCCTCCTACTGAACACACTCTAAGAATTGGTGCTAGTCAAAATGATGTCTTTGGATGAAGGTATACTTGGCCATATCTGACCCGGCTCGGCCCCAAAATCCAGGGCCTAGGCCCTATGGGCTTGCATGTGGGCTGGGCTTGGGCCTGAGTTTTGAGCCCACCAGTAGGGCCGGGCCGGGCTTGAGCTTGACATATTGGGATTTTAAGGAAGAGGCCCGACCCACGGCCACAAGCTCGACGGGCTTTTCAACAGATGGATCGGGCTTGAACTTCAAAGTAGACCCGATGGTAGGGCCTGGGTCGGGCCTGTGCCTTAGGCCCTGTTTGGAACCACAATAGATTATAATAATCTGGATTATGAAGATAGATTATATAATCTGTTTTATAAAAATAATCTAGGTGGACATGTTTGGATGCCAAATTATATAAACTGTAATCGAGGTTTTATATTGTACAATGACATGTGTGCCCTCTGTTTTTTAGCTGCAAAGGTAATAATCTATGTGCACATGTTTGGAGGAAGTGGCGGTGGCAGTAGGTAATTATCTCCAAGTTTCCAAGAGTAAAGGGTCATTAGTAATCCATAATCTGATTTTAGCTGGGTAGAGTAGATTATGAGTTTTTAATAATCTGATCATCTAGTTTTTATAAACTGCAATATAATCTGTCATGTCTGAAGATATAATAAATTATGAAAACCGGATTATATAAGTTGGATGGTTTCAAACAGGGTCTTAGTTTTCTACCCTGGGCTTTTTAGGGCCCGGCGCATGGCCAAAAAAGGATGAAGGGTTTGGGCCAAGTACGCTTACCCGTGGTCTGAAATCAAACTATATGTTGAGTCGGAAACAACTTTCGCGGAGTGTTTCGGGAAAGATGGAAATTGCAGTAATGACTAATTGTCCTTCCGTTTTTTCAGAAAATTTAATTGTCCTTCCAATGAATTTGGTAATTTCTCAATCCTTTTAGAGTACTCCCTCCATTTCTAAATATAAATAGTTTTAGAGATTTTATTAGAGGACTATATATGGATGTATATAGACATATTTTAAAACGTACATTCACTCATTTTGCTTTGTATGTAGTCCACTAGTACAATCTTTAAAAAGACTAGAAACGGAGGGAGTATAATATTACAAGGTAGAGGCAACGTGCAAAACTTTTTTTCTGGAAAACATAAACATGCAAAACTTGTAACCAATTCCCTCTGGTTGCGTACGTCGAGAGTCCACTCAATTCTTTCAACGTGTACGGCCGTAGTTTACTCGTGAGCACCATAAAAGCAATGCAAAGCATCGGGTGCACCCCAAGGAGCTAGGTTGGTAAGCTACCAACAAAAACTTGCAATCAATCAAAAAAAAAAAAGCATCGGGTGGACCCAGATCCCAGGTCCCGGGTTACCTTATTCCATTTTTCTCAAAAAAGAAAGAAAAAGTTAACCTTCTCTTGCATGCACGTCAACGCGGTTGCACCACCGCTTCTCCACCTCTACCCGTACTACCTCCTCGTCCTCGTCTCCGTCGTCCTTTTCCTCGAACATCACCGGCGAAGCCGCGGAGCGACCGGGCCCCGCAACCACCTCCCGCAATCGAACCCTGTTCTTGGCAACCTCGTCGCTTTCCTGCGCAACGGCCACCGCTTCCTCGACTGGACAGCCGACCTCCTCGCCGCCGCCCCGGCCTCCACCATGCAGGTGCACGGCCCACTCGGCGGCCTCGGCTACTGTGGCGTCGACACGTCGAACCCGGACATCATCGACCACATCGTGCGCGCCAACTTCCCCAACTACGTCAAGGGTGCGCGCATCCGGGCGGCGTTCGCGGACCTCCTCGGCGACGGCCTCTTCCTCGCCAACGGCCGCCTCTGGACACTACAGCGCAAGCTCGCCTCCTACTCCTTCTCCTCCCGTCTGCTCCGCCGCTTCTCCAGTCGCGTCCTCAGGAACCACATCCACCGCCGCCTTGTCCCGTTTATCTCTGCCGCCGCCGACTCCGGCGAGGCTGTTGACCTGCAGGACGTGCTTAGACGCTTCACATTCGATAACATCTGCAGCGTTGCGTTCGGCGTGGACGACGATGGGTCGTCGGCGCTGCTGGATGATCACCGGCACGGGGCCTTCTTCGCCGCGTTCGATGATGCCGTTGATATCTCTTTCGGCCGCATGTTACACCCGACGACCCTGGGGTGGAAGGTCATGAAGCTGCTCGACGTCGGCAGCGAGCGGAGGCTCCGCCGGGCAATCGCCGTCGTGGACGAGTACGTGACGGCGACACTGGAGTCGAAGCAGCAGCGTCAGAGTGAAAATAGTGAGGACGAACCGGACTTGTTATCGCGCTTCACGGCAGCGATGGAGGAAGAGGAAACCAGTGAGCTCGGCCGAATGTTTGCCTCGCCGGAAGCGAAGTGCCGTTTCCTGCGGGACACCGTCGTGACCTTCGTCCTCGCCGGGAAGGACACCACGTCCTCCGCTCTCACGTGGCTCTTCTGGTTCCTTGCCGCCAACCCGCGTTGCGAGCGCCGCGTCTACGAGGAGGTCACGTCGCTGCCGCTGGCGCCGTCGAGAGAAGCCGAGGCCGACGTGGACCGCCTCGCCGACGACGACGTCGAGAGCGAAGACGCGTACGGCGAGGTAAAAGGAATGCATTACCTGCACGCGGCGATCACGGAGACTATGCGGCTGTACCCCCCGGTGCCCATGGTCTCCCGTGTGGCCGCCCACGATGACGTGCTGCCGGATGGCACGGTCGTGCGCGCCGGGTGGTTCGCCGACTACTCAGCTTACGCGATGGGCAGGTCGGCGAGGGTGTGGGGCGACGACTGCCGCGCGTTCCGCCCGGAACGTTGGCTCGACGGACGCGGCCGGTTCGTGGCGGCGCAGGCGGCACGGTACCCGGTGTTCCACGCGGGGCCGCGCGCGTGCCTCGGGAAGGAGATGTCGTACCTGCAGATGAAAGTTGTCGCGGCAGCCGTTGTTAGGAGGTTCGCCGTTGAAGTACTTGCTGTACCTGCCGGGAGCATGGACATGGCACCGGAGCACGAGATGGCGGTGACACTAAAGATGAAGGGCGGGCTCCGCGTGCGTTTCAAGAACCGAGCGCGTGCAGCATGATTACACACCGGAAAGTGCATACGGATGCCGAGCTTCAGGGATCCCTTTACTTATTATTTTTCAGCAAAAGTACTATTTCCATACTAAAAGAATCAAATAAATAAACAAATGAATACACACACACGCGCGTAAATTTGTAGTATACATGTACAAAATTTCATGAATATATATGTTCATATGTGATGTACATAAAAATTGTACTTGATTAAAATGAACTTTTTCTTTGTTATATTTGGACCAAGGAAAAAAAAGGTTCTACACAAGATAGGGCTCACCCCTTAAAATACACGATTAACGTGCTATATCATGCTATTAGCGAGACATTGTATACTGATTTCTTTAGACACAATTATTTACACGTATAGCGTGCTATTAGCGATGCTATAGCGCGCTATTATATTTCCAGTGATTTGAACAGATATGTGAGCAAACATATGGCATGGAAAGCAAAAATTAAAAATATATTTGAAATATATCAGTATTCTCAAATTTAAATCCGTACTAGCCCTCGAATAGGTAGATGACATCAATATAATATTTGGTTGTGAATGCCACTAACATGAATCTGACGTAAATGTGTATGATTTTAAAGGATAGAGATGCAAATCAATAGCTTATAGTTGATATAAAGCAAGTAACATCAATTCCAAGGAAAATAACTTTCATTTTTCATGGATCCATGCTTTCATGTCAATTTCATCGAATGCCGCAAGGTTTGGAAAGAAGGTTAGGTGTATCTATTGGGGAACGTCGCATGTGCAACAAAATTTTTCCTACGCGCACGAAGACCTATCATGGTGATGTCCATCTATGAGAGGGGATTTCCGATCTACGTACCCTTGTAGATCGCACACCAGAAGCGTTAGTGAACGCGGCTGATGTAGTGGAACTTCCTCACGTCCCTCGATCCGCCCCGCGAACAGTCCCACGAACCGTCCCGCGATCCGTCCCACGATCTAGTGCCGAACGGACGGCACCTCCGCGTTCAGCACACGTACAGCTCGACGATGATCTCGGCCTTCTTGATCCAGCAAGAGAGACGGAGAGGTAGATGAGTTCTCCGGCAGCGTGACGGCACTCCGGAGGTTGGTGGTGATCTAATCTCAGCAGGGCTCCACCTGAGCTCCGCAGAAACGCGATCTAGAGGTAAAATCGTGGAGGTATGTGGTCGGGCTGCCTTGAAAAATTGTCTCAAATCAGCCCTAATAGCTCCATATATATAGGAGGAGGGGAGGGGAGGCTTGCCTTGAGGCTCTAGGAGCCCCAAGGGTTGCGCCACCAAGGGAGGAGGAGTCCTCCTCCAATCCTAGTCCAACTAGGATTGGAAGGTGGAGTCCTTCTCTCCTTTCCCACCTTTCCCTTTTTTTTCTTTCTCTTCTTTTGGTTTTTCTTTCTCTTGCGCAAGACAGCCTTGGGCTGACCCCACCTACTTGGCGCGCCACCCCCAAGGTCCTTGGGCCCTCCCGGGTGGGTGGTCCCCCCTCCCGGTGAAGATCCGGAACCCATTCGTCATTCCCGGTACATTACCGGTAGTGCCCGAAAACCTTCCGGTAACCAAATGAAGTCATCCTATATATCAATCTTCATTTCCGGACCATTCCGGAAACCCTCGTGACGTCCGTGATCTCATCCGGGACTCCGAACAACATTCGGTAACCAACCATATAACTCAAATATGCATAAAACAACGTCGAACCTTAAGTGTGCAGACCCTGCGGGTTCGAGAACTATGTAGACATGACCCGAGTGACTCCTCGGTCAATATCCAATAGCGGGACCTGGATGCCCATATTGGATCCCACATATTCTACGAAGATCTTATCGTTTGAACCTCAGTGCCAAGGATTCATATAATCCCGTATGTCATTCCCTTTGTCCTTCGGTATGTTACTTGCCCGAGATTCGATCGTCGGTATCCGCATACCTATTTCAATCTCGTTTACCGGCAAGTCTCTTTACTCGTTCCGTAATACAAGATCCCGCAACTTACACTAAGTCACATTGCTTGCAAGGCTTGTGTGTGATGTTGTATTACCGAGTGGGCCCCGAGATACCTCTCCATCACACGGAGTGACAAATCCCAGTCTCGATCCATACTAACTCAACGAACACTTTCGGAGATACCTGTAGAGCATCTTTATAGTCACCCAGTTACGTTGCGATGTTTGATACACAGAAAGCATTCCTCCGATGTCAGTGAGTGATATGATCTCATGGTCATAGGAACAAATACTTGACACGCAGAAAACAGTAGCAACAAAATGACACGATCAACATGCTACGTCTATTAGTCTGGGTCTAGTCCATCACATGATTCTCCTAATGATGTGATCCCATTATCAAGTGACAACACTTGCCTATGGTCAGGAAACCTTGATCATCTTTGATCAACGAGCTAGTCAACTAGAGGCTTACTGGGGACAGTGTTTTGTCTATGTATCCACACATGCACTGTGTTTCCAATCAATACAATTATAGCATGGATAATAAACGATTATCATGAACAAAGAAATATAATAACAACTAATTATTACTGCCTCTAGGGCATATTTCCAACAGTCTCCCACTTGCACTAGAGTCAATAATCTAGTTCACATCACCATGTGATTCCAACGAATCCAACACCCATATAGTTATGGGGTGTGATCACGTCTTGCTCGTGAGAGAGGTTTTAGTCAACGGTTCTGAAACTTTCAGATCCGTGCGTTCTTTACAAATCTTTAGGTCATCTTATAGATGCTGCTACTACGTGCTATTCGGAAATGCTCCAAATATCTACTCTACTATACGAATCCGTTTCACTACTCATAGTTATTCGGATTAGTGTCAAAGCTTGCATCGACGTAACCCTTTACGACAAACTCTTTAACCACCTCCATAATCAAGAAAAATTCCTTAGTCTATTTAGTTACTAAGGATAACTTTGACCGCTGATCAGTGATTCCCTCGATCACTCTGTGTACCTCTTAACAGACTTGCTGCAAGGCACACATCAGGTGCGGTACTCAGCATGGCATACTTTAGAGTCTACGGCTAAGGCATAGAAGACGACCTTCGTCTATTCTCTTTATTCTGCCGTGGTCGGGTTTTGAGTCTTACTCAAATTCACACCTTACAACGCAACCAAGAACTCCTTTTTTGCTGATCTATTTTGAGCTCCTTCAAAAACTTGTCAAGGCATGCATCTTGTTGAAACTTCCATTAAGCGCTTTTGATCTATCTCCATAGATCTTTGATGCTCAACGTTCAAGTAGCGCAATCCAGGTATTCCTTTGAAAACTCCTTTCAAACAACCTTGTATGCTTTACAGAAATTCTACATTACTTCTGATCCACAATATGTCAACCACATATACTTATCAGAAATTCTATAGTGCTCCCACTCACTTCTTTGGAAATACAAGTTTCTCATAAACCTTATACAAGCCCAAAATCTTTGATCATCTCATCAAAGTGTATATTCCAACTCCGAGATGCTTGCACCAGTCCATTGAAGGATCAATGGAGCTTGCATACTTGCTAGTATCTTTAGGATCGACAAAACCTCCTGGTTGTATCACATACAATGTTTGCTCAAGAAAACCGTCGAGGAAACAATGTTTTGACATCCTACGTGCAATATTTCATAAATAATGCAGCGACTACTAACATAATTCTAACAGACTTTTAGCATCGCTACGAGTGAGAAAGTCTCATCATAGTCAACTATTTGATCTTGTCGGAAACATCTTTGCGACAAGTCGAGCTTTTCTTAATAGTGACTTATCACCATCATCGTCTGTCTTCCTTTTAAAGATCCATCTTTACTCAATAGTCCTATGACCTGTTGGGGAACGTCGCATGGGAAACAAAAAATTTCCTACGCGCACGAAGACCTATCATGGTGATGCCCATCTACGAGAGGGGATGAGTGATCTATGTACCCTTGTAGACCGTACAGCAGAAGCGTTAGAGAACGCGGTTGATGTAGTGGAACGTCCTCACGTCCCTCGATCCGCCCCGCGAACAATCCCGCGATCAGTCCCACGATCTAGTACCGAACGGACGGCACCTCCGCGTTCAGCACACGTACAGCTCGACGATGATCTCGGCCTTCTTGATCCAGCAAGAGAGACGGAGAGGTAGAAGAGTTCTCCGGCAGCGTGACGGCGCTCCGGAGGTTGGAGATGATCTCGTCTCAGCAGGGCTCCGCCCGAGCTCCGCAGAAACGCGATCTAGAGGAAAAACTATGGAGGTATGTGGTCGGGCAGCCGTGAGAAAGTCGTCTCAAATCAGCCCTAAAACCTCCGTATATATAGGTGGGAGGGAGGGGAGGAGGCAGCCTCAAAACCTAAAGGTTTGGCCGAAATTGGAGGTGGAGGAGTCCTACTCCAATCCTACTTGGAGTAGGATTCCACCTTCCCACTTGGAAACTCTTTCCACCTTGTGTTTTTTTCCTTCTCAAACCTTATGGGCCTTAGTGGGAACTTATTCCAGCCCACTAGGGGCTGGTTTATCTCTTCCCATAGCCCATGAGACCCCTTGGGGCGTGACACCCCTCCCGATGGTCCCCGGCACCCCTCCCGGCACTCCCGGTACACTACCGATGAGCCCGAAACTTTTCCGGTAATGCACGAAAACCTTCCGGTAACCAAATGAGGTCATCCTATATATCAATCTTCGTTTCCGGACCATTCCGGAAACCCTCGTGACGTCCGTGATCTCATCCGGGACTCCGAACAACATTCGGTAACCAACCATATAACTCAAATACGCATAAAACAACGTCGAACCTTAAGTGTGCAGACCCTGCGGGTTCGAGAACTATGTAGACATGACTCGAGAGATTCCTCGGTCAATATCCAATAGCGGGACCTGGATGCCCATATTGGATCCTACATATTCTACGAAGATCTTATCGTTTGAACCTCAGTGCCAAGGATTCGTATAATCCCGTATGTCATTCCCTTTGTCCTTCGGTATGTTACTTGCCCGAGATTCGATCGTCAGTATCCGCATACCTATTTCAATCTCGTTTACCGGCAAGTCTCTTTACTCGTTTCGTAATACAAGATCCCGCAACTTACACTAAGTTACATTGCTTGCAAGGCTTGTGTGTGATGTTGTATTACCGAGTGGGCCCCGAGATACCTCTCCGTCACACGGAGTGACAAATCCCAGTCTTGATCCATACTAACTCAACTAACACCTTCGGAGATACCTGTAGAGCATCTTTATAGTCACCCAGTTACGTTGCGACGTTTGATACACACAAAGTATTCCTCCGGTGTCAGTGAGTTATATGATCTCATGGTCATAGGAATAAATACTTGACACGCAGAAAACAGTAGCAACAAAATGACACGATCAACATGCTACGTCTATTAGTTTGGGTCTAGTCCATCACATGATTCTCCTAATGATGTGATCCCGTTATCAAGTGACAGCACTTGCCTATGGCCAGGAAACCTTGACCATCTTTGATCAACGAGCTAGTCAACTAGAGGCTTACTAGGGACAGTGTTTTGTCTATGTATCCACACAAGTATTGTGTTTCCAATCAATACAATTATAGCATGGATAATAAACGATTATCATGAACTAAGAAATATAATAATAACTAATTTATTATTGCCTCTAGGGCATATTTCCAACAGTCTCCCACTTGCACTAGAGTCAATAATCTAGTTCACATCACCATGTGATTCCAACGAATCCAACACCCATATAGTTATGGGGTCTGATCACGTCTTGCTCGTGAGAGAGGTTTTAGTCAACGGTTCTGAAACTTTCAGATTTGTGCGTTCTTTACAAATCTTTATGTCATCTTATAGATGCTGCTATTACGTGCTATTCGGAAATGCTCCAAATATCTACTCTACTATATGAATCCGTTTCACTACTCATAGTTATTCGGATTAGTGTCAAAGCTTGCATCAACGTAACCTCTTTACGACGAACTCTTTAACCACCTCCATAATCGAGAAAAATTCCTTAGTCCATTAGTTACTAAGGATACATTTTGACCGCTGCTAGTGATTCAATCATGGATCACTCTCTGTACCCTCAACAGACTTTGAGTCAAGGCACACATCAGGTGCGGTACACAGCATAGCATACTTTAGATTCTACGGCTAAGGCATAGAAGACGACCTTCGTCTATTCTCTTTATTCTGCCGTGGTCGGGTTTTGAGTCTTACTCAAATTCACACCTCACAACGCAACCAAGAACTCCTTCTTTGCTGGTCTATTTTGAACTCTTTCAAAAATTTGTCAAGGCATGCATCTTGTTGAAACTTCTATTAAGCGCTTTCGATCTATCTCCATAGATCTTTGATGCTCAACCTTCAAGTAGCGTAATCCAGGTACTCCTTTGAAAACTTCTTTCAAACAACCTTGTATGCTTTACAGAAATTCTACATTACTTCTGATCCACAATATGTCAACCACATATACCTATCAGAAATTCTATAGTGCTCCCACTCACTTCTTTGGAAATACAAGTTTCTCATAAACCTTGTACACACCCAAAATCTTTGATCATCTCATCAAAGTGTATATTCCAACTCCGAGATGCTTGCACCAGTCCATTGAAGGATCACTGGAGCTTGCATACTTGCTAGTATCTTTTAGGATCGACAAAACCTTCTGGTTGTATCACATACAATGTTTGCTCAAGGAAACCGTCGAGGAAACAATGTTTTGACATCCTACGTGCAATATTTCATAAATAATGCATCAACAACTAACATAATTCTAACAGACCTTTAGCATCGCTACGAGTGAGAAAGTCTCATCATAGTCAACTGTTTGATCTTGTCGAAAACATCTTTGCGACAAGTCGAGCTTTTCTTAATAGTGACTTATCACCATCATTGTCTGTCTTCTTTTAAAGATCCATCTTTACTCAATAGTCCTATGACCATCAAGTAGTTCTTCCAAAGTCTACACTTTGTTTTCACACATGGATCCTCTCTCGGATTTCATGGCTTCCAGCCATTTGTCGGAATCTGGGCCCACCATCGCTTTCTCCATAACTCGTGGGTTCACTGTTGCTCAACAACATGACCTCCAATACAGGGTTACCATACTACTCTGCAGCAGTACGCGACCTTGTCGACCTACGAGGTTTGTAATAACTTGATTCGAAGCTCAATGATCATCATCATCAGCTTCCACTTCAATTGGTGTAGGCGCCACATGAACAACTTCCTGCGCCCTGCTACACATTGGTTGAAGTGATGGTTCAATAACCTCATCAAGTTCTACTACCCTCCCACTCAATTCTTTCGAGAGAAACCTTTCCTCGAGAAAGGATCCGTTTCTAGAAACAAACACTTTGCTTTCGGATCTGAGATAGGAGATGTACCCAACTGTTTTGGATATCCTATGAAGATGCATTTATCCGCTTTGGGTTCGAGCTTACTAGACTGAAACTTTTTCACATAAGTGTCGAAGCCCCAAACTTTCAAGAAACGACAGTTTAGATTTCTCTAAACCTCAGTCTATACTGTGTCATCTCAACGGAAATACGCGGTGCCCTATTTATAGTGAGTACGGTTGTCTCTAATGCATAACCCATAAACGATAGTGGTAATCCGATAAGAGACATCATAGTATGACTATACCAAATAGTGCGTGGCTATGACGTTCAGACACATCATCACACTATGACGTTCCAGGTGGCATGAACTGCGAAACAATTTCCACATTGTCTTAACTGCGTACCAAAACTCGTAACTCAGATATTCATTTCCATGATCATATCGTAGACAGTTTATCCTCTTGTTACGACGAACTTCACTCTGAAACGGAATTGAACTCTTCAACATTTTAGACTTGTGATTCATTAAGTAAATACTCATGTATCTACTCAAATCGTCAGTGAAGTAAGAACATAATGATATCCACTGCGTGCCTCAGCACCCATTGGATTGCATACATCAAAATGTATCACTTCCAACAAGTTACTATCTTATTTCATCTCAATGAAAACAAGGCCTTGCTCATGTGGTATGATTTGCATGTCACTAGTGATTCGAAATCAGGTGAGTACAAAGATCCATCAGCATGGAGCCTCTTCATGCAATTTATACTAACATGACTCAAGCGACAGTGCCACAAGTAAGTGGTACTATCATTATTTAACTCGTATCTTTTGGCACCAATGTGTAACACTACAATCGAGATTCAATAAACCATTGAAGGTGATTATTCAAGCAAATAGAGTAACCATTATTCTCTTTGAATGAATAATCGTATTGCAATAAACACGATCCAATCATGTTCACGCTTAACGCAAACACCAAATAACAATTATTTAGGTTCAACACCAATCCCGATGGTAGAGGGAGCGTGTGACGTTTGATTATATCAACCTTGGAAACACTTCCAACACGTATCGTCACCTCGCCTTTAGCTAGTCTCCGTTTATGCCGTAGCTTTCATTTCGCGTTACTAATCACTTAGCAACCGAACCGGTATCCAATACCCTCGTGCTACTAGGAGTACTAGTAAAGTACACATCAACATTATGTATATCACATATATACTTCTCTCGACTTTTGCCAGCCTTCTTATCCACCAAGTATCTAGAGTTGCTCCGCCTCAGTGACTGTTCCCCTTATTACAGAAGCACTTAGTCTCGGGTTTGGGTTTAATCTTGGGTCTCTTCATTAGTGCAGCAACTGTTTTGCCGTTTCACGAAGTATCCCTTCTAGCCCTTGCCTTTCTTGAAACTTAGTGGTTTTACTAACCATCAACTATTGATGCTCCTTCTTGATTTCTACTTTCGCAGTGTCAAACATCGCGAATCACTCAAAAGATCATAGTATATATCCTTGATATGTTATAGTTCATCACGAAGCTCTCATAGCTTGGTGGCAGTGACTTTGGAGAACCATCACTATCTCATCTGGAAGATCAACTCCCACTTGATTCAAGCGATTGTCGTACTCAGACAATCTGAGCACACGCTCAACGATTGAGCTTTTCTCCTTTACTTTGTGGACAAAGAATCTTGTTTGGAGGTCTCGTACCTCTTAACAAGGGCACAAGCATGAAATCACAATTTCATCTCTTCGGAACATCACTTATGTTCCGTGACGTTTTACAACATTTTCGGCGTCTTGCTTCTAAGCCATCAAGTATCTTGCACTGAACTATCGTGCAGTCATCAGTAACGTGTATGTTGGATGTTCATAGCATCCACAGACGACGCTCGAGGTGCAGCACACCGAGTGGTGCATTAAGGACATAAGCCTTCTGCGTAGCAACGAGGACAATCCTCGGTTTTACAAACTCAGTCTGCAAAGGTTGCTACTATCAATTTTCAACTAAATTTTCTCTAGGAACATATAAAAACAGTAGAGCTATAGCGCAAGCTACATCGTAATTCGCAAAGACCATTAGACTATGTTCATGACAATTAGTTAAATTAATCATATTACTTAAGAACTCCCACTCAAAAAGTACATCTCTCTAGTCATTTGAGTGGTACATGATCCAAATCCGCTATCTCAAGTCCGATCATCACGTGAGTCGAGAATAGTTTCAGTGGTAAGCATCCCTATGCTAATCATATCAACTATACGATTCATGCTCGACCTTTCGGTCTCATGTGTTCCGAGGCCATGTCTGCACATGCTAGGCTCGTCAAGCTTAACCCGAGTGTTCCGCGTGTGCAACTGTTTTGCACCCGTTGTATGTGAACGTTGAGTCTATCACACCCGATCATCACGTGGTGTCTCGAAACGAAGAACTGTCGCAACGGTGCACAGTCGGGGAGAACACAATTTCGTCTTGAAATTTTAGTGAGAGATCACCTCATAATGCTACCGTCGTTCTAAGCAAAATAAGGTGCATAAAAGGATTAACATCACATGCAATTCATAAGTGACATGATATGGCCATCATCACGTGCTTCTTGATCTCCATCACCAAAGCACCGGCACGATCTTCTTGTCACCGGCGCCACACCATGATCATCCATCAACGTGTTGCCATCGGGGTTGTCGTGCTACTTATGCTATTACTACTAAAGCTACATCCTAGCAAAATAGTAAACGCATCTGCAAGCACATATGTTAGTATAAAGACAACCCTATGGCTCCTGCCGGTTGCCGTACCATCGACGTGCAAGTCGATATTTTTATTACAACATGATCATCTCATACATCCAATATATCACATCACATCATTGGCCATATCACATCATAATCATACCCTGCAAAAACAAGTTAGACGTCCTCTAATTTTGTTGTTGCCTGTTTTACGTGGTGACCATGGGTATCTAGTAGGATCGCATCTTACTTACGCAAACACCACAATGGAGATATATGAGTTGCTATTTAACCTCATCCAAGGACCTCCTCGGTCAAATCCGATTCAACTAAAGTTGGAGAAACCGACACTTGCCAGTCATCTTTGAGCAACGGGGTTACTCGTAGCGATGAAACCAGTCTCTCGTAAGCGTACGAGTAATGTCGGTCCAAGCCGCTTCAATCCAACAATACCGCGGAATCAAGAAAAGACTAAGGAGGGCAGCAAAACGCACATCACCGCCCACAAAAACTTTTGTGTTCTACTCGAGAAGACATCTACGCATGAACCTAGCTCATGATGCCACTGTTGGGGAACGTCGCATGGGAAACAAAAATTTTCCTACGCGCACGAAGACCTATCATGGTGATGCCCATCTACGAGAGGGGATGAGTGATCTATGTACCCTTGTAGACCGTACAGCAGAAGCGTTAGAGAACGCGGTTGATGTAGTGGAACGTCCTCACGTCCCTCGATCCGCCCCGCGAACAATCCCGCGATCAGTCCCACGATCTAGTACCGAACGGACGGCACCTCCGCGTTCAGCACACGTACAGCTCGACGATGATCTCGGCCTTCTTGATCCAGCAAGAGAGACGGAGAGGTAGAAGAGTTCTCCGGCAGCGTGACGGCGCTCCGGAGGTTGGAGATGATCTCGTCTCAGCAGGGCTCCGCCCGAGCTCCGCAGAAACGCGATCTAGAGGAAAAACTATGGAGGTATGTGGTCGGGCAGCCGTGAGAAAGTCGTCTCAAATCAGCCCTAAAACCTCCGTATATATAGGTGGGAGGGAGGGGAGGAGGCAGCCTCAAAACCTAAAGGTTTGGCCGAAATTGGAGGTGGAGGAGTCCTACTCCAATCCTACTTGGAGTAGGATTCCACCTTCCCACTTGGAAACTCTTTCCACCTTGTGTTTTTTTTCCTTCTCAAACCTTATGGGCCTTAGTGGGAACTTATTCCAGCCCACTAGGGGCTGGTTTATCTCTTCCCATAGCCCATGAGACCCCTTGGGGCGTGACACCCCTCCCGATGGTCCCCGGCACCCCTCCCGGCACTCCCGGTACACTACCGATGAGCCCGAAACTTTTCCGGTAATGCACGAAAACCTTCCGGTAACCAAATGAGGTCATCCTATATATCAATCTTCGTTTCCGGACCATTCCGGAAACCCTCGTGACGTCCGTGATCTCATCCGGGACTCCGAACAACATTCGGTAACCAACCATATAACTCAAATACGCATAAAACAACGTCGAACCTTAAGTGTGCAGACCCTGCGGGTTCGAGAACTATGTAGACATGACTCGAGAGATTCCTCGGTCAATATCCAATAGCGGGACCTGGATGCCCATATTGGATCCTACATATTCTACGAAGATCTTATCGTTTGAACCTCAGTGCCAAGGATTCGTATAATCCCGTATGTCATTCCCTTTGTCCTTCGGTATGTTACTTGCCCGAGATTCGATCGTCGGTATCCGCATACCTATTTCAATCTCGTTTACCGGCAAGTCTCTTTACTCGTTTCGTAATACAAGATCCCGCAACTTACACTAAGTTACATTGCTTGCAAGGCTTGTGTGTGATGTTGTATTACCGAGTGGGCCCCGAGATACCTCTCCGTCACACGGAGTGACAAATCCCAGTCTTGATCCATACTAACTCAACTAACACCTTCGGAGATACCTGTAGAGCATCTTTATAGTCACCCAGTTACGTTGCGACGTTTGATACACACAAAGTATTCCTCCGGTGTCAGTGAGTTATATGATCTCATGGTCATAGGAATAAATACTTGACACGCAGAAAACAGTAGCAACAAAATGACACGATCAACATGCTACGTCTATTAGTTTGGGTCTAGTCCATCACATGATTCTCCTAATGATGTGATCCCATTATCAAGTGACAGCACTTGCCTATGGCCAGGAAACCTTGACCATCTTTGATCAACGAGCTAGTCAACTAGAGGCTTACTAGGGACAGTGTTTTGTCTATGTATCCACACAAGTATTGTGTTTCCAATCAATACAATTATAGCATGGATAATAAACGATTATCATGAACTAAGAAATATAATAATAACTAATTTATTATTGCCTCTAGGGCATATTTCCAACATGACCATCAAGTAGTTCTTCCAAAGTCTACACTTTGTTTTCATGCATGGATCCTCTCTCGGATTTCATGGCTTCCAGCCATTTGTCGGAATCCGGGCCCACCATTGCTTTCTCCATAACTCGTAGGTTCACAGTTGTTCAACAACATGACCTCCAAGACAGGGTTACCATACCACTCTGTAGTAGTACGTGACCTTATCGACCTACGAGGTTTGTAGTAAATTGATCCGAAGCTCAATGATCACCATCATCAGCTTCCACTTCAATTGGTGTAGGCGCCACAGGAACAACTTCCTGCGCCCTGCTACACACTGGTTGAAGTGATGGTTCAATAACCTCATCAAGTTCTACCTGTTGGAATTATGCCCTAGAGGCAATAATAAATGTATAGTTATTATTATAATTCCTGTATCAAGATAATAGTTTATTATCCATGCTATAATTGTATTGAATGAAGACTCATTTACATGTGTGGATACATAGACAAAACACCGTCCCTAGCATGCCTCTAGTTGGCTAGCCAGTTGATCGATGATAGTCAGTGTCTTCTGATTATAAACAAGGTGTTGTTGCTTGATAACTGGATCACGTCATTGGGAGAATCACGTGATGGACTAGACCCAAACTAATAGACGTAGCATGTTGATCGTGTCATTTTGTTGCTACTGTTTTCTGCGTGTCAAGTATTTATTCCTATGACCATGAGATCATATAACTCACTGACACCGGAGGAATGCTTTGTGTGTATCAAACGTCGCAACGTAACTGGGTGACTATAAAGATGCTCTACAGGTATCTCCGAAGGTGTTAGTTGAGTTAGTATGGATCAAGACTGGGATTTGTCACTCCGTGTGACGGAGAGGTATCTCGGAGCCCACTCGGTAATACAACATCACACACAAGCCTTGCAAGCAATGTAACTTAGTGTAAGTTGCGGGATCTTGTGTTACGGAACGAGTAAAGAGACTTGCCGGTAAACGAGATTGAAATAGGTATGCGGATACTGACGATCGAATCTCGGGCAAGTAACATACCGAAGGACAAAGGGAATGACATACGGGATTATACGAATCCTTGGCACTGAGGTTCAAACGATAAGATCTTCGTAGAATATGTAGGATCCAATATGGGCATCCAGGTCCCGCTATTGGATATTGACCGAGCAGTCTCTCGGGTCATGTCTACATAGTTCTCGAACCCGCAGGGTCTGCACACTTAAGGTTCGACGTTATTTTATGCGTATTTGAGTTATATGGTTGGTTACCGAATGTTGTTCGGAGTCCCGGATGAGATCAAGGACGTCACGAGGGTTTCCGAAATGGTCCGGAAACGAAGATTGATATATAGGATGACCTCATTTGATTACCGGAAGGTTTTCGGAGTTACCGGGAATGTACCGGGAATGACGAATGGGTTCCGGGAGTTCACGGGGGGGGGGGGGGGCAACCCACCCCGGGGAAGCCCATAGGATTTGGGGAGACACACCAGCCCTTAGTGGGCTGGTGGGACAGCCCCAAGGGGGCCTATGCGCCAAGAGAAAGAAATCAAAGGAAAAGAAAAAAAAAGAGGGAAGAAGTGGGAAGGGAGGGGGACTCCTCCCACCAAACCAAGTCCAACTCGGTTTGGGGGGGAGTCCTCCCCCCCTTGGCTCGGACGACCCCTTGGGAGTCCCTTGGACCCCAAGGCAAGGTCCCCCTCCCTCCTCCTATATATATGGGGCTTTTAGGGCAGATTTGAGACGACTTTCTCACGGCTGCCCGACCAAATACCTCCATAGTTTTTCCTCTAGATCGCGTTTCTGCGGAGCTCGGGCGGAGCCCTGCTGAGACGAGATCATCACCAACCTCAGGAGCGCCGTCACGCTGCCGGAGAACTCTTCTACCTCTCCGTCTCTCTTGCTGGATCAAGAAGGCCGAGATCATCGTCGAGCTGTACGTGTGCTGAACGCGGAGGTGCCGTCCGTTCGGTACTAGATCGTGGGACTGATCGCGGGATTGTTCGCGGGGCGGATCGAGGGACATGAGGACGTTCCACTAGATCAACCGTGTTCTCTAACGCTTCTGCTGTACGATCTACAAGGGTACGTAGATCACTCATCCCCTCTCGTAGATGGACATCACCATGATAGGTCTTCGTGCGCGTAGGAAAATTTTTGTTTCCCATGCGACGTTCCCCAACACTACCACCCTCCCACTCATTTTTTTCGAGAGAAACCTTTCCTCGAGAAAGGATCCGTTTCTAGAAACAAACACTTTGCTTTCGGATCTGAGATAGAAGATGTACCCAACTATTTTGGATATCCTATGAAGATGCATTTATCCCTTTGGGTTCGAACTTATCAGACTGAACCTTTTTCACATAAGTGTCGAAGCCCCAAACTTTCAAGAAACGATAGTTTAGATTTCTCTAAACCTCAGTCTATACTGTGTCATCTCAATGGAAATACGCGGTGCCCTATTTAAAGTGAATGCGGTTGTCTCTAATGCATAACCCATAAACGATAGTGGTAATTCGATAAGAGACATCATAGCATGCACCATACCAAATAGTGTGTGGCTATGACGTTCAGACACATCATCACACTATGATGTTCGAGGTGGCATGAACTGCGAAACAATTTCCACATTGTCTTAACTGCGTACCAAAACTCGTAACTCAGATATTCATTTCTAGGATCATATCGTAGACAGTTTATCCTCTTGTTACGACGAACTTGACTCCGAAACAGAATTGAACTTTTTCAATATTTCTGACTTGTGATTCATTAAGTAAATACTATTGTATCTACTCAAATCGTCATTGAAGTGAGAACATAATGATATCCACTGCGTGCCTCAGCACCCATTGGACTGCATACATCAAAATGTATCACTTCCAACAAGTTACTATCTTGTTTCATCTCAATGAAAACAAGGCCTTGCTCATGTGGTATGATTTGCATGTCACTAGTGATTCAAAATCAAGTGAGTATAAAGATCCATCAGCATGGAGCCTCTTCATGCAATTTATACCAACATGACTCAAGTGGCAGTGCCACAAGTAAGTGGTACTATCATCATTACCTCATATCTTTTGGCACCAATATCATGAACATGTGTAGCACTACGATCGAGATTCAATAAACCATTGAAGGTGATTATTCAAGCAAATAGAGTAACCATTATTCTCTTTAAATGAATAATCGTATTGCAGAAAACACGATCCAATCATGTTCATGCTTAACGCAAGCACCAAATAACAATTATTTTGGTTTAACACCAATCCCGATGGTAGAGGGAGCGTGCGATGTTTTGATCATATCAATCTTGGAAACACTTCCAACACGTATCGTCACCTCGCGTTTAGCTAGTCTCCGTTTATGCCGTAGCTATCATTACGTGTTACTAATCACTTAGCAACTGAACCGGTATCCAATACCCTCATGCTACTAGGAGTACTAGTAAAGTACACATCAACATCATGTATATCAAATATACTTCTTTCGACTTTTGCCAACCTTCTTATCTACCAAGTATCTAGAGTTGCTCCGCCTCAGTGACTATTCCCCTCATTACAGAAGCACTTAGTCTCGGGTTTGGTTTTAATCTTGGGTCTCTTCATTAGTCCAGCAACTGTTTTGCCGTTTCACGAAGTATCCCTTCTAGCCCTTGCCTTTCTTGAAACTTAGTGGTTTTACAAACCATCAACTATTGATGCTCCTTCTTGATTTCTACTTTCGCAGTGTCAAACATCTGAATCGCTCAAGGATCATTGTATCTATCCTTGATATGTTTATAGTTCATCACGAAGCTCTCACAGCTTGGTGGCAGTGACTTTGGAGAACTATCACTATCTCATCTGGAAGATTAACTCCCACTTGATTCAAGTGATCGTCGTACTCACACAATCTGAGCATACGCTCAACGATTGAGCTTTTCTCCTTTACTTTGTGGACAAAGAATCTTGTTGGAGGTCTTGAACCTCTTAACAAGGGCACAAGCATGAAATCAAAATTTCATCTCTTTAGAACATCACTTATGTTCCGCGACGTTTCAAAACGTCTTCGGCGCCTTGCTTCTAAGCCATTAAGTATTTTGCACTAAACTATCGTGTAGTCATCAGAAACGTGTATGTCGGATGTTCACAGCATCCACAGACGACGCTCGAGGTGCAGCACACCGAGTGGTGCATTAAGGACATAAGCCTTCTGCGCAGCAACGAGGACAATCCTCTGCAAAGTTTGCTACTATCAACTTTCAACTAAATTTTCTCTAGGAACATATAAAAACAGTAGAGCTATAGCGCAAGCTACATCGTAATTCGCAAAGACCATTAGACTATGTTCATGACAATTAGTTCAATTAATCATATTACTTAAGAACTCCCACTCAAAAAGTACATCTCTCTAGTCATTTGAGTGGTACATGATCCAAATCCACTATCTCAAGTCCGATCATCACGTGAGTCGAGAATAGTTTCAGTGGTAAGCATCTCTATGCTAATCATATCAACTATACGATTCATGCTCGACCTTTCGGTCTCATGTGTTCCGAGGCCATGTCTGCACATGCTAGGCTCGTCAAGCTTAACCCGAGTGTCCCGCATGTGCAACTGTTTTGCACCCGTTGTATGTGAACGTTGAGTCTATCACACCCGATCATCACGTGGTGTCTCGAAACGAAGAACTGTCGCAACGGTGCACAGTCGGGGAGAACACAATTTCGTCTTGAAATTTTAGTGAGAGATCACCTCATAATGCTACCGTCGTTCTAAGCAAGATAAGGTGCATAAAGGATTAACATCACATGCAATTCATAATTGACATGATATGGCCATCATCACGTGCTTCTTGATCTCCATCACCAAAGCACCGGCACGATCTTCTTGTCACCGGCGTCACACCATGATGTCCATCATCATGATCTCCATCAACGTGTCGCCATCGGGGTTGTCGTGCTACTCATGCTATTACTACTAAAGCTACGTCCTAGCAATATAGTAAACGCATCTGCAAGCACAAACGTTAGTTTAAAGACAACCCTATGGCTCCTGCCGGTTGCCGTACCATCGACGTGCAAGTCGATATTAACTATTACAACATGATCATCTCATGCATCCAATATATCACATCACATCGTTGGCCATATCACATCACAAGCATACCCTGCAAAAACAAGTTAGACGTCCTCTAATTGTTGTTGCATGTTTTACGTGGTGACCATGGGTATCTAGTAGGATCGCATCTTACTTACGCAAACACCACAACGAAGATATATGAATTGCTATTTAACCTCATCCAAGGACCTCCTCGGTCAAATCTGATTCAACTAAAGTTGGAGAAACCGACACTCGCCGGTCATCCTTGGGCAACGGAGTTACTCGTAGCGATGAAACCAGTCTCTCGTAAGCGTACGAGTAATGTCGGTCCGAGCCGCTTCGATCCAACAATACCGCGGAATCAAGAAAAGACTAAGGAGGGTAGCAAAATGCACATCACCACCCACAAAAACTTTATTGTTCTACTCGAGAAGACATCTACGCATGAACCTAGCTCATGATGCCACTGTTGGGGAACGTCGCATGGGAAACAAAAAATTTCCTACGCGCACGAAGACCTATCATGGTGATGTCCATCTACGAGAGGGGATTTCCGATCTACGTACCCTTGTAGATCGCACAGCAGAAGCGTTAGTGAACGCGGTTGATGTAGTGGAACGTCCTCATGTCCCTCGATCCGCCCCGCGAACAGTCCCACGAACCGTCCCGCGATCCGTCCCACGATCTAGTGCCGAACGGACGGCACCTCCGCGTTCAGCACACGTACAGCTCGACGATGATCTCGGCCTTCTTGATCCAGCAAGAGAGACGGAGAGGTAGATGAGTTCTCCGGCAGCGTGACGACACTCCGGAGGTTGGTGATGATCTAATCTCAGCAGGGCTCTGCCCGAGCTCCGCAGAAACGCGATCTAGAGGTAAAACCGTGGAGGTATGTGGTCGGGGTGCCTTGAAAAGTTGTCTCAAATCAGCCCTAATAGCTCCATATATATAGGAGGAGGGGAGGGGAGGCTTGCCTTGAGGCTCAAGGAGCCCCAAGGGCTGCGCCACCAAGGGAGGAGGAGTCCTCCTCCAATCCTAGTCCAACTAGGATTGGAAGGTGGAGTCCTTCTCTCCTTTCCCACCTTTCCCTTTTTTTTCTTTCTCTTCTTTTGGTATTTCTTTCTCTTGCGCAAGACAGCCTTGGGCTGACCCCACCTACTTGGTGCACCACCCCCAAGGTCCTTGGGCCCTCCCGGGTGGGTGGTCCCCCCTCCTGGTGAAGATCCGGAACCCATTCGTCATTCCGAGTACATTACCGGTAATGCCCGAAAACCTTCCGATAACCAAATGAAGTCATCCTATATATCAATCTTCGTTTCCGGACCATTCCGGAAACCCTCGTGACGTCCGTGATCTCATCCGGGAATCCGAACAACATTCGGTAACCAAGCATATAACTCAAATACGCATAAAACAACGTCGAACCTTAAGTGTGCAGACCCTGCGGGTTCGAGGACTATGTAGACATGACCCGAGTGACTCCTCGGTCAATATCCAGTAGCGGACCTGGATGCCCATATTGGATCCCACATATTCTACGAAGATCTTATCGTTTGAACCTCAGTGCCAAGGATTCATATAATCCCGTATGTCATTCCCTTTGTCCTTCAGTATGTTACTTGCCCGAGATTCGATCGTCGGTATCCGCATACCTATTTCAATCTCGTTTACCGGCAAGTCTCTTTACTCGTTCCGTAATACAAGATCCCGCAACTTACACTAAGTCACATTGCTTTCAAGGCTTGTGTGTGATGTTGTATTACCGAGTGGACCCCGAGATATCTCTCCGTCACACGGAGTGACAAATCCCAGTCTCGATCCATACTAACTCAACGAACACTTTCGGAGATACCTGTAGAGCATCTTTATAGTCACCCAGTTACGCTGCGACGTTTGATACACAGAAAGCATTCCTCCGATGTCAGTGAGTTATATGATCTCATGGTCATAGGAACAAATACTTGACACGCAGAAAACAGTAGCAACAAAATGACACGATCAACATGCTACGTCTATTAGTCTGGGTCTAGTCCATCACATGATTCTCCTAATGATGTGATCCCATTATCAAGTGACAACACTTGCCTATGGTCAGGAAACCTTGATCATCTTTGATCAACGAGCTAGTCAACTAGAGGCTTACTGGGGACAGTGTTTTGTCTATGTATCCACACATGCACTGTGTTCCCAATCAATACAGTTATAGCATGGATAATAAACGATTATCATGAACAAAGAAATATAATAACAACTAATTATTACTGCCTCTAGGGCATATTTCCAACAATATCATATAAGCATAAAAATCTAAGTATTCATCGTATCAGAAGACAATCTTATCGTAACCGGGCCGGATCGTCGGTCAACTAAATCAACGACATAACTTCATGTTTCAATCAATCAATAACTTATGCAATAGTTGAACGAGATATTTTTCATCTATACACTTAAATGGCAAAGAGAATAATGATGGAGGTTTTGTAAGAGTACAAAACGTGGAAGAAAGTCTCTTATGGACGTGGTTGGTAATTAGGCAATGAAGAGGCCTTATCATTGATATCGATGAGAGGAGTAGAGATTTTCATGCAACGACTCTACTAGAGCTATGAATGTGCTAAATCTCTCTAATGTACTAGGCATGCATCCAACTCGATTGCTCACCATAGAAATATACAAGCCAAGTTCTATAATGGACTGTCACAAACTAATATGTAAGGATGAAGCATATGAAAACTCTCTATATGACAATGGATTGGCTACTTTGAACCACATATGTATGCACAAAGGTATAGTAGTGTGCTCCCTTCCCTTTTCCTTCTTTTTCCTCCTTTTCTCTCCTTTTTCATTGACACTTTATTTTAAAATTTTATTCTTGAAAGTACAGGGGTTAACACTCTAATATGATGGTTAATGCAATAAATGTACTTATACAGGGGCGAACACTCTAACATGATGCAAAAACACATATTAAATGTCTTTGGTAGTGTACCAATATGTGCAATGATCTAGCATAGCAAAGACATGAAAATAAAATACAAATATCATGCTAGCTACCTTATGACCATGCAATGGCGGTCACAAATATATCTTATCACTTAATGATTATGATGGAATTTGCATGGCGATATATTTACAAATGGCTATGAACATGCCATGATAGGTAGGTACGGTGGCTATTTGAGGAAAGATAGGTGGTTTATGTGTGGTTTGTACAATAGGAAGTTCTTCCATGGGGTGTGGATATATCGGTGAAAGATGTGCCAAGTCTCGAGGTTGGAGTGGGAAATGACAATGTCGTAGAGGGAAATATGGTAGGTGGAAGTGCACAAATGGATCGTAAACTCGAGTACTTATTATAAGCATACCGTGGTATCAAGCGCAAGTCTATGTAGGAACATGCGGTACGTTACGCTAGCGCCAAATAAAAAAAATCTATCGCACACCCAAGAACATGCTGCTAGAAATAGATCAAGAGATTGGATTTACCACTAGACGCGCAGTCACCGCAGTGGAAGTAGAGTTGGTGATGCATGTAGTTGATCAACCGAATCGTGTAATCCTCTTGTAACCAATCTCCCACTGGTAGTGATCTCCCACGAACAACTTCTCGTGGATCCCATGAACGGTTTCGTACAAGCACCGCAGATGTGATGCCTTCAAGGTATCCATACGTACGGGTGCAGCGTCGGGCGACGGACTGCTAGGTCCAATTGCACGACATGGTGGTGTGGGGAGTGGCGTGGGTGTCTAGAGAAGAAAAAGGATCAACCCTGAAAGGTGCTCCCACTCCCCTTTATATAGACCTTCGAGGTGGGCTCAACACTTGAGGCCCACGACGATTTTCCATGCGGATCCAATCCGAATGGGCTGCAATCCCTTAAGTGTGCGATCCTATAGGTTCACGTACACATGGACACGGTCTGAGTCAATACTCAATAGCAGATCCTAGCAAAACGTGCCAATTCACATGTGCACACAAAGTCCTTAGACGAACCTCAACAATATATTATATACAACTTTCCTTTTGCCTCATGACATATGTTGTCAAGCTCAAGACGAGTACTTGTCACCCTTGTGGTAGCTTGACCTCTCTTCTCGAAATCCCCCGAACCGGGTTAACACTTAACCCACACCACTACAAAAATAGCTAGCAGTGACGTCTGCCAAATACCATTAGTGGCAGGCTACGGGCCCAAGCAAGCCCGCGACTGACTTCCTACCACTACTAAAACGCCAGCAGTGGCGGGTGAAGGCCCGCCACTGCTAAATGGCTAGCACAAAGTAGCACCCGCCACTACTAATAGGGTGCGCCAGAGCAAGTTTGCACCATAACATGATGCACCACTCACGAGCACCTAGTCCTGCGTGCCACTGCTAATAATTTCAGGCTTAAAAAATGCATGTATTGTACAATACATCATCATCAATTGACAAATTTACATAGGCTTGCACAAAGGTCATGAATGTTCTTAATCGATAAGAAAGTAAATAGGAAGAATGAGAGGGTTGAATATGGTAGACGTTGCTCCTCCTAGTAGCCTTCTGCTCAACCATTCTTTCCCGATGGATCTCACCTGCAAAAGAAAAAGAATAAGAAGCCATGAAGCCACTAATACATGAACGGGAGCAAAAATGAGCATAAACGGGTGACAATGATGAATATTACATAACATGGGTAGCATGCTTTAGCTAAGAAAAATGAACCGACTTGTTTTATCTTATTCATTCTGGCGTAACTCTAGATGAGATGTATACATCACTGCTATAATTGGTTCAAGAACCTCTATGAACTAAAGGAGAAATAATTTCTTTGCATCTAAACAAGCACCAATCAGTAACACAACACCATGTATCAGAAACATCATGTTGAATCATCATTTTCTCAGCCTATTTGCAAAGTGCATCTACTTCATTCTTAGTACAACCATAAGTTCAATGACTAATCCTATTTGTAGCAAAAGGGCCAATCATATGATGTTGATTAATAAAGTCACACAGGTATATCAGATGGTGCTGGTCAATAAAATCATGCAAGTATATCATAACCATAAACACTCAGGGGAATGCAATTGGAACACATCGCTTGCATTATAAGGTAGAAAGGACCAGGGTTTGGGAAAAACAAAGGAATAAAGTAGAAGGCTATTGTTAATGACTTAGCAATGTATAAACCCAGTAGTAACAACACCATGAGAAGTACAAGAGATACGAGTACAGGAACTATGAATGCAAGGATTACTAGCATCTTTACCGATACTAGTAGTAACAATATCATCATCACCAATTCTTAGTACAGGATCTATGATACCAGTCATAACAATATCATCATCACCAATGCTTCCTCCTTCAGGGGAGGACCAATCTTTGTCAACATCTTCACCGACACCATCTCATCTCCACCCCTAGTTCATCTCTTGTATTCAATCCCTCTCTCAAAACCTCAGATTGGTACATGTGGGTTACTAGTTCCGTTGATTACATCTTGTAGTTGATGCTTGTTGGATTACTCGGTGGAAGATATTATGTTCAGATCCTTAATTATTATTATTATTACACTTTTGATCTTGAACATGTTGATGAGGTGTGAGTAGTAACTATTGTTCCTGAGGACTTGGGAGAAGTCTTGTTATAAGTAATCATATAAAGTTGGTATTCGTTCGATATTTTGATGATATGGATATTGTTAGTGGTTTCATGTGAACGTCGACTACATGACACTTCACCATGTTATGTGCCTATGGGAAGGCATTGTGGAGTAACAAGTAGATGATGGGCTGCGAGAGTGACAAAACCGTAAACCCCGGTTTATGCATTGGCGGTGGTTGCTCTAATTAACGATCAACTATGGGCGCGGTTCACAAACCAATACCACTCCCAAGACAAATACATGGTCATTGTACTTGGCAGGTCAGCTAGTCCTAAATGTTGATGCCTCATTCACAAAAGGAGATTATACTAGGTCTTTTGGTGTTGTCATCTATGATCACCGAGGATCTTTTATGTCGGCGTCCACATCAAGACTGGAACATGTCGTAGATGTCTTTTCGGAAGAAGCGGCAACTCTCCTTGAAGGTCTGAAGCTAGCAAGAGATACATGATGCCAAAATTTGGTGGTAAGATCGGACAATTTTACTATGGTGGATGCAATCAGGCGGAATGAAGGATATTCCATGGTATGAGCGCCAATCCTTGAAGAATGTCATAGTTTCCTAGAAGATTTTGGGAAGTTTACTGTTGAGCATTGTATTAGGGAGTCAAATTTTGTAGCTCATGAGCTGGTTAGATGGGGTCGTGCTAATAGTCCATCTAGATGGTTTGATGCTCCGCCTGATTTTTATTGTAATACAATTAGCTGACGATGTATCTATTCTTTGATTAATAAAGTAAGCTTTCTCGTAAAAAAATATTCGATCGCTTTTCCTAAAAATACTCTTTGGTCGTTTTTTTCCTTTGTTGTTGTTAGTCTGTTAAAAAATAAAACCGACTGTAGGTTTTTAAATTTAAGACATGACTATAAACTTACAAAAGATTTAAATATTAAAAACAAGTCACAGATTAAAAAATTCAAGGATTTGAAAACAGTACAGATTCAAAAAATTTGTTGTATTCAGGAATAAACATTTGCAAATTTGGAACATGTGGACGGATTTCAAAATCATTCCAAAATATGGAAAAAATGTGGATCCCAAAAAAGACCACAAATTTGAAATGTTTGTGATTTTCTGAAAACTCATGGGTGTTAAAAATCAAAGAACAAAAATAAGAATGAAAAATAAAGAAAAAATAAAATACCAAAAAAACAAACTGGTCGGAAGCTTCTAGAAGCCTCACAACGCAGGTTAGAAGCATTTAGAAGTTTCACAAAACCTAAAGCTGAAAGTTATAACTAACCATGAACGCGACCACTATATAGACGGCTGCATCAGCGCTTGACGTATTTATATGTACTAGGAAAAGGGCCCGTGCGTTGCAATGGGGAAAAAGAATACCACACACTCTTAATTTACCAAAGTGGTCTATAATTTGAGTATTTGTAGCTACGACACAAGCAAAGACGATCTTAGCCAATAAAAACGTGAGGATCAGGACTCCCTCCATAGGGGATGCATTGTCTTGTGCGTCAGCATCAC
Source organism: Hordeum vulgare subsp. vulgare (assembly GCF_904849725.1). Classification (NCBI taxonomy): domain Eukaryota; kingdom Viridiplantae; phylum Streptophyta; class Magnoliopsida; order Poales; family Poaceae; genus Hordeum; species Hordeum vulgare. Next base: position 533,976,292 of record NC_058522.1, on the reverse strand, counting down.
CCCCGTGCGACAGCCAAGCAAGAACGAGACGACGAACACACGATCTGTCCAGCCAATGGATCACGCCATCATAGTCCTTACGGCCGCCAGCAAGAAACCATCCCCACAAGCGAAACCCTAGCAGTCGTGGTTGGCCCTGGCTTGGTCTAGCGCCAGTTGGGGATCGTGACTACGTGAGGTGTGCGTGCGTGGAGTAGGGTTGTTTAGTTTTGTGATTTTTTCCTGTATAAAACCGGAGTTGGAAGTGGGACGCACGGTGAAAGAAAATCGATGGCCCTAGGGCGATCGTTAGGAGGTGGTCGAACGAAAACGGAGGAAGAGGTTGATTGAAACGTTGGATTCTTTTGTTTCCTTGCCTGCGGTTTTCGGAGGGATCGAAGGATTGAAAGAAAACAGGTGGGAGAACGTGGGAGGGAGGAGCTAGCGATAGCGATAGGAGGGGATTAGAGTGATCGAACCATCACGACCACGGCAGATTCCCCTTTAATAATAAAGATAGTTGAATGCTCGTGCGCTGCAACGGGTTGACAAAAGATATATAAACACATTGGTTAAATAATGGTGCTGATTTCGAGTTTCATGTGAAATATGATGCATGTGGTTTCAGTTCATGTAGTGACACTGACTATTTCTTTCGTCTCCTCAACAACCATTGTGATCTTTTTTTATCTTCAAAAAATAATAGAAGAAAAAGTTAAATTCTTAGAGGCCGCTCGCCCAACAATAGTGTCTCCTTAAGCACCCTCTTCATGGAAGAAGAAAAACCCTTTTCATGGAAGAAGACATAGAAACAACTTTCTACCTGCACAACCCCCCCCCCCCCGGTCGCCTCCCGCCAAGAAGAAAGCATGTACATCCATCCATTCTCTTCATCAGCCTTGCTCATTGGAAGAATACAAAACGTCATCTTTCTCCCTGACTTGATACCTATGGAGAGAGCGAAGTTGATGGAAACTTGAGGAGAAAAACATATATAACATGGAATGAGAGCATGGGGGCTCTGAATTAGATATGTTGGCTGTACTATTTAGTTCAAGCTCCATCGGTACAGATAAGATTACCTATTCTAATATTTTGGTAGTAATGTAATTTGGTAAGTAAGGTAAAGTATAATCTGGATCCCAAAACAGCCACATCATTGCAATATGCATATGATGCGATTATTCAAGATCCATTTTCTGATATATTCAGTTAGATGCATCAAATCAAATCTTCCTGACATCATTTAAATGCACATCACAAGTACCCACCTCTTACTGCCACTAATATGGCAAGAAGCATGGCAATATGGCATGCTACCCTGAAAAAATCACGTGCAAAATGCAGCACGCTAGCTTCAGATCCTTTATCAAAATACCACAGTGTACTCGAGAATAGTGCACATCATTGCAAACTAACCCGTAAAAAAGAAACTTCAGACCCGAGAACGCAACATCGATCTTCTCTTGATCAGCTGCAAGTGCATAAAACAACAATTATAATGGGAGGCCAAGGCGGGAATCCGTCGGGTTGTGTCCCGAGGACGAAGGTGTGTGGTGCAGCGCCTCGCTGTGGAGGAGGACGGAGCTGGAGAGATCCGTCAGTTTGTGCCGCGCGAAGGAAGGAGCAGCAGCGCGTTGCTACGGAGGAGGACGGTGGCGTCACAGCGGGCGACACGGTGAGGTGGTTGGGAACTGAAGGGAGGTTGGGTTATGGGGAGGGATGCCGGCGAGACGATGGCTCTCGTGTAGCGCGGGGTGATGCGAGGAGAGTGGGGTGTGGGATGGCGGTTTTCTCACGGGGTAGACTAGAACAGGGGCGAGGGGATCAGGGGAAATTGTGTTCGGGAGTTTTCCAGATCGGGTATCCGAGGTTTGGATGGGCAGGGTGACATAAACCTGGGCATTGAGGTCATTTGCATCAAGGAGGTTCTTTACCGATGCATCCTACCGGTTGGTCATTGGATTGTGCTCACCGCTTGGCCATGTTGGGTAGAGAGAAGCTCTACCGGGATTGGCAGGCAGTCGCCCGCATTGGATCAGCCGAGCGGAGGTGCGTTGGGATGCTGTCTGGAAAGGCTAGGGTAGGCCGGCTCCATGGCGTGTGAGATGCAGCGGTGCTCGTCGGCGATGGTTAATTATGCAGTCCTTGTCATCGCTGCCGCCACACCTTCGCCCAGCCGGCAACCTGTACGAGCGACAACCAAAGTCAGAAGTGCAACACAAAACAAATAAGGAGAATTATGAGTTGCTAGGGCCGCGTCCATGAAGTGGAGTATGGTATATAAGCGCTAGGGCGGTGCTCCATGCATGTCATGTTTAGGCAGAGCAGTAGCGTCGCGAGCATGCTAAAAGTCCTTACTCAAGAATCATGAGTTGTACAGAGTACAAACAGCGACGAACCGCCGCCTTCCCTCGGTCAAACCCATCCTACTTTTCATGTTGCTTTCCAGCACCGTGATGTCGAGTTTCCTCGACGAACATACCTTTTCCCACAACAACCCATTTAAGATTTTGGAAATGATCACCTGGCTCGTCCTCAAAGAGCATCCACTGGCCTTCCTTCTCCATCAAGATGAGCCCTCCCAGCCTCGTCGCCTGGCCTGCATCATCATCCTCCGCGTCATATCTCGTGAGGATCAGGACTCCCTCCATAGGGGATGCATTGTCTTGTGCGTCAGCATCGCCCCCATGCGACAGCCAATCAAGAACGAGACGACGAACACACGATCTGTCCAGCCAATGGATCACGCCATCATAGTCCTTACGGCCGCCAGCAAGAAACCATCCCCGCAAACGAAACCCTAGCAGTCGTGATTGGCCCTGGCTTGGTCTAGCGCCAGTTGGGGATCGTTACTACGTGAGGTGTGCGTGCGTGGAGTAGGGTTGTTTAGTTTTGTGATTTTTTCCTGTATAAAACTGGAGTTGGAAGTGGGACGCACGGTGAAAGAAAATCGATGGCCCTAGGGCGATGGTTAGGAGGTGGTCGAACGAAAACGGAGGAAGATGTCGATTGAAACATTGGGTTCTTTTGTTTCCTTGCCTGCGGTTTTCGGAGGGATCGAAGGATTGAAAGAAAACAGGTGGGAGAACGTGGGAGGGAGGAGCTAGCGATAGCGATAGGAGGGGATTAGAGTGATCGAACCATCACGACCACGACAGATTCCCCTTTAATAATAAAGATAGTTGAATGCTCGTGCGTTGCAATGGGTTGACAAAAGATATATAAACACATTGGTTAAATAATGGTGCTGATTTCGAGTTTCATGTGAAATATGATGCATGTGGTTTCAGTTCATGAAGTGACACTGACTATTTCTTTCGTCTCCTCAACAACCATTGTGATCTTTTTTTATCTTCAAAAAATCATAGAAGAAAAAGTTAAATTCTTTAGAGGCCGCTCGCCCAACAATAGTGTCTCCTTAAGCACCCTCTTCATGGAAGAAGAAAAACCCTCTTCATGGAAGAAGACATAGAAACAACTTTCTACCTGCACAACCCCCCCCCCCCCCCGGTCGCCTCCCGCCAAGAAGAAAGCATGTACATCCATCCATTCTCTTCATCAGCCTTGCTCATTGGAAGAATACAAAACGTCATCTTTCTCCCTGACTTGATACCTATGGAGAGAGCGAAGTTGATGGAAACTTGAGGAGAAAAACATATATAACATGGAATGAGAGCATGAGGACTCTGAATTAGATATGTTGGCTGTACTATTTAGTTCAAGCTCCATCGGTACAGATAAGATTACCTATTCTAATATTTTGGAAGTAATGTAATTTGGTAAGTAAGGTAAAGTATAATCTGGATCCCAAAACAGCCACATCATTGCAATATGCATATGATGCGATTATTCAAGATCCATTTTCTGATATATTCAGTTAGATGCATCAAATCAAGTCTTCCTGACATCATTTAAATGCACATCACAAGTACCCACCTCTTACTGCTACTAATATGGCATGCTACCCTGAAAAAAATCACCTGCAAAATGCAGCACGCTAGCTTCAGATCATTTATCAAAATACCACAATGTACTCGAGAATAGTGCACATCATTGCAAAGTAACCCGTAAAAAAGAAACTTCAGACCCAAGAACGCAACATCGATCTTCTCTTGATCAGCTGCAAGTGCATAAAACAACAATTATAATGGGAGGCCAAGGCGGGAATCCGTCGGGTTGTGTCCCGAGGACAAAGGTGCGTGGTGCAGCGCCTCGCTGTGGAGGAGGACGGAGCTGGAGAGATCCGTCAGTTTGTGCCGCGCGAAGGAAGGAGCAGCAGCGCGTTGCTATGGAGGAGGACGGTGGTGCCACAGCGGGCGACACGGTGTGGTGGTTGGGAACTGTAGGGAGGTTGGGTTATGGGGAGGGATGCCGGCGAGACGATGGCTCTCGTGTAGCGCGGGGTGATGCGAGGAGAGTGGGGTGTGGGATGGCGGTTTTCTCACGGGGTAGACTAGAACATGGGCGAGGGGATCAGGGGAAATTGTGTTCGGGAGTTTTCCAGATCGGGTATCCGAGGTTTGGATGGGCAGGGTGAAATAAACCTGGGCATTGAGGTCATTTGCATCAAGGAGGTTCTTTACCGATGCATCCTACCGGTTGGTCATTGGATTGTGCTCACCGCTTGGCCATGTTGGGTAGAGAGAAGCTCTACCGGGATTGGCACGCAGTCGCCCGCATTGGATCAGCCGAGCGGAGGTGCGTTGGGATGCTGTCTGGAAAGGCTAGGGTAGGCCGGCTCCATGGCGTGTGAGATGCAGCGGTGCTCGTCGGCGATGGTTAATTATGCAGTCCTTGTCATCGCTGCCGCCACACCTTCGCCCAGCCGGCAACCTGTACGAGCGACAACCAAAGTCAGAAGTGCAACACAAAACAAATAAGGAGAATTATGAGTTGCTAGGGCCGCGTCCATGAAGTGGAGTATGGTATATAAGCGCTAGGGCGGTGCTCCATGCATGTCATGTTCAGGCAGAGCAGTAGCGTGGCGAGCATGCTAAAAGTCCTTACTCAAGAATCATGAGTTGTACAGAGTACAAACAGCGACGAACCGCCGCCTTCCCTCGGTCAAACCCATCCTACTTTTCATGTTGCTTTCCAGCACCGTGATGTCGAGTTTCCTCGACGAACATACCTTTTCCCACAACAACCCATTTAAGGTTTTGGAAATGATCACCTGGCTCGTCCTCAAAGAGCATCCGCTGGTCTTCCTTCTCCATCAAGATGAGCCCTCCCAGCCTCGTCGTCTGGCCTGCATCATCATCCTCCGCGTCATATCTCGTGAGGATCAGGACTCCCTCCATAGGGGATGCATTGTCTTGTGCGTCAGCATCGCCCCCGTGCGACAGCCAAGCAAGAACGAGACGACGAACACACGATCTGTCCAGCCAATGGATCACGCCATCATAGTCCTTACGGCCGCCAGCAAGAAACCATCCCCGCAAGCGAAACCCTAGCAGTCGTGATTGGCCCTGGCTTGTTCTAGCGCCAGTTGGGGATCGTGACTACGTGAGGTGTGCGTGCGTGGAGTAGGGTTGTTTAGTTTTGTGATTTTTTCCTGTATAAAACTAGAGTTGGAAGTGGGACGCACGGTGAAAGAAAATCGATGGCCCTAGGGCGATCGTTAGGAGGTGGTCGAACGAAAACGGAGGAAGATGTTGATTGAAACGTTGGGTTCTTTTGTTTCCTTGCCTGCGGTTTTCGGAGGGATCGAAGGATTGAAAGAAAACAGGTGGGAGAACGTGGGAGGGAGGAGCTAGCGATAGCGATAGGAGGGGATTAGAGTGATCGAACCATCACGACCACGGCAGATTCCCCTTTAATAATAAAGATAGTTGAATGCTCTTGCGTTGCAATGGGTTGACAATTGGTTAAATAATGGTGCTGATTTCGAGTTTCATGTGAAATATGATGCATGTGGTTTCAGTTCATGTAGTGACACTGACTATTTCTTTCGTCTCCTCAACAACCATTGTGATCTTTTTTTTATCTTCAAAAAATCATAGAAGAAAAAGTTAAATTCTTTAGAGGCCGCTCGCCCAACAATAGTGTCTCCTTAAGCACCCTCTTCATGGAAGAAGAAAAACCCTCTTCATGGAAGAAGACATAGAAACAACTTTCTACCTGCACAACCCCCCCACCCCCGGTCGCCTCCCACCAAGAAGAAAGCATGTACATCCATCCATTCTCTTCATCAGCCTTGCTCATTGGAAGAATACAAAACGTCATCTTTCTCCCTGACTTGATACCTATGGAGAGAGCGAAGTTGATGGAAACTTGAGGAGAAAAACATATATAACATGGAATGAGAGCATGAGGACTCTGAATTAGATATGTTGGCTGTACTATTTAGTTCAAGCTCCATCGGTACAGATAAGATTACCTGTTCTACTATTTTGGAAGTAATGTAATTTGGTAAGTAAGGTAAAGTATAATCTGTATCCCAAAACAGCCACATCATTGCAATATGCATATGATGCGATTATTCAAGATCCATTTTCTGATATATTCAGTTAGATGCATCAAATCAAGTCTTCCTGACATCATTTAAATGCACATCACAAGTACCCACCTCTTACTGCCACTAATATGGCAAGAAGCATGGCAATATGGCATGCTACCCTGAAAAAAATCACCTGCAAAATGCAGCACGCTAGCTTCAGATCCTTTATCAAAATACCACAGTGTACTCGAGAATAGTGCACATCATTGCAAAGTAACCCGTAAAAAAGAAACTTCAGACCCAAGAACGCAACATCGATCTTCTCTTGATCAGCTGCAAGTGCATAAAACAACAATTATAATGGTAGGCCAAGGCGGGAATCCGTCGGGTTGTGTCCCGAGGACGAAGGTGCCTGGTGCAGCGCCTCGCTGTGGAGGAGGACGGAGCTGGAGAGATCCGTCAGTTTGTGCCGCGCGAAGGAAGGAGCAGCAGCGCGTTGCTACGGAGGAGGACGGTGGCGCCACAGCGGGCGACACGGTGAGGTGGTTGGGAACTGAAGGGAGGTTGGGTTATGGGGAGGCATGCCGGCGAGACAATGGCTCTCGTGTAGCGCGGGGTGATGCGAGGAGAGTGGGGTGTGGGATGGCGGTTTTCTCACGGGGTAGACTAGAACAGGGGCGAGGGGATCAGGGGAAATTGTGTTCGGGAGTTTTCCAGATCGGGTATCCGAGGTTTGGATGGGCAGGGTGAAATAAACCTGGGCATTGAGGTCATTTGCATCAAGGAGGTTCTTTACCGATGCATCCTACCGGTTGGTCATTGGATTGTGCTCACCGCTTGGCCATGTTGGGTAGAGAGAAGCTCTCCGGGATTGGCAGGCAGTCGCCCGCATTGGATCAGCCGAGCGGAGGTGCGTTGGGATGCTGTCTGGAAAGGCTAGGGTAGGCCGGCTCCATGGCGTGTGAGATGCAGCGGTGCTCGTCGTCGATGGTTAATTATGCAGTCCTTGTCATCGCTGCCGCCACACCTTCGCCCAGCCGGCAACCTGTACGAGCGACAACCAAAGTCAGAAGTGCAACACAAAACAAATAAGGACAATTATGAGTTGCTAGGGCCGCGTCCATGAAGTGGAGTATGGTATATAAGCGCTAGGGCGGTGCTCCATGCATGTCATGTTCAAGCAGAGCAGTAGCGTCGCGAGCATGCTAAAAGTCCTTACTCAAGAATCATGAGTTGTACAAAGTACAAACAGCGACGAACCGCCGCCTTCCCTCGGTCAAACCCATCCTACTTTTCATGTTGCTTTCCAGCACCGTGATGTCGAGTTTCCTCGACGAACATACCTTTTCCCACAACAACCCATTTAAGGTTTTGGAAATGATCACCTGGCTCGTCCTCAAAGAGCATCCACCGGTCTTCCTTCTCCATCAAGATGAGCCCTCCCAGCCTCGTCGCCTGGCCTGCATCATCATCCCCCGCGTCATATATCGTGAGGATCAGGACTCCCTCCATAGGGGATGCATTGTCTTGTGCGTCAGCATCGCCCCCGTGCGACAGCCAAGCAAGAACGAGACGACGAACACACGATCTGTCCAGCCAATGGATCACGCCATCATAGTCCTTACGGCCGCCAGCAAGAAACCATCCCCGCAAGCGAAACCCTAGCAGTCGTGATTGGCCCTGGCTTGGTCTAGCGCCAGTTGGGGATCGTGACTACGTGAGGTGTGCGTGCGTGGAGTAGGGTTGTTTAGTTTTGTGATTTTTTCCTGTATAAAACCGGAGTTGGAAGTGGGACGCACGGTGAAAGAAAATCGATGGCCCTAGGGCGATCGTTAGGAGGTGGTCGAATGAAAACGGAGGAAGAGGTTGATTGAAACGTTGGGTTCTTTTGTTTCCTTGCCTGCGGTTTTCGGAGGGATCGAAGGATTGAAAGAAAACAGGTGGGAGAACGTGGGAGGGAGGAGCTAGCGATAGCGATAGGAGGGGATTAGAGTGATCGAACCATCACGACCACGGCAGATTCCCCTTTAATAATAAAGATAGTTGAATGCTCGTGCGCTGCAACGGGTTGACAAAAGATATATAAACACATTGGTTAAATAATGGTGCTGATTTCGAGTTTCATGTGAAATATGATGCATGTGGTTTCAGTTCATGTAGTGACACTGACTATTTCTTTCGTCTCCTCAACAACCATTGTGATCTTTTTTTATCTTCAAAAAATAATAGAAGAAAAAGTTAAATTCTTAGAGGCCGCTCGCCCAACAATAGTGTCTCCTTAAGCACCCTCTTCATGGAAGAAGAAAAACCCTTTTCATGGAAGAAGACATAGAAACAACTTTCTACCTGCACAACCCCCCCCCCCCCCCCGGTCGCCTCCCGCCAAGAAGAAAGCATGTACATCCATCCATTCTCTTCATCAGCCTTGCTCATTGGAAGAATACAAAACGTCATCTTTCTCCCTGACTTGATACCTATGGAGAGAGCGAAGTTGATGGAAACTTGAGGAGAAAAACATATATAACATGGAATGAGAGCATGGGGGCTCTGAATTAGATATGTTGGCTGTACTATTTAGTTCAAGCTCCATCGGTACAGATAAGATTACCTATTCTAATATTTTGGAAGTAATGTAATTTGGTAAGTAAGGTAAAGTATAATCTGGATCCCAAAACAGCCACATCATTGCAATATGCATATGATGCGATTATTCAAGATCCATTTTCTGATATATTCAGTTAGATGCATCAAATCAAATCTTCCTGACATCATTTAAATGCACATCACAAGTACCCACCTCTTACTGCCACTAATATGGCAAGAAGCATGGCAATATGGCATGCTACCCTGAAAAAAATCACCTGCAAAATGCAGCACGCTAGCTTCAGATCCTTTATCAAAATACCACAGTGTACTCGAGAATAGTGCACATCATTGCAAAGTAACCCGTAAAAAAGAAACTTCAGACCCGAGAACGCAACATCGATCTTCTCTTGATCAGCTGCAAGTGCATAAAACAACAATTATAATGGGAGGCCAAGGCGGGAATCCGTCGGGTTGTGTCCCGAGGACGAAGGTGCGTGGTGCAGCGCCTCGCTGTGGAGGAGGACGGAGCTGGAGAGATCCGTCAGTTTGTGCCGCGCGAAGGAAGGAGCAGCAGCGCGTTGCTACGGAGGAGGACGGTGGCGCCACAGCGGGCGACATGGTGAGGTGGTTGGGAACTGAAGGGAGGTTGGGTTATGGGGAGGGATGCCGGCGAGACGATGGCTCTCGTGTAGCGCGGGGTGATGCGAGGAGAGTGGGGTGTGGGATGGCGGTTTTCTCACGGGGTAGACTAGAACAGGGGCGAGGGGATCAGGGAGGTTAGAGCGTGGGAGCTGCGTTCATGGGTGAGACTCTTTTTGTGGTTTCCTTTTTTCTGCTCCTTTTTTTTTACTGCATGCGATTAAAGGGGTGGGAGGATGGTCGAACCATCACGACGACGGCGGATTTTCCTTTAATATTAGAGATTTAGATTTTCGCTTTCGTAAAAAAACTGGTGTTTTTTATTATAAACCTGCATCCTAATTTTATGTCAAATATTTACTTTTGCAGTAAACCCGTAGATATTTGGGTTAATCAACCCACACTAGATATCAAATAATTTTTAAAAATATCATACCTTTTAAACATGCTATATACGAAATTTAATTGGAAATTTATATAAATTTTGAATATAATGTTATTGCACATGTTAACAAAATAATAATTTAGGATGCAAACTTAATCAATAATGACGTTTTTCTTTCATACCGGTGTCAGGTTTCAAATGAACAACTCAACAAAACCAGGATAGGAGACGAAAAAAATCCATTTACAGCCACACATGTACACCTCGTCAAAACCCGACAAAAGAAAAAGGCAGATTTTCCATTTCATGCCGAGAGAGTCATATTTTTGGATTAACAACATTCAAATGTGTTGTGATTGTATGAGCATTGAGGCCATGACGAGCGAGTATGGAAAGGAGGATAAGTGACAACCCAGATGGGATGTCATGTGTTGAAATAATTATGTGGACCTTTTGAGGTCTTGAGCTATGATTATTGGGTTAGAGGAGTGCGGTATTTTTCTCACCTGCTGCATTGCATGGACTTTTTTGTTAGTATTTATCAAAGAAAATTATCTAATTTAACTGATTTGACCCCTTCCAACATTGCATGATATTTTTGGCCCCTTCTATATCGAATTTCTGGCTCCGCCACTGACGCATGCAACAATAAAACCTCTCAAATCAACTTAGCTCGTCCAAGCCCAGATCAGGCGACACTTGACCCACTTATTTCTGATGTTTCTGTGTTTAGCCTATTCCTTGTATTTCTGCACAAACACTCCAGAGGCTGTTCTCTAAATGTCTTACCCACCACGAACGAAAATAAATTATAATGTACTATTATGCAAAGAGGTTTTCTCTTTTCTTTTCAGAATAGGTCAAGCAGAGAGCTGTACCTGTGGAATGTTAACTTGAAACCATCTTTATGAGTTAGAACTTGACGCAAACGGTCACTTTGATTCTAGAACTCGTGGCACACATTGAAGTGGTGCAACAACTTAATTCAGACATGCAAATACGGTGCAAACCATGTTTGATATGAAATCACGTTCAAATCCTTGTAAGACATGAATCCGTTATGGTTAGAGTGGCTAGGACTGACTATGTGCTAGTTCACCTAAAAAAGACTATGTGCTAGTCACTAAATGCTTGTTTGAGGCACAGAGCACTACTTTGGTGTTAATTTTTCAAAAAAAATAAGATGCCACCTCACCAATAAAGACTTTTTGTGATAAATAAAAAACATAAGGTGGCTTTTGCAGGAAACTGGCCACACCCCCTTCTCCTTCGTCGAGTCACAGTCTGTGGGCCCCGGACCACGCTGGCATGCATAGTCAACAGTCTGGACGTACATAATCAAGATTTGTATCGTATTTGCACGCTCGTATCAAGTTATTGCACCAGTTAAATATATGCCACAAGTTCTAATATTAAAGTAAGGGAAACGTTTATACACGGCGCGCCGGCCGAACCGTTTCGGTCGGACGCACCGTGTTCGTCCAATCTAGGCGGATCGCGCGCGTCCCCTCTACGGAGGTCGCCGTCGCCCCCTCCCCCCGCGCAGGCGCCGCCGTCGTGTGCTTCCCCTCTGCGCAGGTCGTCGTCACCCCCTCCCCCCGCGCAGGCGCCGCCGTCGCGTGCTTCTCCTCTGTGTAGGCCGCCGTCGCCCCGTCCCCCGCGCAGGCGCCGCCGCGTGCGCTCGTACCTTCGTTAGCGTTCCCTTTGCGTAGGCCGCCGTCGCCCCCCTCCCCCGCAGGCACCGCCGCACGCTCTCGTACCCCTCGCTGGCGCTGCTGTAAAACCACCATCGCCGGTGCTCGGGCCGAGCCACAGGGGAGAGGACATGGTTGCCTCCTGCCATGGACGGATCTGTGTGTATGCATCTATTAAAAAAGCTACAAGCGGTGTGCAAAAAGCTTCAAACGGCATAAAAAAAGCTTCAACCGTTGATAAAAGAAGTTACAACCACACCTATGAGAGTTGCAACCAAACTTCGCCGGAGTTTGTAGCCGGAGTCGCAACCATGATGATAAAATGTTGCAACCATTATACAAATTTGCTACATCAGTCATTCTTTTTTGTTGCAACCGTATTTTTTTTGCTACAACCGTTGACATGAGAAAGTTGCAACCATGATGGAAAATGATGCAACCATTATACAAATTTGCTACATCAGTCATTTTTTTTGTTGCAACCGCATTGTTTTTTTGCTACAACCGTTGACATGGACGAGTTGCAACCATGATGGAAAATGATGTAACCATTATACAATTTTGCTACATTTGTCGTTCTGTTTTGTTGCAACCGTATTGTTTTTTACAAGGGTTGCAACCATGAGCGCACGCTGCTACATCCACGGAGGTTAGAAACGCACAGAAGACGACATAGGTGAGGGCGGCGAGGACGGCGACCGACGGTGAGGGCGGCCAGCGGTGAGGAGGTGAGGCTGGGTGTCGGCGCGTGCGAGGCGGGCCTCCCCCTTTCCCGTGCGAGAGGTTGAAGATAAGAAGGATGGGGACGACGGGATCTGACGGCTCGGGGAGGAGGGGGGGGGCGCAAATCTGATGGCCGAAGCTCGACCGGCCCAACAGTTGGGCCTGCGCGCCGGCGCACAGTGCTTCCCTTAAAGTAATCGTTTTATGTCAAGTTCTAACACCACCAATTTAATTGACTCTTTTAGCATCAAGCCCAGAATGGCTAGTTAGTCATAGGCAAGTTTCTGAAGACAAAACCTTCCAGCTATACACATACAAAACCTTCCTTCCAGAAACAATAGACTACAGAATTTAGACTAGAGACGCTGCAGCGAGTCAGAATCTGGAGTCCTATGGCGACCACCCACCCTCACCTCACCTGGAGGCGATGTACCACAGGTTGAAGAGGGAGGATGCGGCCGTGAGGAGCCATGACAGGAACGCCATCATGGCGGAGAGCTGGTACCTCTCGCACAGCCTCGGGGCGCAGTGGGATCCGTGGAACTCCAGGAGCACGTCGATGACGGCGGCGCTCGAGCTCGCGGCCGCCAGCGACAGTATCGACAGCACCTGCAAATTTACTTTATGTTCAGCACGCATAGTAGTACTTAATTATGAGGTTGAAGTATCATACAGTAGATGCTACGGAGTAGTTAGTACGTGGTACATACCCAGTCCCCGACGACGACGATGGCCATGACACCGGGCACGTGGAGCGGGCACCCGACGAGTATGGAGTACACGTCGATCATGGCGAGCGTGCAGCTCCAGGGCACCAGCAGGCCCATGATCGTAACCAGGAAGCTGCCATGTTTTGCACGGAGTTTAGTACAATAGAACAAACGACAGACTTCAACATAGTTTCATGTGTTTAGGATGTTGTTAGGTACGGAGATTCAGTAAAACTCAAAAATCTGCTGATCACTCATCACTGCACAAGGCTGAAGCATAAACCAAAGATGAGAGACAGGGCTGGAGTACATACCAGAAGGCCGTGTAGCTGAAGAACTCGACGCCGACGGACATGAACATGAGCGCCGCCGACGAGCAGGCGGCCTGCCCGATCCGGAGGCCGAGGCTGCCGGCGCTACCGACGGCGCCGGGCCCCGCCCTGCCCCCGCGATCCATCCACTGGAGGCGACGCGCTCACACCGCCGTCTCATCCCATGCGCGCCCAGCACACAGACGCAGCCGCCGCCTTCCTCGTCCCGGACACCGGTCGGCTGGCCACGCGCGCGCTCTGCTAGCTCCGGCTCGATCCTGCGACGACGCAGTGGAGATATATGGAATGATGATGCGACCGGCAGTGCGCGAGGGGAGAGGAAAAGGCAGGGGGGGGGGGACAGGATGAAAAGGCCGGGGCTTTGGGTGGATGGACGGGGGGGCACCGGCGTGGGAGGGGAGCAGATTGATTCCTCTTCCTCTAGATTCTAGTACAACTTTCCGGAGAGCCTTTTGATCGCCATGGCTGCCACTTCGGAGTGTTTGACCGTCTCCCGTCGCCGTCTCCACCTGGATCACACTCGTGCACACGACACTGCGTAGACTATTGGTGAAAACAGTGTCGGTAAACCGCACGTCTGTGCACGCTCTCGCCGCCGATCACGACGTCCGCGGAGACGTGGCGGCGCAGGGCGCGCACGGAGTCGCGAAGGTGCGAGGTCGGGGTCGGCGATGTGAGTATGACTGGTCGTAACAAAGGGCGATGACGGGTGCTGGCTCTCGTGTCTTCTTCGATCGGGTAGATGGATGCCGCGTGGGTGAGTGATCTGGACGACTGTTCGATCGATCGATCAAGTTGTGATGAAAGTGGAGAATAATCTCTGCAAAAAGGAAATCCGACAATCTCAGCAAGAAAAGGATAGGATGGCACCCCGGAGGGGACGAATGTGCTTTGCGCGCGCACCTTGAATGGCTGCAGCTGCACCGCCACAGACGAGAACAAAAGGCAGCGAAAAGCACGGTACGACGTGCATAATGGTGTAAGTGTAGGAGTATCACATTCACATATAAAAAATTCTTTGGTGGAAGAAAGAGAAATAATTTTTTTTAACACAATACAGACCCATACCTCATACACACGCACATAAACTCACATATATAAGCGCAACTCATGCATACCATACCCCTATGAACACCTTCGAAAGACTAAACGAACACATTATCTTGATGATTGACGAAATCCTAACATACACCTTTTAGTGGACAAGAAGGTCTCCTTTCACATAATGCACATCGCTAAAAGGACTAAAATAAATTCAATAAATACGAACCAATGACCAATATCAAGTCAACGACTTAAACTCTAATGATATGAGGATACTATAGTCCTTTTAACCATCCAACCATAAATTTATTCATATGTGTCGCGCTAGCGAGAAAGCAAACACTTGCGTCTAAGGTTTTGGAATGAGGCACGAAGCGGACAAAGCGTGTACAGTGTGAATATACAAACAACCACGATGGTTTTTTAATACCTTACACACACAAGGCCTCACATACATACGCATACACTTATCACTATGAACATATACATGCACACCATATATCTATGAGCATTTTCGAGAGACTGAACCGACATATCATCTTGAAATTTACGAAGTCATCGTAAGCACCTCGTTGTCAACGGAAACGTCTCCTCCCACTAAACGAGCATCTCCAAAAATTCTAAAAAAATGCGAACATCAGAATTTAAATCCTGATGGACTTAAGGATATCACAGTCCTTCTAACCATTTTATTACAGGTTGGTTCCCAACAATTACATTGGTCGGCGCATGAAGGCACGATTACTTGATAGCAAGCCAGTTTTCATGCACCTTACTATTGAGCAGAGATTTTGGAACCTTCTAAACACGCATCTGACAAACGGATGGATGGTCGTGTTTGTACAATTGTACGCAATAAACATGAACTACATAAAAGGAAATAAGAAAATTGAGTTTTTTTTGTAAATGTTAGTTTATTTTAACAACATACTCAAATCATAAAGTGAAATTCGTAAATTTAAAAATTGATCATAAAAAATTATTGGCATATTCAGAAAAATGCTCATGAACATTTTAAAATTTTAATTATTTGAAAATATTCATAACTTTTAAGCAAATCCTGAAATTTTAAACTGTTCAAGGATATGACATAAGTGTTCATAAATTTAAAAATAAAAGTCATGAAAGTTAAAAAGTTCATGAATTTAAATATTTCAACAATTTGGGAACATCTTTTAAAACACGATGAGCACTTCTAAAGTACATGATGTACGCTTTTAAAATATGGTGAACATTTCTAGAAGCATACCTTATGAACATTTTCAAGTAAACAATGAACAAGACATCCTACATACGGACGAACTTGCATGGACGGACTTTCTGTGGGAAAAAACCGGCTCCTCTAATGAAAACCGTAAGAAATGTTGCTACCCATGAGCAAGTGTTGCATGCGAGTGCTTCGTAGCAGGTCATGATCAGAGCTCAAAAAACAGGTCGTGATCTAGCCTTTTGCTGAGACTCGCTTGTTAAGGCAATGTTAGGCAAGTAACCTTATTGTTTCAATTTCTTATTTTTACAGGAAAAAACAGTTCCACCCCTCCCCCCCCCCCCCCCCCCCCACCACACACACACACAAATCCAAGCGAATCTCAGCAAAAATAATGTTACAGAAATTTGCATGGTGGCAAAATTCAGAAAGGAAAAGGATAATAATTACATGTCTAAGATAAAAATGCAACGAGTCAGGGAGAGTTGCGTCTCATGGGTGAACATGCAACTAGGCCAAGTCGGGCCAGTTGCATGTCATTGATGCATACATGGATTGTGTTGATTAGTGTTGATTAATACATAGTTAGTCAACATATATTCTTGCCTCAATTTTTAGAGTATGTCTAAGCATGACATCAGGACTACATCATTGTAGAACAGGACCAACCCTCAAGTGCTTGTCTGTCTATCTGTTTTCTTTATTATATTTTTGAAACAAGTTAATTTTCCTTGTACATCTATAACGGAGCTCCTACATGCCGAATTTTGCGGTAGGGAGTGCCTCGGGCATGGGTGGTCACCTGACTGGGCCAACCCAGTTCTTTTTTTCAATTTTGTTTCTTTTTTCTTTTTCTTCATATTTCTTTTTTTATTTTTTGGTTCATTTTCTCTTTCTTTTTCCATTTCTGAAAACTTATGTCCGTGATTTAAAATATTTTTGAATTTCCCATTATTTTATGACAACAAGAACATTTTTAAAAACGGAGAATAGATATATGAAAGCACGAAAAAATAATCTTGAGAACATATTTAAAATAGAGAACAATTTTGAAAAATCATGAAAAAATTTTGGAGCGCGAACAATTATTTAAAGCACAAACATTTTTTGACTTTTGAGAACCAAATTTTAGAATGGAGAATAATTTTGAAAAACCAAGACCAAATTTGAAAGCGCGAACAAATTTTTAAAGCACAAATATTTTTTGAATATTGAGCACAAATTTAGAAACAAGAACAATTTTGAAAAATCCTGAACAAATTTGGAAGTGCGAACAATTTTTTAAAGTACCAACATTTTTTGAATCTTGAGAACAAAATTTTGAAACAGGGAACAATTTTGAAAACCCCAAAACATATTTGGAAGCGCAAACAATTTTTTAAAGCACGGACATTTTTTGAATCTTGAGAACAGATTTTGAAACAGAGAACAATTTTTTAAAATCCTGAACAAATTTCAAAGCGCGAACAAATTTTTAAAGCACAAACATTTTTTGAAACCAGAAAATAAAATTTTAAAAGGAAGAAGAATTTTGTAAAACCCCGAAAAATTTTGGAAGCGAAACAATTTTTAAAAAGGAGAACAAATTTTTAACCCACAAACATTTTTTGAATCTTGATAACAAATTTTTAAACCGAGAACAATTTTGAAAAATCGTGAACAAATTTGGAAGCGCGAACAACTTTCTAAAGCACGGACATTTTTTGAATCTTGAGAACAATATTTTGGATCTGAGAATATTTTCGAAAAATCCTGAACAAATTTGAATGTGTGAACAAATTTATAATGCAAGAACATTTTTCGAATCTTGAGAACAAATTTTCAATTCAAGAACTATTTTGAAAAATCCTAAACAAATTTGGAAGCACAATTTTTTTTTAAAGGACGAACATTTTTTGAATTTTGAAAATAAAATTCTGACACAGAGAACAGTTTTTAAAAACCCAAAACAAATTTGAAAGCGCAAACAATTTTAGAAAGCACAAACTTTATTGAATCTTCAGACCAAATTTTGATACCGAGAACAATTTTGAAAAATCATGAACAAATTTGGAAGCGCGGACAATTTTTCAAAGCACAAAGATTTTTTAAATCTTGAGAACAAAATTTTGCAATGAATAACATTTTTGAAACCCCCAAACAAATATGGAAGCCCAAATAATTTTTTAAAACACGAACATTTTCTTAATCTTAAAAACAAATTTTGAAACCGAGAACAATTTTAAAAAATTCTGAACAAATTTGGAAGCATGAACATTTTTAAAAATCCAAAATACTTTTTGAAGTTATGAATATTTTGGAAAAACGGCGTCTATTTTACATTTAAAATATTTTTAGAAAACCCAAAATATTTTATTGTAGTTTTGATATTTTTTTGAAAAGCCAGAATAATTTTTGAAGCAGAAAGAGAAATAAGAAACAGAAAAACATAAAGAAAAGAAGACAAAAAAAGAAAAATCGATTTAAAAAACCTTCTAGAAGTTTTCCAAAATCAAAAAAATCAACCGGAACCTTCAAAAAGTTTCCAAAACCGGAATCAGGGAAAGGGTTTAATGGGCCATCCCATTAAAACCCCTCACCTCGCTTCCCTGTACGTTTGCCCGACAACTCACCGAAGCGAGTAGCAAATAGAAGATTCCCATCTATCAAGCATTTGCACGCTTAAAAAGAACATTTGTCCATGGGTGCATTGGTTGGTCTTCGACATCATTTAGCAAGGCTTGGTCACTAAGAGGGTGCTTGGATACGTTTTAGTCCCATGACTAAAAGCTGTGAGACTAAAACTTACTAGCCTCACCCATGCTTGGATCCAAGTACTAAAGAGACTAAAATCAAGTTAATGAGCATTTATTATCCTCCAAACTCTCCAATCCAGAACTTGCAGGAGGAGTTAAATGAGGAGAGAGAGGACTAATGCACATTTTAGTAGGGGTGCCCCTGACTAAAAGATTTTAGCCTCAAGACTAGTTTTAGCCTCTCTTTAGTCAGGGGTGCTTGGAACTTTAGCCTCTTAAAGAGACTAGTTTTAGTCAGACTAGTTTTAGTCTCTTGGATCCAAGCATCCTCTAACATCATTTGGGTCGGGCTTTAATGTGTTGACTTGTTTTATAGATTATTGCTTCGGGACGTCGTATAGCTCGGTTGGCCAAAATAAAAAACTTAGTTGGCCACACGCTGCTCGCTTTAGTTCATTTGTGTGTTGTCTTGGTAAAAATGATTTTTCTTGTTAATTTTGAGTTTTTTGGGTGTAATAAAAAATGTTTGTGCAATTTAAATAATAATTTGAAAGGAATTAGTGAAAATTAAAAAAATCAAGAATTAAAAAACTTCTTGAATACAAAAAAAGTTGGTGAAATTAAAATATGTCCAAATATTTGGAGAAAGATCATGATTTTTTTAAGATTGCATAAACTGATTTGAAAACAAACATGGTTGTTTAAAAATCCATAATTTTAAGAAAATGACCATGGCTTTTTTATAAAAAATATGGAAAAAATATGAATTTGTTTTAAATATGAAGATCCAGTTTTCCAACAACCTTCCTCTCACCCCTAACCGCGGTCTCGTTGCACGCATGCACTTTTGTGCCGTGTGACGACTTTGAACTAGGACAAAAATGGGTTTGTCAAGTTATATGTTGTAGGATCAAAAGTATGTCTAGGGGGGTTGATTAGGCTACTTGACAGGATAAAAACTTAGTTTTTTTTCCTAGTTTTAAGTGTGATTCAGTTTTAGCAATGATGACTAGTCAAGTACACCCTATACATGCACATCTAAGAGTTTAACAGCGGAAAGTAAAACATGCAAGTGTAAAGTAGAGGGTAAGATGGGGAGATCAAACGCAAAGGTTGACATGACAATTTTTGGCATGGTTCTGATAGGTGGCGCTATCGTACGTCCATGTTAGTGGAGACTTTAACCCACGGAGAGTAACGGCTACGAGAGTCCACGGAGGGCTCCACCCACAAGGGGTCCACAAAGAAGTGGCATTGTCTATTCCACCACGGATTTCGTCCACATAGGACTAGCCTCACTCACGGTAGATCTTCATGAAGTAGGCGATCTCCTTGCGCTTACAAACATCTTGGTTCAACTCCACAACACGAAGTAGGAGGTTTCCAAGCGGCACCTAACCAATCTAGGAGGCACCACCCTTCAAAAGGTAATAGATGTGCTAGAACGATGAACTCCTTGCTCTTGGGCTTCTAAAGATAGTCTCCTCAACACTCAATAATCTCTCTCAGATATGGTAGGGGTGGGAGAGATTGATCTTGTGGAAAGCAACTTGGAGAGGCTAGAAATCAAGGTTCAAATGGTTGGAATGGAATCTCTTGATCTCAACACATGAGTAGGTGGCTCTCTCTCAGAAAAATGGATCTGGCAAGTGTGTGTGTGTGTGTGTGTTCTCAGTGCTTCCTCTACGAGTGAAAGGTCGATGGAGGGGTATATATAGGCATCTCCCAAAATCCAACTGTTACAACATTATTGCCCAACTCGGGACACCGAAAAATAACTCGGTGGTACCGAGTTGCACTAAATGTGGCAACTTTTGAATTCTCTGTGAGACCGATATAGGAATCTCGGTGGTACCATACGATGACCTAGACTAGTTTCCAAATCTTGGTGAGACCAATTTCAAACTCGGAAATTCCGATTCTTGAAATCTTCTCAACAGAAAATTGATCACTGAATCTCGGTGGCACCGATAGGAATGTTGGTGGTACCGAGATGGTAGGGTTTGGCATAGGTTTTGTCAAGTGTAAAATTGGTAGGGACCAATGGAAATTGTTGATCGCGCCGATTTTGCTGGTTTGGGTTTGGATAGAGATATTTTGTGGGAGAGTGGGTGAGTATTTTTGGTGGCTACCTCTAAGCACTTGAGCAACCAATTTATCATAATACCTGACCCCCTTTTAATAGTATTGGCTTTCCTATGGACTCAAAGTGATTTCCCACAAATGTAAAATGAAGAGTCTTCTTGCTTAAAGCTTGGGCCAATCATATTCCTTCCTTCATCAAGGGGCATCTCCTCATAATCCTATAGCCAAAGCATCTTTGAAATTTTCTAAAATATACTTGAGTAACTCATTAGTTTAATGATGCATATGTTGTGATGAATTACCAAAACCACCTTAGGGAGCAATTGTGCTTTTAGTCTCCCCGTTTTTGGTAATTGATGACAACATATAGATCAAAGCTTCGACAAAAGATATAATCAATGATTAGCATCGACGCTTTGAGAACTATGTGAAAAGCAAGAGCTCCCCCTAAATTTGTGCATTATTTGAAATTTGTGTTTGAATGCAAATGCACAATTGATTAGGATCATGGGTTACTCTTCCATGCCACATACAACTTGGTGGTGCGCATAAATGATATGAATGAAAAGTAATGCACATAACACCAAACAAGACGTCAATGATCAACATGTAGATAGGTCAAAGGTAATAACGTGGTAGGATCAAACAACCATAGCTTATGATCAAACACACCTCTAAACGGATAAAGTGATCCAAAAGACCAAAAGTTTTGAAAAACCAAACAAGAGAAAATAAAATGCAAATCTCTCCCTCTCGAAGCCCTATTTGATCCATACACTTCTCTCCCTTTGGAAACAAGTTACCAAAAAGTTGAAAGGTCTAGAACTAAGCATCTCTCTAGGCATGATTTCCTCCGGTAGGTGAAGATGGAGTGGACAAGAGAGCATCGACGAAGGCTTGTGCATATGTCGCTTGAGCTGGAGGTGTAGGAGCAGGAGCTGAAGCTTGAGTTGACGAAGATCGTATTGCTTCCGGTACTCGCACATCTGTTGACCTAGTTTAGGTCCTGAACTGAGTGGTAGTAGGAAGAGGCGGATCATCATCATGATCACTACTGGAGCGTGGAATCTTCACTGAGTCAACTTCATGCTGAAATTGTTGAACAGTGGTGGTCAACTCCGTCACCTTGACATCCAAGTCATGGAATTTTGTCTCTACGATCCTCCCTAGGCTCTTCTGGTTCAGCAAGATCTCAGAAACTTTCTTCTCCATCCCTTGGATGGTGCTAACCAAGAAGTACATCTGCTCATCTCTGGTTTTGAGCTGTGGGGGTTGAGCTGGAGTATTCTGCTATCCCCGGCAACGGCGCCAGAAATTCTTTTGCTATGGCGACAGAGATCTTCTGTCATCTCTTGAGCTTGCGTTGGTTTTTCCCTTGAAGAGGAAAGGGTGATGCAGCACAGGAGCAATAAGTATTTCCCTCAGTTTGAGAACCAAGGTATCAATCCAATAGGAGAATCTCGTCAAGTCCAGACTACCTGCACAAACACAAAAGAGCTTGCACCCAACGCTATAAAGGGGTTGTCAATCCCTTCAAGTTTGATTGCAAAGTGAGATCTGAAGGCGGAAAGTGAAACGAAGTGAAAGAGTAAGGCTGCAAATATGGTGTGGAGTAGACCCGGGGCCATAGTGTTCACTAGAGGCTTCTCTCAAAATAGCAAATATCACGGTGGGTAAACAAATTACTGTCGAGCAATTGATAGAACCGCGCAAAGTCATGACAATATCTAAGGCAATGATCATACATATAGGCATCACGTCCGAAACAAGTAGACCGATACTTTCTGCATCTACTACTATTACTCCACGCATCGACCGCTATCCATTATGCATCTAGTGTATTGAGTTCATGACGAACAGAGTAACGCCTTAAGCAAGATGACATGATGTAGAGGGATAATCTCAAACCAATGATGAAAACCCCATCTTTTTACCCTTGATGGCAACAACACGATGCGTGCCTCGCTATCCCTTCTGTCACTGGGTGAGGTCACCGCACGGTATGAACCCAAAACCAAGCACTTCTCCCATTGCAAGAACCATAGATCTAGTTGGTCAAACAAAACCCACAACTCGAAGAGAATTACAAGGATATGAAATCATGCATAAGAGAGATCAGAATAAACTCAAATAAGATTCATAGATAATCTGATCATAAACCCACAATTCATCGGATCTCGACAAACACACCGCAAAAGAAGATTACATCGGATAGATCTCCATGAAGATCATGGAGAACTTTGTATTGAAGATCCAAGAGAGATAAGAAGCCATCTAGCTACTAGCTATGGACCCGTAGGTCTATGGTGAACTACTCACGCATCATCGGAGAGGTCATCGTTTTGATGAAGAAGCCCTCCGTATCCGAATCCCCCCTCCGACAGGGCACCAGAACGTGCCCGAGATGGGATCTTGCGGCTACAGAAGCTTGCGGCGGCGGAAAAGTACTTTCGATGATCTCCTGATTTTTTTGGGGATTTTAGGGAATTTATAGGCGAAAGACCTAGGGCAGAGGTGGCCCAGGGAGCCCACAAGCCTGGGAGGCGTGGTCCCCCTGGCCGCGGCTAGGGGGCTTGTGGGGTCCCTGCAGGGCCCCCGCCCTGATTCTCACGCTTCTCGATCTTTTTCTGTTTCAGAAAAAAATCTTTTTGGCAGTTTCGTTCCGTTTGGACTCCGTTCAAAATCCTCCTCTGAAAGGGGTCAAAAACATGGAAAAAACAGGAACTGACACTTGGCACTGAGTTAATAAGTTAGTCCCAAAAATATATATATAAGGCATACAAAACATCCAAAGTTTGACAAGATAATAGCATGAAACCATCAAAAATTATTGATACGTTGGAGACGTATCAAGCATCCCCAAGCTTAACTCTTGCTCGTCCTCGAGTAGGGAAGTGATAAAGAATGAATTTTTGATGTGGAATGCTACCTAGCATAGTTGTCCTTTGCAACTTCTTTCATGTGACATGAGTGTTCAGATCCGTGAGATTCAAAATAATAGTTTGCTATTGACATGAGAACAATAATACTTCAACCAAACTAGCAAGGTAATCATGAACTTTCAAAATAACAAGGCCAAGGAAAGTTATCCCTACAAAATCATATAGTTTGGCTATGCTCCATCATCCTCACACAACTAATGTAAATCATGCACAACCCCGGTATTGGCCAAGTAATAGTTTTCGCACTCTTACTTTCTCAAACTTTTTATAACTATCACTCAATACATGAGCGTGAACCATGAATATAGCACTATAGGTGGAATAGAGTGTGGTGGTGGTTGTGAGACAAAAAAGGGGAGATGGTCACATTGACTAGGCATATCAAAAGGCTATGGAGATGCCCACTAATAGATATCAATGTGAATGAGTAGGGATTGCCATACAAAGGATGCACTAGAGCTATAAGTATGGGAAAGCTCAAAAGGAGAACTAGTGGGTGTGCATCCAACTTGCTTGCTCACGAAGACCTAGCGCAATTTTGAGGAAGCCCATCATTAGAATATACAAGCCAAGTTATATAATGAAGATTCCCACTAGCATGTGGTGACGAAATGAGAGGCTCTCAATCATGAAGAACATGGTGCTATTATGAAGCACAAGTGTGGAAAGAGATAATAGCATTGTCCCTTCTCTCTTTTTCTCTTTTTTTTATTTGGGATCTTAGGCCTCTTTTTTTCTCTTTTTTTTTGTTTATGGGCTCTTTGGCCTCTTTTTTTATTTCCTCACATGAGACAGTGCTCTAATAATGATGATCATCACACTTTTATTTACTCACAACTCAAAGCTTAGAACGATGATGACTCTATAGGAAATGCCTCCGGCAGTGTACCGGGATGTGCAACGATCTAGCTTGGCGTATGACATTGAAACATCTAGCTAGCTATCTTACGATCATGCAATGGCAATATGAGAGTGACGGCACAAGTCATGAGACGGAACGGTGGGAGTTGCATGGCAATATATCTCGGAATGGCTATGGAAAAGCCATAGTAGGTAGGTATGGTGGCTGTTTTGAGGAAAGGCATATGGTGGGTTTGTGCACCGGCGAGAATTGCGCGACACTAGAGAGGCTAGCAATGGTGGAAGGTGGAAGTGCATCTATACCATGGACTCACATTAGTCATGAAGAACTCACATACTTATTGGGAATGTTTTTATTAGTAATCGAAACAAAGTGCTAAACGCATACTCCGAGGGGAAGGGTTGGTAGGTGTTAACCATCGCGCGATCCTGACCTCAACACAAAGGATGACAATCAATAGATCAATTATGCTCCGACTTACTAACATAGCGGTTCACCATACGTGCATGCTACGAGAATCACTAACTTCAACACAAGTATTTCTAGATTCACAACACCATACTAACATAACTCTTAATATTACCAAATCCACATCTCAAAACTAATTGAGAGGAATCAAAACTTCTCTTTCTACTCAACGCACATGAAGATGGAGGTTTTTGTATCCTATTTGGGTACCTATCACATTTGGAACTACTTTCATAGCATAAGCCAACTACCAAGTCACGCACCGCCGTGCTCTAAAAGATCTAAGTGAAGCACATAGAGCAAAATTATCTAGCTCAAAAGATATAAGTGAAGCACAATGAGCATTTTAGAAAAATCACGATGAGTGCATGTCTCTCTCTAAAGGTGTGCAGCAAGGATGATTGTAACACAACAAAAGAAAATACTCCTATGATACAAGACGCTTCAAGCAAAACACATATCATGTGGTGAATAAAAATATAGCTCCAAGTAATGTTACCGATGGATTGAAGACGAAAGAGGGGATGCCTTCCCGGGGCATCCCCAAGCTTAGGCTTTTTGGTGTCCTTGAATTTGGCTTGGGGTGCCTTGGTAATCCCCAAGCTTGAGCTCTTTCCACTCCTTATCTCTTTGTCCATGAGAACATCACCCGAAACTTGAAAACTTCACAACACAAAACTTAAACAGAAACTCGTGATAACATTAGCACAAGAAACCAAACTACCACCACTTTAGGTACTGTAGCAATATTGAATTCTATTTATATTGGTGTTGGTATACTGTATTCTCACTTTTCCATGGCTAGTACCCCCCGATACTAACCATAGTTTCATCAAAACAAGCAACCAACTCAACAAAAACAGAATCTGTCAAAAACAGACCAGTCTGTAGCAATCTGTATACTTTGTATACTTCTGGTACCTAAAAAATTCTAAAAAATTACGAATGCCTGGGAAAAAGGCATATCAACCAGCAGCAAAAAGAATCAACCCAAAAGCTCTTTCTGAATAAAAATGAAAAATCATCTCGTGAGCGAAAAGTGTCTGTCTTTTTCCAGCAGGATCAAACAACCATTACCAAGACTGGTCATAAAGGTTTTGCTTGGCTCAAATGCAAAAAGAAACACAAAGGATGCTATCGTAATAGAATTATGATGGCGTGGACGCAACAAAACAGAAAGAAAAAGATAGATTCATTGGGTTGCCTCCCAACAAGCGCTATTGTTTAACGCCCTTAGCTAGGCATTGATAATTCAATGATGCTCACATAAAAGACAAGAATTGAAGTACAACGAGAGCATCATAAAGCATGTGAAAATCCCATCTAATTCTAACATACTTCCTATGCATAGGCATTTTATAGGAAAACAGATTGTCAAGACAAGCAATAGTTACCACATGCAAGAAAGAAGAAAGAGACAATATCAATCTCAACATAAAGAGAGGTGATTTGGTAACATGAAAGTTTCTACCACAATATTTTCCTCTCTCATAGTAATTACATGTGGAATCATAATCAAATTCAACAATATAGCTACCCCATAGCAATAAGTTTCTACCACAATATTTTCCTCTCTCATAGCAATAAGTTAGTACAAGAAAGCAAACCACCACTTCCTTAGGTACTGTAGAAAACTTAAATTCTACTTGTGCTGATGTTGGGTTACTGTATTTCCAATCTTCCATGGCTAATACCCCCCGATACTATCCATAGTTTCATCAAAATAAGCAACCAACACAACAAAAACAGAATCTGTTAACAGCAGACCAGTCTGTAGGAATCTGTATATTTCGTATACCTCTGGTACTCCAAAAATTCTGAAAACTTACGACAGCCTGAAGAATTTGCGTAGAAATCAGCAGCAAAAAGAATCAACTCAAAAGCTCTTATAGAAAAAATGAAAATTCTTTTCATGAGCAGAGAGTTTCTGTCTTTTCCAGCATGACCAAACGATCATCCCCAAGACTAACTAAAACGGTTTTGCTTGGCACAAACGCAAAATGAAACACAAAAAACACAATCATAACAGAATTATGAAAGTGTGGAAAACACAAAACAGAAAGAAAAAGGATAGATTCGTTGGGTTGCCTCCCAACAAGCGCTTTTGTTTAACGCCCTTAGCTAGGCATTGAATGATGCTCTCACAAAAGACAAGAATTGAAGCACAACGAGAGCATCCTAAAGCATGTGAAAATCACATCTAAGTCTAACATACTTCAAATATATAGGAATTTTATAGGAAAACAGATTGTCAAGACAACCAATAGTTGCCATATGCAAGGAAGAAGAAAGAGACAATAGCAATCTCCACATAACGAGAGGTAATTTGGTAACATGAAAGTTTCTACCACAATATTTTCCTCTCTCATAGCAATTACATATGGGATCATATTCGAATTCAACAATGTAACTATCACAAAGGATATTCTTTTCATGATCCACATGCATGCAAAGTTGACGCTCTTCAAAAATAGTGGGATTATCATCAACTAAAGTCATGACTTATCCAAACCCACTTTCAATATTATTGAAAATATTATAATCATCATGAGGTTTAAACAAATTTTAAAGATCATTAGAAAAATCATTACCCCAATCACGATCATTGCAACAAGTAGTGGACATAGCAAAACTAGCATCCCCAAGCTTAGGGTTTTGCATATTTTTAGCATGATTGTCACTAATAGAATTTATAGTGAAACCATTGCAATCATGCTTTTCATTCAAGGAGCCCTCGTGAATCACTTCATAAATTTCTTCATCACAATTTTCAGATTCATGCATCTCAAGCAAAACTCCATAGAGAAAGTCAAATGCACTCAACTCACTAGCAATTGGTTCCACATAATTGGATCTCTTAAAGAGATTAGCAAGTGGATGAGGATCCATATCAATAGATTTTCAGCAAGCGAAGATGCAAGCATATTGAAGGCACATGGCAACACAAGCGAACAGAAAGCAAGTGAGAGAAAAGGGCGAACAAAAAGGCAAACGAAAAAGGCAAAAAAATTTGTTTATTGTTTTTCAAAAGTGAGGGAGAGGAAAACGAGAGGCAAAAAAGTAAATGCAAGAGATGAGTTTGCGACACTTACTTGGATGAGTTCTTGACTTGATCCTCCTCGGCAACGGCGCAAGAAATTCTTCTGCTATCCCCAGCAACGGCGCCAGAAATTCTTTTGATACGGTGACAGAGATCTTCTGGGATTTTAGGGAATTTATAGGCGGAAGACCTAGGGCAGAGGTGGCTGATACGTCTCCATCGTATCTACTTTTACAACCTCTTTTGCCCTTGTTTTGGACTATAATTTGCATGATTTGAATGGAACTAACCTTGACTGACGTTGTTTTCAGCAGAATTGCCTTGGTGTTATTTTTGTGCAGAAATCAAAGTTTTCCAAACGTCCTGAAAATTTACGGGGAGCAGTTTTGGAAAATATCAAAAATATATGCGCCAAGTTCCACCTCAGGGGGTGGGCCAGTGGGCCACAAGCCCCTGCTCCGCCACCACCCCCCTGGTGGCGGTGGGCAGGCTTGTGGGGCCATCATCATCTGGAGGGCAGATCTGGAGTCCGTCTTGGGCTCCGGAGAGGGGAAATCGTCGTCATCGTCATCATCAACCTTCTTCCCTCTCCAATTCCATGAAGCTCTTCGTCGTTCGTGAGTAATCTATTCGTAGGCTCGCTGGGCGGTGATGAGTAGGATGAGATCTATCATGTAATCGAGTTAGTTTTGATGGGGATTGATCCCTAGTATCCACTATGTTCTGAGATTGATGTTGCTACTACTTTGCCATGCTTAATGCTTGTCACTAGGGCCTGAGTGCCATGATTTCAGATCTGAAATTATTATGTTGTCACCAATATATGTGTGTTTTAGATCCGATCTTGCAAGTTGTAGTTACCTACTATGTGTTATGATCCGGCAACCCCGGAGTGACAATAACCGGAACCACTCCCGGTGATGACCATAGTTTGAGGAGTTCATGTGTTCACCAAGTGCTAATGCGTTGGTCCGGTTCTTTATTAAAAGGAGAACCTTAATATCACGTAGTTTCCTTTTGGACCCCGCTGCCACGGGAGGGATGGACAATAGATGTCATGCAAGTTCTTTTCCCTAAGCACGTATGACGACACACGGAATGCATGCCTACATCACATTGACGAACGGGAGCTAGCCACATATCTCTCTGTGTTATAGTTGTTGCATGATGAATATCATCCAAACAAATCACCGACCCATTGCCTACGAGTTTGTCCTACTGTTGCTACTGCTGTTACTTGTCTTGCTCTGCTGCTGCTGCTACTACTGTTGCTACTGCTGTTACTTGTTTGCTCTGCTGCTGCTACTGCTATCACTAGGGTTGTTACTTGTTTTTCTCTGCTGCTACTGTTGCTACTACTGTCGCTTGCTACTATTGCTACTTGCTACTGCTGTCACTACTGTTGTTCCTTGCCGCTGCTACTGCTCGTTACACTGCTGCTACCTGCTACACTGTTGGTTCACCTACCGTTGACGACAATTGACAACTTCCGTCAACGCGGCAACGAAGGCGCCATTGATACAATTGTTAGGAATAGTCTGTCGTCAACAGATCGTTTCTGACACCGTTGTTATCATATTACTTTGTCGTTACTACTGTGCTTGCAGATACTAATCTTTCAGGTGTTGTTGAATCTGATAAATTCAGCTGCTAATACTCGAGAGTATTCTCTCACCTCCTTTAGGCGATCAACAAATTGGGTCGAATACTCTACCCTCGAAAACTGCTGCGAACCCACGCGCTGGTGGGCCATCAACAACATTCTTCCAGTCTCATTGCCGGGGAGTGCTAGCAGCATTCTTCTGGTGCCGTTGCAGGAGAAGGTTCGTTGTCATAAGCATTCGTCTAGCTAACACTAGAGATTGCAGGATCAACACTTTTCTGGCGCCATTGCCGGGGAAGCACAGCTGACGTCAACATTTTTCTGGCGCCGTTGCCGGGGAGGTATTGCTATATTCTCTAAGTTACTTGGGATTTATATCTGCTGATCACTATGAAGAATCTGAAGGATCCGAAGAATAACGTCTTGCCCTTAACTACGAGGGGAGGTAAGGAATTGCCATCTAGCTCTGCACTTGATTCACCTTCAGTTATGAGTAAGTTTGCGACATCACCTCCTGCTAGAAATCTTGATATGTCGCCTGTGCTTGATGATGCTTGTGATACTACTGCTAGAGATTCTATGCTTCATACTATGCCTGATGATACTATGCTTGATACTGCTAGAGATGCTATGCCTGATACTCCTTTGCCTGATGATGCTAGAGATGCTATTTTGCCTGATGATGCTATGCTTGATACTGCTAGAGATACTCCTTTGCCTGATGTTCCACTAGGAGTGTTCCTTGATGCTCATATTGCTAGAGTTACTGCCAATGCTTGTGATGCTTCTGAAACTATCGATACTATTGAGATAGAACCTGCTTTTGCTCCTGCTAGATCTATCTCTCCTAGATATGAATTGCCTGATATACCTGAGGGTTATGTTATGGAGGGAGAGATAGCTGAGGATTTTCTTGCGTGTAAGGATGCCTATGACGCTGAGAAATTACTTCTCAAGTGGAAGGAAAAATCTCGGGAAGCTAGGATGAAAAATGACCCGAAGTTTCCCAATTCGCCTATCTTTGTCACCGATAAGGATTATGAATTCTGTGTCGACCCTGAGATAATGTCTCTAGTCGAATCTGATCCTTTTCACGGTTATGAGTCTGAGACGGTCATAGCCCATCTTGCCAAACTATCCGAAATAGCCAACTGTTGGAAATATGCCCTAGAGGCAATAATAAAATGGTTATTATCATATTTCCTAGTTCATGATAATCGTCTATTGTTCATGCTATAATTGTATTAACAGGAAACAGTAATACATGTGTGAATAAATAGATCATAATGTGTCCCTAGCAATCCTCTAGTTGGCTAGCTCGTTAGTCAATAGATGATCATGGTTTCCTGATCATGGGCATTAGATGTCATTGATAACGGGATCACATCATTGGGAGAATGATGTGATGGACAAGACCCAATCCTAAGCATAGCACTAGATCGTATTGTTCGTATGCTAAAGCTTTTCTAATGTCAAGTATCTTTTCCTTCGACCGTGAGATTGTGCAACTCCCGGATACCGTAGGAGTGCTTTGGGTGTATCAACCGTCACAACGTAGCTGAGTGACTATAAAGGTGCACTACGGGTACCTCCGAAAGTGTTTGTTGGGTTGGTACGAATCGAGATCGGGATTTGTCACTCCGTGTGACGGAGAGGTATCTCTGGGCCCACTCGGTAGAACATCATCATGAGCTCAATGTGACTAAGGAGTTAGTCACACGATGACGTGCTACGGAACGAGTAAAGAGACTTACCGGTAACGAGATTGAACAAGGTATAGGTATACCGACGATCGAATCTCGGGCAAGTTCTATACCGATAGACAAAGGGAATCGTATACGGGATTGATTGAATCCTTGACATCGTGGTTCATCCGATGAGATCATTGTGGAGCAAGTAGGAGCCACCATGGGTATCCAGACCCCGCTGATGGTTATTGGTCAGAGAGGTGTCTCGGTCATGTCTGCCTGTCTCCCGAACCCGTAGGGTCTACAAACTTAAGATTCGGTGACGCTAGGGTTATAGGGAATTGTCATACGAGGTTACCGAAAGTTGTTCGGAGTCCCGGATGAGATCCCGGACGTCACGAGGACCTCCGGAATGGTCCGGAGGTAAAGATTGATATATAGGACGGATGGTTTTGGATACCGGAAGTGTTTCGGGCATCACCGATAACGTAGAGGGACCATCGGGACCACCGGAGGTGGCCCCGTGGGTCCACCGAAGGGGGGCAACGACCCCGGGAGGTAAGGTGGGCTAAGTGGGGAAGGGAACCAGCCCCTAGGTGGGCTGGTGCGCCTCCCCACTCAGCCCAATGCGTGGGGGAGAGAAAAGGGGGGGGGGCAAACCCTAAGCCAGGTGGGCCTAAGGCCCACCAGGGGTGCGCCACACCCCTCCTCCCCCCTTTGGCCGCCGCACCAGCCCCCATATAGGGCTGCCCCCCCCAGGAGGGGGAAACCCTCAAGGGGGCGCAGCCCCTCCCTTCCCCTATATATACCGGGCACTTTTGGCCATTGGGAGACAGACTTTTGCCTCTCCCTCGGCGCAGCCCCTCCCTTCCCCTATATATACCGGGCACTTTTGGCCATTGGGAGACAGACTTTTGCCTCTCCCTCGGCGCAGCCCTGCCCTACTTCCTCCTCCTCTGTGCCGGTGCTTGGCGAAGCCCTGCCGGGAGACCTCGTCTCTCCATCGACACCACGCCGTCGTGCTGCTGGAGTTCTTCCCCAACCTCTCCCTCGTCCTTGCTGGATCAAGGTGCGGGAGACGTCACCGGGCTGCACGTGTGTTGAACGCGGAGGTGTCGTAGTTCGGCACTAGATCGGAATCACACCGCGATCCGAATCGCTGCTAGTACGACTCCATCAACCGCGTTCTAGTAACGCTTCCGCTTAGCGATCTTCAAAGGTATGAAGATGCTCTTACCCCTCTCTCGTTGCTGGTCTCTCCATAGGAAGATCTGAATATGGCGTAGGAAAATTTTGAATTTATGCTACGTTCCCAACACCAACCTCTTCACTAATGAGGAGAAGATCCGCCACTACTATATCCTTAAGTTGTTTCCTTTCTCTCTAAAGGATGACGCTAAAGCCTGGTTCACCTCTCTTGCTCCTGGATGTGTGCGTAGTCCCCAGGAGATGGTCTATTACTTTTGTGAGAAATATTTCCCTGCCCATAAGAAGCAAGCTACCTTGCAGGAAATATACAACTTTGCTCAACTCCAAGAAGAGAGTCTTCCACAAGCTTAGGGGGGCTCGTCCAGCTACAGAATGCTTTGCCTGGTCACCCTCTTAAGAAGAACGAGATACTTGATATCCTCTATAACGGACTTACCGATGCCTCTAGAGACCACCTAGATAGTTGTGCCGGTTGTGTTTTTAGGGAACGAACTGTAGAACAAGCTAAGAACCTACTGAATAACCTCTTGATCAACGATAATGCTTGGACTATTCCCGAACCACCTCCTAAGCCAACTCCTAAGAAAAGAGGTATTCTATTCCTCAGTCCCGAAGATATGCAAGAAGCCAAGAAATCTATGCAAGAGAAAGGCATTAGATCTGAAGATGTCAAAAATCTACCACCTATCGAAGAGATCCATGGTCTCGATAACCCGGTACAGGTAGTAGAAGTGAATTCTCTGCGTAGGTTTGATGAGAGTGATATTCCTTTTGATAAACCTGCTAGCCTATGCTTTGATAAATTTGACAACTTTGTTGCCAAACAACAGAGTTTCAATGAATACGTTAGCAGACATTTGGAACAAAGTACTCGTATGCTTAGCCATTTAAGTGCTTGCGTAGACAGAAATGTCAATGCTCTGAAGCTTCTGAGTAAACATGCCTCTATGATTACTACTCAGGTAGAACAAGTACTTAAAGCTCAGAATGACCTGCTCACTGAATTAAATGACAACTCTGTCAGAGTCATTACTAGAGGAGGTAAGATGACTCAGGAACCTTTGTATCCTGAAGGTCATCCTAAGAGAATTGATCAAGATTCTCAAGGAATCAATGCTGATACACCTAGTCATCCTAAGGAGAAGAAGAAGGATGATAGAAGCCTACACGCTAGTTCACCAAATACTATCACACCTAAAGAACCTAATGATATTTCTGCGTCTGATGCAGAGACACAATCAGGTGATGAACATGAACCTGGTGACAATATGGACAGTGATGTCCATAATAATGCTCAACCTAGCCATGATGAGGATGTGGAGATTGAACCTACGGTTAATCCTGATAATCCACAACCTAAGAGATACGATAAGAATGACTTCACTGCTAGGAAGCATGGTAAAGAAAGAGAGCCATGGGTTCAGAGACCTATGCCCTTTCCTCCTAAGCCATCTAAGAAAAAGGATGATGAGGATTTTGAGCGTTCGTTGAGATGATAAGACCTGTCTTTCTGCAGATGCAGTTAACTGATATGCTCAAGATGTCTCCGTATGCCAAGTACATGAAAGATATCGTGACTAATAAACGGAAGATACCAGATCTTGAGATCTCCACCATGCTTGCCAATTATACTTTCAAAGGTGGAACTCCTAAGAAACTTGGTGATCCCGGAGTGCCCACTATACCTTGCTCCATTAAAGGAAACTACGTAAGAACTGCCTTATGTGACCTTGGAGCCGGTGTTAGTGTTATGCCGCTCTCTCTTTATCGTAGATTTGAGTTGGACAAGTTGACACCCACTGAAATTTCTCTGCAAATGGCCGACAAATCAACTGCTTTCCCTATCGGCGTTTGTGAGGATGTGCCTGTTGTGGTTGCTAACACCACTATCTTAACAGACTTTGTTATCTTGGATATTCCCGAGGACGATGCCATGGCTATTATCCTCGGAAGACCCTTTTTAAACACCACAGGGGCTGTTATAGATTGCAACAAAGGCAATGTCACTTTCCATGTCAACGGTAATGAGCACAAAGTGCACTTTCCGAAGAAACGATATCCAGTACATTGCATCAATGCTATCGAAAAGACTTCATCGATTCTCATTGGGAGCTTTGAATGCCCTATTCCTCGTGTCAAGATGAAGTATGATTTTCTTGTTGGGGAGATACATATCCCCATTGAGGTGACTTAGTGGCTATTCGAAAATTCTCCGTTCTCTCTTGCGATTCGAGAAAGTTTTGTCATAAGGACTTGATCAA
Source organism: Hordeum vulgare subsp. vulgare (assembly GCF_904849725.1). Taxonomy (NCBI): domain Eukaryota; kingdom Viridiplantae; phylum Streptophyta; class Magnoliopsida; order Poales; family Poaceae; genus Hordeum; species Hordeum vulgare. The sequence goes on along the minus strand of NC_058522.1, from coordinate 533,941,658 downwards.
CCCCATTGGCGGATTTCTTTCGATGACCATGAGACGGATGAATCAAAGAGTCACATACGTGTGTTTTGAGTTTTCCTTTTCTGTTGCATAGAAGAAAAATGATAGAATTAGTTTAGTTTTTCCCTGTTTTCTGTCTTAGCGCCCCGGAGAAAAATACCTCGAAAATAAAAGTTCTCCGATGGTCCTGAAAATTTAGTATGATTTTTTCTGGAATTTTTGAAAATTTCTGGGCCTGAGAGCTGGCCTGGGGGCCAGACCAGTGGGCCACAAGCCCCCCCCCCCCCCCACACACCACCACCTACCCCCTGGTGGCGGGCTGCAACCTTGTGGGGCCCACAAGCACCCCCTCCACTCATTCCAGCTCTTAGCCTCTTCTTCCACCTCCACAAAAAATTGTTTCGCAGCTCAAACCCGTGTTCTTGCTCATTTGGCTATGATTTTCAATCTCCTTGCCCAAAGCACCATTCTCCGAACTGTTTTGGGGAAATTACTCCTTGGTAAGTGACTCCTCCATTTGTCCAATTAGTTTTTGCTCTAGTGCTTTATCCTTCGCGGATTCTTGCTACCTTGGTGACTGATGACCCACAAGTATAGGGGATCAATCGTAGTCCTTTCGATAAGTAAGAGTGTCGAACCCAACGAGGAGCAGAAGGCTCTGATAAACGGATTTCAGCAAGGTAATAAGTGCAAGCACTGAAAGTAGCGGTAACAAGTGATTGTGTAGCGAGTTGAAACGTAGCAAGCAAAGAGTAACAAGTAACAAGTAGTAGCAACGGTGCAGCAAGTGGCCCAATCCCTTTTGTAGCAAGGGACAAGCCTGAACAAAGTCTTATAGGAGGAAAAACGCTCCCGAGGACACACGGGAATTTCTGTCATGCTAGTTTCATCATGTTCATATGATTCACGTTTGTTACTTTGGTAGTTTGATATGTGGGTGGACCGGCGCTTGGGTACTGCCCTTACTTGGACAAGCATCCCACTTATGATTAACCTCTCTCACAAGCATCCGCAACTACAACAGAAGAATTAAGACAAAGTCTAACCATAGCATTAAACTAGTGGATCCAAATCAGCCCCTCACGAAGCAACGCATAGACTGGGGTTTAAGCTTCTGTCACTCCAGCAACCCATCATCTACTTACTACTCCCCAATGCCTTCCTCTAGGCCCAAATATGGTGAAGAGTTATGTAGTCGACGTTCACATAACACCACTAGAGGAAAAACAACATACAACATATCAAAATACCGAACGAATATCAAATTCACATGACTATTATTAACATGACTTATCCCATGTCCTCAGGAACAAAAGTAACTACTCACAAGACATAATCATAATCATGACTAGAGGTGTAATGAATAGCATCAAGGATCTGAACATAAACTCTTCCACCAAATAATCCAACTAGCATCAACTACAAAGAGTAATCAACACTACTAGCAACCTTACAAGTACCAATCGGAATCGCGAGACGAAGATTGGTTACAAGAGATGAACTAGGGATTGGAGAGGAGATGGTGCTGATGAAGATGTTGATGAAGATGCCTCCCCTCCGACGAGAGGAGTGTTGGTGATGACGATGGCGACGATTTCCCCCTCCGGGAGGGAAGTTTCCCCGGCAGGATCGTCCTGCCGGAGCTCTAGATTGGATCTGCTCAAGTTCTGCCTCGTGGCGGCGGCGAAACCACGAAAAAGCTCCCTCTTGATTTTTTTCCAGACCAGGACGCTTCATATAGCAAAAGAGGGGGGCTAGTGGGCCTTCAGGCAGCCCACAAGCTTGCCCACCGCCACCAGGGGGTGGTGGCGGAGTGGGGGCTTGTGGGGCCCTGGTGGCCCCCCTCTGGTAGTTCTTTCACCCAGTATTTTTAATATATTCTAGAAAAAATCCACGTAAATTTTCAGGGAATTTGGAGATGTGCAGAATAGTGGACTAGGATTTGCTCCTCTTCCAGTCCAGAATTCCAGCTGCCTGAATTCTCCCTCTTCAAATAATCCTTGCAAAATAAGAGAGAAAAGGCATAAATATGGTACCACAAGTAATACAACAGCCCAAAAAGCAATAAATATCAACATGAAAGCATGATGTAAAATGGACGTATCAGTGACCCTGTTCTTGAGCTTGAAAGGTTGATTTTAGCAGGTCCCAAGTAGTTTTAGCGCGTGATACGATCTCTAGGCACTAGTAGGAGTAGTTGCTACAAGGTGTGGTGGGTCTTTATTCACTTTTCTCTTGAACTTCAAAAATTTCAGCAAAAGGAAATTATGTTCAGGAGGAAGTTTCATGGTGGTTCCTCAAGTAAGAAGGGTCCCCGTCTCTCTTTTTGGGAGCCCGAACCTTTTCAACTAAGGGACGCGCCGGTGCAACCATGTGAATGGCCTCCCGATGAGTTCATGATCGAAACAGGCTTCAAGGATGAGTTTGATGCACTTGTTCGCAATGCCGGATTAGAAGAATTCCTCTCAGATAAATGTGAACAGTATGCTATGCTCACTGCCTCTTTCGTGCGTAGATTTAAATTTTTAGCTCGCCATGAATCATCCATACTGTTTGATCTATACGATAAATCCTATACCGTGGATCTGGGGGATTTCAATAGGATTTGCAAGATACCCGATGGGGGTAGTGTTAATGATCCTCCTAAGTCTTCGGTAAGAGACTTTGTCTCTAGTATAACTGTTGGAGAAACCAGAGATTTCACGCAAGCCACCATAGGAAGCATCCATTTCACTGCCTTGCACTACCTTGACCTCTTCATAGGTAGGTGCATTAACGGCAAGGGTGCACATTGTCACCTATGTGCTTCCGACCTTAGTATCCTTAAGAGCGCAGTAACAGGTGACAGGAGCGTCAATATGGGAGCTATTATAGCAAGGAGGCTGAATAAAAATGTCAGTGAGAGGGATTTCTTTGGTGGAGTTTATGCTACACGCTTGGCAAATTTTCTTGGGGTATCCATCCGTCCAGAAGACCCTCCTCTCTGTATAACCTACCTTGATCGTGTCGCTCTAACACGCTACCAGTTCCTTGAGAGAGATCATGGATCCCTCCTATACCGCTTGATATTTAACCGGCAGCGTGTTTTCCATATTACCCTTCCTGCTCCTGCTTTCTTTGACTTTCAGGTAAAACAAAGATACTACATAACCATAGGAGAGGCTGAGGAGTATGAGAGGGAGGCGACGACTGCTCGACTTCATGAGGCAGCTATTAAGGCAGTGGCTGCAGCACTCCCGTATAACACCCATTATGACTTTGGGTTTCGCCAGGATCATCCATGGGAGTAGACCAAGCTAGGCCAAAAGCCTAAGCTTGGGGGAGTACGTGTTCTCACTGACTTTACATTCATGCTTATGCTTTCACTTTGTTAGCCGGTGTTTACACTTTGCCACTGTATTATCCATGCTAGTTTCTTTTTGTTTTCTTGTTTTCTTGTTTTGTGTCCTTTTGAGAAAACCCAAAAAGATTTTTCTTTCTTCTTTTGCTTGTTGGGATCTTTCCCGTGTAAATAGCTTTCTTTTTCTTTGTGTCAAGGTAGAAGATATTGGTTACAATGCTTAGTGGTTCTTACATGCTTACCTGTTTAGCTTTCAAAGAGCCATATTATTTTGTCTTCTCCTTTGTGTTTGCCTGCAGATTCAGCTTAGTCCAATGTGCTTATTATCGTTTTCATCGTTCGATCGTGCAAATGAAAGGCAACAATGATGATATATGATGAAGTGACTGAGACTGAAAAGCTGGTATGAACTCTATCTATTTTGTTTTTGTAAATATGACTAGCTTGTCGACCCAGATTTAGCTTTGTTGTGAGAGAACCATGTTTGCAATGACAACTTAGAGATCATAGTTTCTGATGCCATGCTTATTTAGCTGAGAGCTTATAATGGTTTGTCTTGATTGCCAACATAGATTTTGAGATGACTATGATGTAGTATGATAGGATGGTATTCTCCTTTGAATGTTTCAAGTGACTTGACTTGGCGCATGTTCAGGCATGTAGTTGAAACAAAATCAACATAGCCTCTATGATGTTCGTGTTCATGGTGATTTATATCATGTTCATGCTTGCATTCAATGTTAGTCAAACTCATTGCATCTTGATGACTGTTGTCGCTCTCTAGTTGGTCGCTTCCCTGTCTTTTGCTAGCCTTCACTTGTACTAAGTAGGAATACTGCTTGTGCATCCACTTCCATAAATCCAAAAAAATTTCCATGAGAGTCCACCATACCTACCTATTTGCGGTATCTACCTGCCGTTCCAAGTAAATTTGCATGTGCCACTCTCTAAACCTTCAAGAAATAATCTGTTTTGCATGCCCGAACCGCTCAAGTGGTGACAAAGGGCTATTGGTATCTTCCATACTAGGAGTGTTATCCTCGACATGTGTTTATTCACTGTCATTCACGAGAAAGGGGCCGGTATTTGGGATGCCCAGTTCCACGCTTAAATCAAAAACACAACTGTAAAACAAGACTCCCCCCGGATTGATGTTAGTATGGACGGTACCCGAGGATTCGGCTAGCCGTGGAGTGTGATTGATTGGTGGTGGGGGAGTTAAAACTTTACTTTTCTGTTTGGGAACCGCCTATAGCATGAGTAGCATGGAAGATATTGAGAACTCTTGGTCATTGCCTTGACAATGAAAGCATGCCACCCAAAATTATTATCTCTGTTTTCAAAGCTTGAGCTCTGGCACCTGTGCAAATCAATGCTTCCCTCTGCGAAGGGCCTGTCTATTTATTTTCCTGTTGAGTCATCCTCCTCTTATATAAGCACCAATTAGAAAGCACCTCTGTCATATTTATGCTTTGCTTTTGATTGATATTGAGTATGACTACGACTGGATCTTCGTTGCTATGAATTACAATGTTTAGTCAGCCCTTGATCTTTGAAAGTGCTCTGCATTTATGTTTTGCGGTCTCAGAAAGAGCTAGCGAGATACCACCTATTTATATTGCTTCATGCTTGTTTTGACTGAAGTGTTGGTATTTGAAACTCATTATTATTTGCTCGTTAGCTGATTATGCAATTGATATTAGTTTACCGTGAGACCTTTGTGTCATTTGCCTATGTGGTTAACTTGTGATCTTGCTGAAATTCTGGTTATGAGTTAGACATAGTTACAACAACAAGATCAAGCAGAGTTTGTCAAAGTTTTTCTTTCTCTCTCAGTTTGTCAACTGAGTTGCTTGAGGACAAGCAAGGTTTTAAGCTTGGGGGAGTTGATACGTCTCCATCGTATCTACTTTTCCAAACTCTTTTGCCCTTGTTTTGGACTATAATTTGCATGATTTGAATGGAACTAACATGGACTGACGCTGTTTTCAGCAGAATTGCCTTGGTGTTATTTTTGTGCAGAAATCAAAGTTCTCCAAACGTCCTAAAAATTTACGGGGAGCAGTTTTGGAAACTATCAAAAATATCTGCGCCAAGTTCCACCTCACGGGGTGGGCCAGTGGGCCACAAGCCCCTGCTCCGCCACCATCCCCCTGGTGGCGGTAGGCAGGCTTGTGGGGACCACAGGCACCTGCCGCCCCCAACTCCAGCTCTATAAGTTGCCTTTCGTCCCAGAAAAAATAAAAAGAGAAGTTTTCGTTGCGTTTTCGATACGGAGGCGCCGCCACCTCCTGTTCTTCATCTGGAGGGCAGATCTGGAGTCTGTCTTGGGCTCCGGAGAGGGGAAATCGTCGCCATCGTCATCATCAACCTCCTTCCCTCTCCAAGTCCATGAAGCTCTTCGTCGTTCGTGAGTAATCTATTCGTAGGATCGCTGGGCGGTGATGAGTAGGATGAGATCTATCATGTAATCGAGTTAGTTTTGATGGGGATTGATCCCTAGTATCCACTATGTTCTAAGATTGATGTTGCTACTACTTTGCCATGCTTAATGCTTGTCACTAGGGCCCGAGTGCCATGATTTCAGATCTGAAATTATTATGTTGTCACCAATATATGTGTGTTTTAGATCCGATCTTGCAAGTTGTAGTTACCTACTATGTGTTATGATCCGGCAACCCCGGAGTGATAATAACCGGAACCATTCCCGGTGATGACCATAGTTTGAGGAGTTCATGTGTTCACCAAGTGCTAATGCGTTGGTCCGGTTCTTTATTAAAAGGAGAACCTTAATATCCCGTAGTTTCCTTTTGGACCCCGCTGCCACGGGAGGGATGGACAATAGATGTCATGCAAGTTCTTTTCCCTAAGCACGTATGACGACACACGGAATGCATGCCTACATCACATTGACGAACGGGAGCTAGCCACATATCTCTCCGTGTTATAGCTGTTGCATGATGAATATCATCCAAACAAATCACTGACCCATTGCCTACGAGTTTGTCCTACTGTTGCTACTGCTGTTACTTGTCTTGCTCTGCTGCTGCTGCTACTACTGTTGCTACTGTTGTTACTTGTTTTGCTCTGCTGCTGCTACTGCTGTCACTACTATTGTTACTTGTTTTGCTCTGCTGCTACTGTTGCTACTACTGTTGCTACTTGCTACTGCTGTCACTACTGCTGTTCCTTGCCGCTGCTATTGCTCGTTACACTGCTGCTACCTGCTACACTGTTGGTTCACCTACCGTTGACGGGAATTGACAACTTTCGTCAACGCGGCAACGAAGGTGCCATTGATACAATTGTTAGGAATAGTCTACCGTCAACAGATCGTTTCTAACACCGTTGTTATCATATTACTTTGATGTTACTACTGTGCTTGCAGATATTAATCTTTCAGGTGTGGTTGAATCTGACAAATTCAGCTGCTAATACTCGAGAGTATTCTCTCACCTCCTTTAGGCGATCAACAAATTGGGTCGAATACTCTACCATCGAAAACTGCTGCGAACCCACGCATTGGTGGGCCATCAACAACATTCTTCCAGTCTCATTGTCGGGGAGTGCTAGCAGCATTCTTCTGGTGCCGTCGCAGGAGAAGGTTCATTGTCATAAGCATTCGTCTAGCTAACACTAGAGATTGCAGGATCAGCACTTTTCTGGCGCCATTGTCGGGGAAGCACAGCTGACGTCAGTTGCCCAGGGAGCCCACAAGCCTAGGAGGTGCGGGCCCCCCTGGTCGCGGCTAGGGGGCTTGTGTGGTCCCTGCAGGGCCCCTGTCCTGATTCTCAGGCTTCCCGATCTTTTTCTGTTTCGGAAAAAATCTTTTTGGCAGGTTCGTTCCGTTTGGACTCCGTTCAAAATCCTCCTCTGAAAGGGGTCAAAAACATGGAAAAAACAGGATCTGGCACTTGGCACTGAGTTAATAAGTTAGTCCCAAAAATATATATATATAAGGCATACAAAACATCCAAAGTTTGATAAGATAATAACATGAAACCATCAAAAATTATAGATACGTTGGAGACGTATCACATTCCTAGCAGCCTCTGCAGCTGCTGCCCGCTACTTCTCAAACAACAACGCCAGAATTTGACACGTTGACGGAGACTTGCTTGCGTTGGTTTTTTCCTTGAAGAGGAAAGGGTGATGCAGCACAGGAGCAGTAAGTATTTCCCTCAGTTTGAGAACCAAGGTATCAATCCAGTAGGAGAATCTCGTCAAGTCCAGAGTACCTGCACAAACACAAAAGAGCTTGCACCCAACACTATAAAGGGGTTGTCAATCCCTTCAAGATTGATTGCAAAGTGAGATCTGAAGGCGGAAAGTGCAACGAAGAAAAAGTGTAAGGCTGAAAATATGGTGTGAAGTAGACCCGGGGGCCATAGTGTTCACTAGAGGCTTCTCTCAAAATAGAAAATATTATGGTGGGTGAACAAACTAGTGTCGAGCAATTGGTAGAACCGCGCAAAGTCATGACGATATCTAAGGCAATGATCATACATATAGGCATCACGTCTGAGACAAGTAGACCGATACTTTTTGCATCTACTACTATTACTCCACACATCGACTGCTATCCAGCATGCATCTAGTGTATTGAGTTCATGACGAACAGAGTAACGCCTTAAGAAAGATGACATGATGTAGAGGGATAAACTCAAACCAATGATGAAAACCCCATCTTTTTACCCTTGATGGCAACAACACGATGCGTGTCTCGCTACCCCTTTTGTCATTGGGTGAGGTCACCGCACGGTATGAACCCAAAACCAAGCACTTCTCCCATTGCAAGAATCATAGATCTAGTTGGCCAAGCAAAACCCACAACTCGAAGAGAATTACAAGGATATGAAATCATGCATATGAGAGATCAGAAGAAACTCAAATAAGATTCATAGATAATCTGATCATAAATCCACAATTCATTGGATCTCGACAAACACACCGCAAAAGAAGATTACATCGGATAGATCTCCATGAAGATCATGGAGAACTTTGTATTGAAGATCCAAGAGAGAGAAGAAGCCATCTAGCTACTAGCTATGGACCCGTAGGTCTGTGGTGAACTACTCACGCATCATAGGAGAGGTCATGGTGTTGATGAAGAAGCCCTCCGTATCCGAATCTCCCCTCCGGCAGGGCACCAGAACGTGCCCCAGATGGGATCTTGCGGAGACAGAAGCTTGCGGCGGCGGAAAAGTACTTTCGATGATCTCCTGATTTTTTCTGGGATTTTAGGGAATATATAGGCGAAAGACCTAGGGCAGAGGTGGCCCAGGGAGCCCACAAGCCCGGGAGGCGCGGGCCCCCCTGGCCGCGGCTAGGGGGCTTGTGGGGTCCCTGCTGGCCCCCTGCCCTGATTCTTAGGCTTCCCGATCTTCTTGTGTTTCGGAAAAAAATCTTTTTGGAAGTTTCGTTCCGTTTGGACTCCGTTTAAAATCCTCCTCTGAAAGGGGTCAAAAACATGGAAAAATAGGAACTGGCACTTGGCACTGAGTTAATAAGTTAGTCCCCAAAAAGATATAAAAGGCATACAAAACATCCAAAGTTTGACAAGATAATAGCATGAAACCATCAAAGATTATAGATACGTTGGAGACGTATCAAGCATCCCCAAGCTTAACTCCCGCTCGTCCTCGAGTAGGGAAGTGATAAAGACTGAATTTTTGATGTGGAATGCTACCTAGCATAGTTGTCCTTTGCAACTTCTTTCATGTGACATGAATGTTCAGATTCGTAAGATTCAAAACAGTAGTTTTCTATTGACATGAAAAACAATAATACTTCAAGCAAACTAGCAAGGTATGTTGGGGTCAATAAGCCGCGGCGAGGCGTTGGGCACGTCCAGCGCGTGTATGGGCACGAGCTCGATGTGTCGGGCGCGTCGGACCGCGGCGGAGGAGCGCCTGTGCGCGTGCACGGGCCACGACGGATTCGTGGCAGGGTGCGTGCGTGTGCTGCGTTCTGCTAGGGCGTGCGTGGGTACGTGTGTATGGCTCACCGCAGTATTAGGATCACGATCTGGACCGGGCGGCTGCGGCGACCGAGCTGGCTCGACGCGATCCACGCGCGGGCGTGCGCATGGTGGCCTCGGTTAGAGCGGGACCAGTTCGTGCGCGTGGGGAGGCGGGAGCGCGAGGTTGTTGCCGGCGCTGGGCTTGGGTATAGGAACCCGCGTGGGAGTCGTTGTAATATAGCGGAAGAGGCAGGGCGAGTTCGAGCTTGCCAGTAATACACAGAGCGCGCCATTCTGGCGGCACAGGTGTTCGAGCGCCAGGAAAACCTGTGTGTGCCTCCTCCTCTTGTCGGACCTTGTCTCAGGTGATCACCGGAGTGTCGAGGTTCCATTTTCTATCTAACATTTGGTATCAGAGCCACGCGCGACCGGGGAGCTCGACGTCCATGGCGCTGGTCCCGTACTCCGGCGGGACGGGGACGACGATGTCGACGTCGGTTCCTCTGCTGATGGGGGAGAACTACACCACCTGGGCTATCAAGGTGGAGGTGGACCTCGACGCTGCCGGGCTCTGGGAGGCGGTGGTTCCGCCGGAGGAAGCAGCGTCGGCGGTGATCGCGAAGAAGGACAAACCGGCGCGCGCCTATCTGCTGCGAGCGCTCGCCGACGATTTGCTGCTGCAAGTCGCGTCGAAGAAGACGGCGGCGGAGATTTGGGCGAGCTTGCGGGCTAGGTTCGTAGGCGCGGACCGCGTGCGTGCGGCGAGGCTCGGCACACTTCGGGGGGAGTTCGAGCTCCTGCGCATGGCGGAGTCCGAGACCCTGGACGCGTTTGCCGGCAGGCTTGGAGGCATGGCGGCACGGTACGCGGCGCTGGGCTCAACCCTGGAGGACTCCGCGCTCATGAAGAAGCTGCTCTACTCGGTGTCGGACCGCCTGTACGCGGCGGTGGCAGGGATCGAGCAGTTTTGCGACGTGTCGGAGATGCTCTTCGAGGACGCGCTGGGTCGTCTCAAGGCATTCGACAAGAGGCTGCGGAGGCGTGGGCAAGACGGCGGCGATCGCGGCGGCGAGCAGCTGTTGCTGACCATGGCACAGTGGCGTGCGCGCGAGCGGCGTCGGGGCGGTGCGCATGGAGATGACGACGGCGACGGGGCGCACAGCGAGGCGTCAGGCTTCGGCGGGAAACGGCGCGGCCGCTGCTACAAGTGCGGTGAACGCGGGCACTTCAAACGCGAGTGCCCGCAGTGGAAGAAGGCGCCGGTGGCGGAGCATGCACTGCTGGTCGACGGCGACGTCGAGGATGCCGGCCTGCTCTGAGCCGCATCTTAGGGCGAGATTGTTGGGGTCAATAAGCCGCGGCGAGGCGTTGGGCACGTCCAGCGCGTGTATAGGCACGAGCTCGATGTGTCGGGTGCGTCGGACCGCGGCGGAGGAGCGCCTGTGCGCGTGCACGGGCCACGACGGATTCGTGGCAGGGTGCGTGCGTGTGCTGCGTTCTGCTAGGGCGTGCATGGGTACGTGTGTATGGCTCACCGCAGTATTAGGATCACGATCTGGACCGGGCGGCTACGGCGACCGAGCTGGCTCGACGCGATCCGTGCGCGGGCGTGCGCGTGGTGGCCTCGGTCAGAGCGGGACCAGTTCATGCGCGTGGGGAGGCGGGAGCGCAAGGTTGTTGCCGGCGCTGGGCCTGGGTATAAGAACCCGCGTGGGAGTCGTTGTAATATAGCGGAAGAGGCAGGGCGAGTTCGAGCTTGCCAGTAATACAGAGAGTGCGCCGTTCTGGCGGCACAGGTGTTCGAGCGCCGGGAAAACCTGTGTGTGCCTCCTCCTCTCGTTGGACCTTGTCTCAGGTGATCACCGGAGTGCCGAGGTTCCATTTTCTATCTAACAAGGTAATCATGAACTTTCAAAATAACAAGGCCAAGGAAAGTTATCCCTACAAAATCATATAGTCTGGCTATGCTCCATCATCCTCACACAACTAATTCAAATCATGCACAACCCCGGTATTGGCCAAGCAATTGTTTTCGCACTCTTACTTTCTCAAAAAATTTATAACTATCACGCAGTACATGAGCGTGAGCCATGGATATAGCACTATAGGTGGAATAGAGTGTGGTGGTGGTTGTGAGACAAGAAAAAGGAGGAGAAGGTCACATTGACTCGGCATATCAAAGGGCTATGGAGATGCCCATTAATAGATATCAATGTGAATGAGTAGGGATTGCCATACAAAGGATGCACTAGAGCTACAAGTATGTGAAAGCTCAAAAGAAGAACTAATGGGTGTGCATCCAACTTGCTTGCTCACGAAGACCTAGGGCAATTCTGAGGAAGCCCATCATTGGAATATACAAGCCAAGTTATATAATGAAGATTCCCATTAGCATATGGTGATGAGGAAACAAGAGGCTCTCAATCATGAAGAACATGGTGCTATGATATGTCTCAGTCGTATCTACTTTTTCGAACTCTTTTGCCCTTGTTTTGGACTCTAATTTGCATGATTTGAATGGAACAAACCCGGACTGACGCTGTTTTCAGCAGAATTGCCATGGTGTTGTTTTTGTGCAGAAATAAAAGTTCTCGGAATGTCCTGAAAATTTACGGAGATTTTTTCAGGAATAAAAGAAAAATACCTGCGCAAAGATCCACCGGAGGGGGCGTGCTAGTGGGCCACAAGCCCATAGGCCGCGGCCACCCCCCTAGGCCACGCCGTGCAGGCTTGTGGGGCCCACGTGGCACCACCGCCCCCAAACTCAGCTCTATATCTTCCGTTTCGCCTGGAAAAAAATCAGAGAGAAGGTTTCATCGCGTTTTGCGATACGGAGGCGCCGCCACATCCTGTTCTTCATCTGGAGGGAAGATCTGGAGTCCGTTTCGGGCTCCAGAGAGGGGAAATCGTCGCCATCGTCATCATCAACCTTTCTCCATCGACAATTCCATGATGCTCTTCATCGTTTGTGACTAATCTCATCGTAGGCTTGCTGGACGGTGATGAGTTGGATGAGATCTATCATGTAATCGAGTTAGTTTTTGACGGGGATTGATCCCTAAGATCCACTATGTTCTAGATTGATGTTGCTACTACTTGGTTGTGCTTAATGCTTGTCACTAGGGCCCGAGCGCCATGATTTCAGATCTGAACCTATTATGTTGTTGCCAATATATGTGTGTTTTAGATCCTATCTTGCAAGTTGTAGTCACCTACTATGTGTTATGACCCGGCAACCCCGGAGTGACAATAGCCGGAACCACTCCCGGAGATGACCATAGTATGAGGAGTTCATGTATTCACCAAGTGTTAATGCGTTGGTCCGGTTCTTTATTAAAAGGAGAACCTTAATATCCCGTAGTTTCCATTAGGACCCCGCTGCCATGGGAGGGATGGACAATAGATGTCATGCAAGTTCTTTTCCCTAAGCACGTATGACTACATACGGAATACATGCCTACATTAGATTGATGAACGGGAGCTAGTTACATATCTCTCCGTGTTATAGCTGTTACATGATGAATCACATCCGTCATACTCATCCATCACCGATCCACTGCCTACGAGTCTTTTACTACTGGTCCTCGGTACATTACTTTGTCTAGGCTTGTCCCTTGCTACAAAAGGGATTGGGCCACTTTGCCGCTACTGTTGCTACTGTTGTCACTTTGCTGCTACTGTTGCTACTGCTGTTACTTTGCTGCTGCAGCTACTGTTGTTCCTTGCTACTCCGCTACTTAGTGCAAGACCTTTTCTGGAGCAGTTGCTCGGGAAGAATAGTCCCCCGTCAACGTGCTTTTTACTCGCGCCATTGATACACCAGTTAGGAATAGTCTACCGTCAATAGATCATTTCATGCACCGTTGCTATCATACTACTTTGCTACTGATACTTTGCTTGCAGACACTAATCTATCAGGTGTGGTTGAATCTGACATACTCAGCTGCTAATAATTGAGAATATTCTTTTGCTTCCCTTGTGTGAACCAACAAATTTGGGTTCAATACTCTACCCTCGAAAACTGCTGCGATCCCATACGCTTGTGGGTTGTCAAGGCTTTTTCTGGCGCCGTTGTCGGGGAAGCACAACTATATTCTCTGAGTCACTTGGGATTGACGTCTGCTGATCACTATGAGGAATCCGAAAGATCCAAGAACTAAATCATGCCTTCCACTACGAGGAGTGGTAAGGAACTGCCATCTAGCTCTGCACTTGATTCACCTTCAGTTTTGAGTAAGTTTGCGACATTGCCTCCTGCTAGAAATCTTGATATGTGGCATGTGCTTGATGATGCTACTTGTGTTGTCCATGATGCTTATGATGATGTTATCCTTGATACTATGCATGATGATGCTATGCTAGATACTATGCATGATGCTATGCTAGATACTATGCCTGATGATGCTACGCTTGATACTATGCCTGATGATGCTATGCCTGATACTGCTTTGCCACTTGGTGCATTCCTAGATGCACATATTACTAGAGTTGCTGCTAGATGTGATGATACTTCTGAAATTGCTGATACTATTGAAGTAGAACCTGCTACTATGCCTGAATTGCCTGTTATGCCTGATACGCGCTATGTTATGGAGGGAGAGATAGTGAGGACTTTCTTGCGTGTAAGGATAGCTATGATGTTGAGAAACTTCTGCGCAAGTGGAAAGAAAAATCTCTAAACGCTAGGATGAAATACGACCCGAAGTTTGTCACTTCACCTATCTTTGTGACTGATAAGGATTATGAATTCTTTGTCGACCCTGAGTTAATCACTCTGGTCGAATCTGACCCCTTTCACGGTTACGAGTATGAAACGGTTGTAGCCCATCTTACTAAACTGCACGATATAGCCACCCTATTCACTAGTGAGGAAAAGATCCGCCACTACTACATGCTCAAGCTGTTTCCTTTCTTGCTAAAGGATGATGCTAAGACCTGGTTCACTTCTCTTGCTCCTCGTTGTGTGCGTAGTCCCCGGGATATCATCTACTACTTCTCTGAAAAATATTTCCCTGCCCATAAGAAGCAAGCTGCCTTGCAGGAAATATACAACTTTGCTCAAGCTGAGGAAGAGAGTCTCCCACAAGCTTGGGGGAGGCTCATCCAGCTACTGAATGCTTTGCCTGATCACCCTCTTGAGAAGAATGAAATACTTGATATCTTCTATAATGGACTTACCGGTGCTTCCAAAGACCACCTAGATAGTTGTGCCGGTAGTGTTTTTAGGGAACGAACCGTAGAACAAGCTGAGATTCTATTGAATAACATCTTGTGCAATGAGAATGCTTGGACTATTCCCGAACCACCTCCTAAGCCAACTCCAAAGAAAAGAGGTATTATATTCCTCAGTCTTGAATATATGCAAGAAGCCAAGAAATCTATGCGAGAGAAAGGCATTAAATCTGAAGATGTCAAAAATCTACCACCTATCGAAGAGATCCATGGTCTCGATAACCCGATACAGGTAGTAGAAGTAAATTCTCTGCGTAGGTTTGATGAGAGTGATATTCCTTTTGATAAACCTGCTAGCTTGTGCATGGATGAATTTGATAACTTCGTTGCCAAACAACAAAGTTTCAATGATTATGTTAGCAGACAATTGGAAAATAATGCTCGTATGCTTACTCATTTAAGTGCTTGTGTGGACAGAAACATCAATGATCTTAAACTTCTGAGTAAACATGCCTCTATGGTTACTACTCAGGTAGAACAAGTACTTAAAGCTCAGAATGACTTGCTCAATGAGTTGAATGACAATTTCGTCAGAGTCGTCACTAGAGGTGGTAGAATGACCCAGGAACCTTTGTATCTTGAGGGTCATCCCAAGAGAATTGAACAAGATTCTCAAGGAGTTAGCACTGATGCACCTAGTCATCCTAGAAAGAAGAAGAAAGATGATAGGAACCTGCACGCTAGCAACCCTGTTGCTGCTACCCCTGAGAGTCCAAACGATGCCTCTATCTCTGATGCTGAAACACAATCTAGTGATGAACATGAGCCTAATGATAATATCAATAGTGATGTTCATGTTGATGCTAGGATGTGGAGATTGAACCTAGGGTTGATCTTGATAACCCACAGCCTAAGACTAAGAGATACGATAAGAATGACCTCGCTGCCAGGAAGCACGGTAAAGAAAGGGAACCATGGATTCAGAAACCCATGCCCTTTCCTCCCAAACCATCCAAGAAAAAGGATGATGAGGATTTTGAGCGCTTCGTTGAAATGATCAGACCTGTCTTTCTACAAATGCGTTTAACGGATATGCTCAAAATGTCTCTGTATGCTAAGTACATGAAAGATATTGTGACTAATAAGAGGAGGATACCTGATCTTGAGATCTCCGCCATGCTTGCCAACTATACCTTCAAGGGTGGAACTCCTAAGAAACTAGGTGATCCCGGTGTGCCCACTATCCCTTGCTCCATTAAAGGTAACTACGTTAGAACTGCTTTATGTGACCTTGGAGCCGGTGTTAGTGTTATGCCTCTGTCTCTTTATCGTAGGCTTGAACTGGATAAGTTGACACCCACTAAAATCTCTCTGCAAATGCCCAACAAATCAACTGCTTTCCCTATCGGCATTTGCGAGGATGTGCCTGTTGTGGTTGCTAACACCACTATCTTAACAGACTTTGTTATCTTGGATATTCCCGAGGACGATGCCATGGCTGTCATCCTCGGAAGACCATTTTTAAACACTGCAGGGGCTGTTATAGATTGCAACAAAGGCAATGTCACTTTCCATGTCAACGGTAATGAGCACACGGTGCACTTTCCGAAGAAACAATATCGAGTACATTGCATCAATGCTATCGAAAAAACTTCATCGATTCTTATTGGGAGCTTTGAATGCCCTATTCCTCGTGTCAAGATGAAGTATGATTTGCTTGTTGGGGAGATACACATCCCCATTGAGGTGACCTAGTGACTATTCAAAAATTCTCCGTCTTCTTTTGCGATTCGAGAAAGTTTTGTCGAGGGGATTTGATCAACCCCATTGACGGATTTCTTTCGATGACCATGAGATGGATGAATCGAAGAGTCACAAACCTCTGTTCCAAGCTTTCACTTTAGGTTGCTTAGAAGAAAAATGATAGATTTAGTTTAGTTTTCCCTGTTTTTTGTTTTAGCATCCGGTAGAAAAGTACCTCGAAAATAAAAGTTCTTCGAACGCTGTGAAAATCAAGTATGATTTTTTCTCGATTTTTTAAAAAATACTGGGACAAAGAGTCTGTCTGGGGGCCACACCAGTGGGCCACAAGCCCTAGGGGCGCGGGCACCCCCCTGGCCGCGCCACCCAGGCTTGTGGGGCCCACAGGCATGCCCACCACTCATTCTTGCTCTCATCCGCTTCTCCTACCTCTAGAAAAAAATCGTTTCGCAGCTCAAACCCGTGTTCTTGCTCCTCTTGCTGGGATTTTCGATCTCTTTGCTCAAATCACCGTTCTCCGAACTGTTTTGGGGAAATTACTCCTTGGTAAGTGGCTCCTCCATTGGTCCAATTAGCTTTTGCTCTAGTGCCTTATACTCCGCGTATTTTTGCTGCCTTGGTGACCATGTTCTTGAGATTTGCATGTTGATTCTAGCTGGTCCCAAGTAGTTTTGATGCGTAATATGGTCTCTAGGCACTTGTTGGGGTAGTTGCACAAGTTTCGTTGAGCCTTACTCACTTTTCCTTAGAATCACTAAAAATTTCAGAAAATTTCAGAGATAGAAAAGGGAAAGATGAGGAGGTTCTTAAGAGGCTCGTCAAGCCGTGACCCCAAGGATGACGGGAGTGAGAAGAAGCCCAAGTATTTGGTCCCTCGAGTCGCAGAAGTTCGAGCGTGCGAGTGGCCAAGCGACGTGTTCTTATGCGTCGCTGGAATATATGAGGACTTTTATAACTTGGTGGAGAATGGAGGCCTTACCGCCTTCGTTGAAGATAAGTGTTTGCAATACCTACTCCTCACTAATATCTTCGTACAAAGCTTTAACTTCTATCCGAGGAAGAATCCTCCTATGGTTGAGTTTAAAATTTATGATATCCCCCAGCGCATGTCACTCCAGGATTTTTGCAATGTCTGCAAATTACCTTACGTTGGGGATATTCATGAACCTCATCCACGGGACCTGGAAGCTTTCATTGGTACTATTGTTGTAGGAGAGGAAAGAGGAATGTCTTGCGCTAGAGCTACTAGCATACATTTTCCCGTGCTTCGGTACTTCTCACTATTTGTGGGAAAATGTTTGATTGGTCGTGGGAGGGCTGGGTCACTTAGTTCCCCAGATCTTGCGGTCTTGCAAGAAGCCCTTTATAACGATAAAACTTATAGCTTGGGCGCTATAGTAGCTCAACGGTTGAACCTGAACTGTACTAAGGGTGTTGTCTATGGAGGTATCTACGCTACTCGTCTTGCTAGACACTTTGAGATACCTATTAGACTAGAGGAGGAAGAAGAGATTCTTATTCCCGAGAGATATCTAGATTACGATAGCATGGTTTTCCATGACTTTCTTGATAGAGGTATAAATAGAAGGATGATTTATAACCTAGTATTTAGTCAGGGTACTCGTGAGTATTTACTTTGCCTGCTCCTTCTTTGTTCAATCTTCATACATGCAGGTACACTATTATGCCCTCGGACATCTACGCATATTGGGGCTTAGCCCAACCATAGGTGCTCGTGCCCGAGCCGCCAGTCGAGTACCACACGCCAGTTTATCTGTGGGAGCCACAGGAGCTCACACAGCAGTGGCATCCTCAGTCCACTCCGGAGTACCCCGGAGCTGGTTATTTCCCTCCTTGGGAGTAGACCAAGTTAGGCCAAAAGCCTAAGCTTGGGGGAGTACGTGTTCTCACCGACTTTACATTCTTGCTTATGCTTTCACTTTGTTAGCCGGTGTTCACACTTTGCTACTCTATCATCCATGCTAGTTTATTTTCTTTTTCTCGTTTTCTTTTCGTGTGTCTGTCTAGTTTGAGAAAACCCAAAAGGATTTTCTTTTTCTTCTTTTGCTTGTTGGGAGCTTTCCCGTGTAGATAGTTTTCTTTTTCTTTAGGTCAAGGTAGAAGATAATGGTTACAATGTTTAGCGGCTCTTGCATGCATACCTATTTAGCTTTCAAAGATCCATATTACTTTGTCTTCTCCTTTGTGTTTGCCTGCAGATTCCAGCTTTAGTCCAATGCACGAGCACTCTTATTATTGTTCACATCATTCGGTCGTGCAAGTGAAAGGCAATAATGATGATATATGATGAAGTGACTGAGCCTGGAAAAGCTGGTATGAACTCGATCTATTTTGTTTTTGTAAATATTACTAGCTCATCATGCCTGATTTAGCTTTGTTGTGAGAGAAACATGTTTGCAATGACAACTTAGAGATCATAGTTGCTTATGCCATGCTTACTTAGCTAGGAGCTTATAATGGTTGTCTTGGTTGCCCACATGAATGTTGAGATGACTATGATGTAGTATGATAGGATGGTATCCTCCTTTGAATGATTCAAGTGGCTTGACTTGGCGCATGTTCACGCATGTAGTTGAAACAAAATCAACATAGCCTCTATGATATTCATGTTCATGGTGATTTATGTCCTACTCATGCTTGCACTCAATGTTAGTTAATCTCAATGCATTTTGATGACTGTTGTCGCTCTCTAGTTGGTCGCTTCCTAGTCTTTTGCTAGCCTTCACTTGTACTAAGCGGGAATACTGCTTGTGCTGGAGACGTATCACTGCCTCTCTAGTAGTAGCTGAGCTAGGATGGGTATCATCCATCATAACTAAAATGTCCTCAAAATCAGACTGGAGTGGCAGGTGGGGACGATCAAGTAGATATGCATGCTTGCCAATCTTGGCATTGATGAGCATTTGAATGTATGGAGCATATCCACAAGATTTCTTCTGATCAGCAGCAGTCCTCTTGATTGTCTCAACTATCAAGTCCATCACTCGGGGCATGGTGTGGGTGTCTAGATGATGCAGCATGTTGATGGAATAACCTATAATCATCTTATCATCACCTGACTTGGGCATCAGGGTGTGTCTCATGATAGTGTTTGTAGTGGGTATTCCTGCTTGCAAAAACTAGACAAAGCCAAGCATGTGAGGTGGCAGATAATCCTTGGGCACAGGATTATACATGTTGTCCATGGAGTTGTGATTCATTTTGAGCTATGAATACACATCCAAGTCCTCTTCTCGTGCTTTAGGAGCACCAATGATAGTGGCCCATTCATCAACTATAGACTCATACCGGTGACCCTCAGTCATCCAAACAATTCTCCCGTCTGGATAGAAATGAGCCGTGGAATAGAATTGCATGATCATCTCATCATTCCATGCAGTCATCTCTTTACTAACAAATCTTCAATGTCAACAATCCTGAAATTTTCTCTCACGTGAGGAAAATAGTCTTCATTAGCCTTGATGTATTCCCAATCGACATATCTCATGTCGTTGACTACAGGATTCTTGTCAAGCAACACTGTCTCATAGAAATCTTGTTGTTCCCTTGGGTGAAAGCGGGGATCAACAATAGTTCTCCTTCTCACAGCATATGGGTCAATAGATCTCCACTTCCTCGGTCCTTCATATTTCCTCTTCTTCATGTCCTCAACAACTAGGTGATATGCATCATGAGATGGCAGGTGAGGACTTAGCTTCATAAGCACACGGGCATCATCATCTTCCTCAGCAGAAAAATCTCTCCACGTAGAGCCTTTGTTTTTCTCAGCTGCACAAATATCCTTTGTAGTCCTCTTGGGAGATGCATGCTTCTTAGGAGCAAAAGGCTTCTTTTTCATAGCATCAGCCATCAGCTTTATCTTCTTTGGAGGAGGGACCTCAGCTGGAATTTCTTCCTCGTCACAGCTTCAACAATTTCTGCTCGATCTTCATACATTGAGGTTTTCCTACCAATGAAATGAAAAGTTCTCTTCCCGGATCTTTTCACACCTGGCTTCTTGTTAAGACTAGCCTATGGAGCTCTAGAGTAAAAAGGTTTAGCATACTCCTTCCTCATAGTCTCCTCATTGTGGTCTTTTCCTTATGCTTCTCGGGAGCATATTCCTCATGGGTGAAATCAGCATCTTCTTCATCAGAATTGAGCTTCCTCGTGGACCTGGTAGCTGCCTTGGGCATGCCACGGGAGCTGGGAGTATCTGGGTCAGAATGAGTCCTCTCAGGACTAGTGCGTGAGTGAGTTTCAGCATGGGGCTCACTGAAGTTGTTCTGACTATCCTCTAAACCTGACATCTTGCAAGACCAAGCAGACTGGTAGACTGGCAGGCAAGCTAACCCTTTGAAAAGATATAAAAGAGCTTGAAAAGATAAGCATCACAAAATTGCAGAAGTTTTGTCAAATTTGAACTCTGAAAATTTAGTTTTAACTTTCAACAAAATAGGATTTCGATTCCATCAAGTCAAAAAATTTGGAGCCACCGAGACACGTGTTCTATTTAACGAAAACTTGGCACCCTTTTCGGTTTCCACCGAGAAAAACCCGATTTTTGCAACTCGCTGACACCGATGTTAAATCTTGCGGATAGCTAACCCTAGTTTTTTTTTGCTCGCTAATCTAAAGAATTTTTCACGAGGATAGAACTTGTGACAATCGTGGGAAGATAATGGCGGAGCCTAATTCACAAGGAATCAGATTGGAGCGCAAAAAGGAGATCGAATCCATACCCTAACTCAACATGGATTCGCTACAGCGGTGACGGCGATGAAGAATCCATCGGCGGCGTGGACTCCTGGCGAAGGCGCACGGGAAAATAAAGTAGATGTCCGGAGACTAGGGCGATGCAGCAAAGGGGTGCGGCTATTGCGGCATTTGAAGAAATTTTCAATCATCGGGCTCCGGTGGAATATATATGTCCCTTCGTTGTCGGTGACAGCGAGATAAATTTTTGGTGCCACTGAGTTCCACAACTGTCAGTTGATAGTGAAACTCGGTGAGGCCGAAAAGCTACACTCGGTTGCATCGAGACGATAAAACCTGATCAACCCTAGGCTTCGGTGGGACCGAGATTTTGAGGTTGGTCACACTGAGATGCACTTTGGTAGGTTTTGGAATTTTGCCCTTGTCGAGACGGATCTCCGAGTGCTCCTCACATAGAGTATCCCTAAAGTGCTTGCTCAATTTTTTTGATGAAGCATGAATAGAATTTGACACGAGAAAGCATAGATAGATAGAGGAGGGTACTTAGGCATTCTTGTGTATCCAATTGGCCAAAATAAAATAAAAATCCAAATAACAACAATTGGATATCATCGAATGAACAAAACATGCATACCAATATGCTCACACAATAAGATGTCAAATAGAACTTGGTGAATATGCACAAACATTCTAGAATCTATCAAGCACTTTGGCGATGACAAAGTCATCTATATATGAGTATAATGACTTAGGATCCAAGTAAGAATACTTGATCATAGGTCATACTCATCGATTAAGCACAAGTGGGGTTACCACTTTTACATAATGCATCAATGTGTTCACATCATTTAGGAGACGCGTATACTCAAGTCTTAGAGTAAAGCTCCCCCTATATATGACACCCCCCTAAGAGGGATAAACTAACCTTGGGTTTTGTCGTAGAAGACTTCAAGTAGGTGTAGTAGTAGTGGATGCTCATTGTTGATGAAGATCATTTTCAGTTGGGACCAATCCTTGTTGTTTCTTACTCTTCTCACCTACATGGGTTAGTCCCAAAGCACAAGGAACAAATGCAAAGATATCTAGGGACATGGAGTGAAATACATGGGAGGTGATATCCAAAGATTCATTAATTACCTTGTCCCTTGCTCACCTTTGAGGGAATGTGTGGCTCCTTGAACTAATGCAGATGGTTGGAGTTGATTGCATGTAGTCCTTGCCAAAATGAATAAGAGTGAATTTCATTGGTAGAGTCACCCCTCAAGAAATTTCTAGTTCTTCCTCTTGGGGACCCACATCACCTTGATGGGGATCCTTGGAGTTGTGGTAGCACTAGATGAGGTAGTACTAGAAGTGTCCTTGGGAACCCACTCGACCTTGGCTTGGGTTCTTCCTCAAATGAGCCAATCTCCTCTTGAAGCTTTCCTTTGCCCTTGTAGTGTTGTGGTAGAAGGCCATCTTGAGAGCTAGTTCCCTTGGGAGGAGTAGGATCACACTTCTCCTCATGAGGAACAAACTTGGGAATGGGATATGAACCATCTTCCGAAACATCTCCATTGACGTTGAGTAGCCAACACCTTGCTTCTTCTGATGTCCTCCTTGCTTGCGCACAATATCTTCAAATTGATTACTTCCGACAAGACTCTTGAAGACACCTCTCTCCATAGTCCCTTTCAATAAATCATTTTCTTGATCAAGTGTAACTTGGCTAAGAGAATCATTAGTGGAATCAAGAGAGCTACTAGCAACAACATCATTTGATCTAGCTTTAGCATTGTTGTTACTAGATGAAGAAACTTTCTTGCCTTTGTATGAAGAAACTTTCTTGCCTTTGTCCCTAGAGTTCTTAGGTTTAACTTGTGGAACAAAGGTAGACAAGAGTAAGCATTTGGCTAGATAAGAAGAACTCTTATTTCAAAGATCATCACTGATAGCTTTTAGAAACTCACACTCTTGCTCTAAATTTAGCTTCTCGAAGCGTAGCTTCTCATGAGTTCTTGCAAGCTATCTATGATTTTCTATAGTAGTTTCATGAGCTAACTTAAGAGTTTTAATTCTTTAGTTAGTCATTCAATCTCTTTCTTATCATCATCACTCGATTTCTCTTAGCTAGCATGAATATTTTCAAGTTCATTTTGAATGTTGTCACTAGTCTTATCAAAGAGCAAGCCATCATCTGCTAACAAATCATCATCATCACTATCAAAGTCAAAGTACTCGGGGTGGGATACCTTGGGGCCTTTTGCCATGAAGCAGTTTCCAATCCCTTCGTTTGGTGAATCAAATAAGTCGTAGGAGTTGGAGGAAATGAGTGCAATGCCGGCAACACCTTCATCTTGACTGTAGTCGGAGTTGGAGTGATAGCTACTCTCGAATTGGTTGTCAGACTCGGAGCTGGAAACCCATTCAGCAACGTGAGCTTGATGTCTTCTTCTTAAACTACTCTTGGTGTACTTGTCTTTCTTCTCCGATTCTTTGCCTCTCCGGGAGTGTCTTCATTTGTAATGATCTTCTCTACTCCTTCTATCTCTCCGAGGTGACTCATCTCTTGAGCTTCGTCTTCTAGGTGACTCTTCTCTTCGTTTGTGGGGAGTCGAGCACTCATTGGAAAAGTGTCTGGGCTTTCCATAGTTGTAGCAGTTTCGGTCACGACTAGACGAACGCTTCTCATCATATCTTGAGCTTGAGCTTCTTTGTTTGCCTCTACTCTTGTAGGACTTGTTTAATTTTCTGACCATGAGGTTGATCTCTTCATTGGTAATAAGGTTGTCACTTGAAGTAGCGGGGGCATCGATTGAAGCTTTGTAAGCACCGCTTGACTTGTTGTGCATCTCATCTTTGTCCTTGAGAGACATTTCATGAGCAACAATCCTTTTGATGACTTCAGTTGGCTTGAGATCCTTGTAGTTTGGCATCATTTTGATCAATGTGCGCACGGTGTCGTATCTTCCATCCAAGGCTCTAAGTATCTTCTTAATGATGAATTTCTCGGTCATCTCTTCACTTCCTAAGCCGACAATCTCATTTGTGATGACAGCTAGCCTAGAGTACATCTGAGCGACTCCTTCGCCAACCTTCATCTTGAACTTGTCAAGACGACTTTGAAGCACACCCAACTTAGATTCCCTCACAGAATCAGTTCCTTCGTGCATATAAATAAAAGTATCCCAAATTTCCTTTGCAATCTCAAGGCGACTAATTTTGTTGAATTCTTCGGGACACAAGCAGTTGACCAGGACATCACAGGCTTGAGCATTGTATTGCAACATCTTCAGCTCATCCACTGTCGCATCACGATCTGTTCTTTTCCTTTTTTGAAGAAATCACCTTCCACACCAACGCAAACAACATCCCAATTGGCCGGATTACGACCAGGAATATGCATTTTCATCTTATGCTTCCAACTAGCGAAATTAGTGCCATTGAAGTATGGACCTCTACGATAATAATTTCCCTCACTAGACACCATACTCTCTTAGGTTGTGAAACCAATGCAATGGAGACCAAAGCTCTGATACCACTAGTAGGTAGCTGGAGGGGTATATATAGGTATATCCCAAAATCAAACCATTACAACATTATTGCCCGACTCGGTGACACCGGAAAGAATCTCGGTGGTACCGAGTTGCACTAAATGTGGCAACTTTTGAATTCTCGGTGAGACCGATATAGGAATCTTGGTGGTACCGATACGATGACCTATAACAGCTTCCAAATTTTGGTGAGACCGATTTCAAACTTGGAAATTTTGATTCTTGAAATCTTCTCAACAGAAAGTTTTTCATTGAATCTCGGTGGCACCGATAGGAATGTTGGTGGTACATTCCGGAATCTTTTTGGAAGCCAAATGCAACATTCCTATATATCAATCTTCATCTACGAACCATTCCGGAAACCCTCGTGACGTTCGGGGATCTCATCTAGGACTCCGAACAACATTCGCTTACCAACATCAATAATTCAACTATACCGAAACATCACCGAACCTTAAGTGTGCAGACCCTGCGGGTTCGAGAACTATGTAGACATGACGAGACACTCTCCGATCAATATACAATAGCAGGACCTGGATGCCCATATTGGATCCTACATATTCTACGAAGATCTTAACGGTTGAACCTCTATGTCAAGGATTCAGTTAATCCCGTGTATCATTCCATTTGTCATTCGGTATGTTACTTGCGTGAGATTCGATCATCGGTATTTCCATACCTATTTGAACTCGTTACCGGCAAGTCTCTTTACTCGTTCTGTAATACAAGATCACGTGGCTAACTCTTTAGTCACATTGCTTGCAAGGTTTGTTTCTGATGTTGTATTACCAAGTGGGCCCCGAGATACCTCTCCCTCATACGGAGTGACAAATCACAATCTTGATCCATGCTAACTCAACGGACACCTTCGAAGATACCTGTAGAGCACCTTTATAGTCACCCAGTTACATTGTGACGTTTGATACACACAACACATTCCTCCGGTGTTAGTGAGTTACATGATCTCATGGTCATAGGAATGTATACTTGACATGCAGAAAACAATAGCAACAAAATAACACGATCACATGCTATGTTTATAGTTTGGGTCTTGTCCATCACATCATTCTCCTAATGATGTGATGTCGTTATCAAGTGACAACACTTGTCTATGGCTAGGACACCTTAACCATCTTTGATCAACGAGCTAGTCAACTAGAGGCTCACTAGGGACATTGTTTTGTCTATATATCCACACATGTATTTGTGTTTCCATTCAATAGAATTATAGCATGGATAATAAACGATTATCTTGAAATAGGAAATATAATAATAACTATTTTATTTGCCTCGAGGGAATATTTCCAACACTTCTTTGCTCCAATAATTCTTATATATTCCATGAAAATTCTCCATGAAGTTTTAGGTCATTTGGAGTCCAGAAAATTTCCAGATTTTCCATAGCCCTTCAGGTCCAGAATTCCAGTTGTTGGTGATTTCCCTCTTTGTATAAACATTGTGAAACAAGAGAGAAAAGGTATAAGGACTGTGTCACAAAGTGAAATAATTCTTGAAAACATTACAAATATCAATTGGAAATCATATTGCAAATGGGCGTATCAAGCATCTACATAGGGTAGGAAAGCTCCCTTAAGGGAAGAGAACTTATAGAGAGAAGTGACTGACCTGCACTCTAAAGTGAAACCAGCCACCATTATCATTTCCGATGGACCTTACATTCAGGAACCACTCCATTTCTTCACTAGGATAAGGATGAGGGGAAAAACCCATTCGAATGAAGAAGCACCAAAGCCATGGCCCGTGAAGGATGAATTTTGCCTACTTTCTCGACTGTTTCATTGAACACTTAAGTTGAGGATTGTGAGCCCCTATCGTATTACTTTTGTAGAGGAATCTATCCTAGGTCCTACCTACCTCACTGGACATCATCTACCGCCTAGAGGTCGACGTTGCCAAGCGGAAGGAAGAAGAAAGAAAACAGGGAGAGAAACATCCACGTCAGGTCTAGTTCATTTGTGGAGTTTATTTTAAGGCATTGATTTTTTCTTTAGAATATGCACGAGTGTGCATATCATGTATTATAGAAGGATATGTGAAGAAGCCCCATAATGTTCTTACATGGATTACATGTGAGAACTCCGCATCCACCTCACTACAACTTTCAAGAATCTAACTACTGTTGGGGAACGTTGCATGGGAAACAAAAAAAAATTCCTACGCACACGAAGACCTATCATGGTGATGTTCATCTACGAGAGGAGATTTGGCTCTACGTACCCTTGTAGATCGCACAGTAAGAAGCGTTAAGAAACGCGGTTGATGTAGTGGAATGTCTTCACGTCCCTCGAACCGTCCCACGAACCGTCCCGGGATCCGTCCCACGATCCTTTCCGATCTAGCGCCGAACGGACGGCACCTCCGCGTTCAGCACACGTACAGCTCGACGATGATCTCGGCCTTCTTGATCCAGCAAGCAAGACGGAGAAGTAGATGAGTTCTCTGGCAGCGTGACGACGCTCCGTTGGTGGTGATGATCTACTCCTGCAGGGCTCCGCCCGAGCTCCGCAAAAATCCGATCTAGAGGTAGAACTATGTAGTCTAGGGTTGAGTTGCACGTGGCAAAAGTTGTCTCAAATCAGCCCTAAAACACTACTATATATAGGAGGGAGGGGGAGGGGCTTTCCTTGAGGGACAAGGCCCTCAAGGGTGCGCCGACGCTAGGAGGAGGAGGACTCCTCCTCCAATTCGGTTTGAGGAAGGAGGAGTCCTCCTCTTCCTTCCCACCTCCCTCTTTCCCTTTTTCTTTTTCTTTTTCTTTTCTTTTGGTATTTCTTTATGTGGCGCCATGGGGTCCTTGGGCTGACTCCACCAGCGCACTAAGGACTTGTGGCACCACCCTAGTGCCTTGTGCTCACTCCCGGGTGGGTGGGCCCCTCCCGGTGAACTCCCGGAACCCATTCGTCACTCCCGGTACACTACCGGAATTGCCCGAAACTTTCCGGTGACCAAATGAAACCATCCTATATAGCAATCTTCGTTTCCGGACCATTCCGGAAACCCTCGTGACGTCCGTAATCTCATCCGGGACTTCGAACAACATTCGGTAACCACACATATAACTCACCTATACTAAAACATCATCAAACCTTAAGTGAGCAGACCCTGCGGGTTCGAGAACTATGTAGGCATGCCCCGAGGCACTCCTCGGTCAATATCCAATAGCGGGACCTGGATGCCCGTATTGGATCCTACATATTCTCCAAAGATCTTATCGGTTGAACCTCAGTGTCAAGGATTCATATAATCCCGTATGTCATTCCCTTTGTCCTTCACTATGTTACTTGCCCGAGATTTGATCGTCGGTATCCACATACCTATTTCAATCTCGTTACCGGCAAGTCTCTTTACTTGTTCTATAATACAAGATCCCGTGACTTACACTTAGTCACATTGCTTACAAGGCTTGTGTGTGATGTTGTATTACCGAGTGGGCCCCGAGATACCTCTCCGTCACATGGAGTGAAAAATCCCAGTCTTGATCCATACTAACTCAACGGACACCTTCAGAGACACTTGTAGAGCACCTTTATAGTCACCCAGTTACGTTGTGACGTTTGATGCACACAAGGTATTCCTCCGGTGCCACTGAGTTATATGACCTCACGTTCATAGGAACAAATACTCGACGCACAGAAAACAGTAACAATAAAACGACACGATCAATATGCTACCTTCATAGTTTGGGTCTAGTCCATCACTTGCATATAGCCAGGAAGCCTTGACTATCATTGATCAACTGGCTAGCCAACTAGAGGCTTGCTAGGGACATTGTTTTGTCTATGTATCCACACATGTATCTATGTTTTCATTCAATACAATTATAGCATGGATAATAAACGATTATCTTTAAACAGGAAATATAATAATAACTATTTATCATTGCCTCTAGTGCATATTTCCAACAGTCTCCCACTTGCACTAGTGTCAATAATCTAGTCCTCACATCGCCATGCGATTTACATTGTAATAAATCGGACACCCATACAGTTCTGGTGTCGATCATGTTTTGCCCGTGGAAGAGGTTTAGTCAGCGGGTCTGCTACATTCAGATCTGTGTGCACTTTGCAAATATTCACGTCCTCTCCTTCGACGTAGTCGCGGATGAGGTTGAAGCATCGTTTGATGTGTCTGGTCTTCTTGTGAAACCTTGGTTCCTTTGCTAACGCAATGGCACCAGTGTTGTCACATAACAGAGTTATTGGATTTAGTGCGCTTGGCACAACTCCAAGATCTGTCATGAACTTCTTCATCCACACACCCTCCTTTGCTGCCTCCGAGGCACCCATGTACTCCGCTTCACATGTAGAATCTGCTACGACGCTCTGCTTGGAACTGCACCAGCTTACTGCACCCCCATTAAGAATAAATACGTATCCGGTTTGCGACTTAGAATCATCCGGATCGGTGTCAAAACTTGCATCGACGTAACCTTTTACGACGAGCTCTTTGTCACCTCCATAAACGAGAAACATTTCCTTAGTCCTTTTCAGGTACTTCAGAATATTCTTGACCGCCGTCCAGTGATCCACTCCTGGATTACTCTGAAAACTGCCTGCCATACTTATGGCCAAGCTGACGTCTGGTCTAGTGAACAACATTGCATACATGATAGAACCTACGGCTGAAGCATAGGGGACGGAACTCATTTGTTCTCTATCTTCCGCAGTTGCTGGGCACCAAGTCTTACTCAATTTTAGACCTTGTAATACTGGCAAGAACCCTTTCTTGGACTGAGCCATTTTGAACTTCTTCAAAACTTTATCAAGGTATGTGCTTCGTGAAAGTCCTATCAGGCGTCTCCATCTAGCCCTATAGATCTTCATGCCTAGAATGTAAGCAGCTTCTCCTAGGTCCTTCATAGAGAAACTTTTATTCAAGTAATCCTTTATGCTCTCCAAAAGCTCCACGTTGTTTCCAATCAGCAATATGTCATCCACATATAATATAAGAAACGCCACAGAGCTCCCACTCACTTTCTTGTAAATACAAGATTCTCCAACCACTTGTATAAACCCAAATGCTTTGATCACCTCATCAAAGCGCTTATTCCAACTCTGAGATGCTTGCACCAGTCCATAAATGGATCGCTGGAGCTTGCATACTTTGTTATCATTTTTTGGATCGACAAAACCTTCGGGTTGCATCATATACAACTCTTCCTTAAGAAAACCGTTAAGAAATGCCGTTTTGACATCCATCTGCCAGATTTCATAATCGAAAAATGCAGCTATTATTAACATGACTTGGACGGACTTAAGCATCGCTACCGGTGAGAATGTCTCATCGTAGTCAACTCCTTGAACTTGTGAAAAACCCTTTGCCACAAGTCGAGCTTTATAAACGGTCACATTACCGTCTACGTTCGTCTTCTTCGTAAAGATCCATTTGTACTGAATAGCCTTGCGGCCTTCAGGTAGTACTTCCAAAGTCCACACTTTGTTCTCGTACATGGATCCTATCTCGGACTTCATGGCCTCCAGCCATTTCTTGGAATCTGGGCCCACCATTGCTTCTTCATAATTCGCAAGTTCATTGTTGTCTAATAATATAATTGATAAGACAGGATTACCGTACCACTCATGAGTGGTACGTGATCTTGTCGACCTGCGAGGTCTGATAGGAACTTGATCCGAAGTTTCATGATCGTCATCATCAACTTGCTCATCAACCGGCGTCGCAACGACAGGGGTTTCCCCTTGCCCTGCGCCACCATCCAAAGGGATTAGAGGTTCGGCAACCTCATCAAGTTATATCTTCCTCTCACTCAATTCTTTCGAGAGAAACTCCTTCTCAAGAAAAGCTCCGTTTTTAGCAACAAACACTTTGCCCTCGGATTTGAGATAGAAGGTATACCCAACTGTCTCTTTTGGGTAACCTATGAAGACACACTTTTCCGCTTTGGGTTCCATCTTTTTAGGCTGAAGCTTTTTGACATAAGCATCACATCCCCAAACTTTAAGAAATGACAACTTTGGTCTTTTGCCATACCATAGTTTGTTGGTGTCGTCTCAACGGATTTTGATGGTGCCCTATTTAAAGTGAATGCAACTGTCTCTAATGCATAAACCCAAAACGATAACGGCAAGTCGGTAAGAGACATCATAGATTGCACCATCTCTAATAAAGTACGATTACGACGTTCAGACACACCATTTCGCTGTGGTGTTCCAGGCGGTGTCAATTGTGAAACAATTCCACATTGTCTTAAGTGAGCACCAAACTCAAAACTCAGATATTCACCCCCACGATCAAACCGTAGGAACTTGATCTTCTTGTTACGATGATTTTCAACTTCACTCTGAAATTGCTTGAACTTCTCAAACGTTTCAGACTTGTGCTTCATCAAGTAGACATAACCATATCTACTCAAATCGTCAGTGAAGGTGAGAAAATAACGATATCCGCCGCGCGCCTCCACACTCATCGGACCGCACACATCGGTATGTATGATTTTCAACAAGTCACTTGCACGCTCCATTGTTCCGGAGAACGGAGTCTTGGTCATCTTGCCCATGAGGCATGGTTCGCACGTGTCAAGTGAATCAAAGTCAAGTGACTCCAAAAGTCCATCAGAATGGAGTTTCTTCATGCGCTTTACACCAATATGACCTAAGCGGCAGTGCCACAAAACATGGCGCTATCATTGTTAACTCTAACTCTTTTGGTCTCAATGTTATGTATATGTGTATCATCGCTATCAAGATTCAATATGAACAATCCTCTCATATTGGGTGCATGACCATAAAAGTATTACTCATAGAAATAGAACAACCATTATTCTCTGATTTAAATGAGTAACTGTCTCGCAATAAACAAGATCCGGATATAATGTTCATGCTTAAGGCAGGCACTAAATAACAATTATTTAAGTTCATAACTAATCTTGATGGTAACTGAAGTGAAACTGTGCCGACGGCGATTGCATCAACCTTGGAACCATTTCCCACGCGCATCGTCACTTCATCTTTCGCCAGCCTTCGTTTATTCTGCAGTTCTTGTTTCAAGTTGCAAATATGAGCAACAAAACCGGTATCGAATACCCATGCACTACTACGAGAGTTGGTTAAGTACACATCAATAACATGTATATCGAATATACCTGATTTTTCCTTGGCCGCCTTCTTATCAGCCAGATACTTGGGGCAGGTGCGCTTCCAGTGACCCAGTTCCTTGCAATAATAACACTCCGTTTCAGGCTTAGGTCCAGCCTTGGGTTTCTTTGTCAGATTGGCAACATGCTTGCCGCTCTTCTTGGAATTACCCTACTTGCCTTTGTCGTTTCTTTTGAAACTAGTGGTCTTATTCACCATCAACAATTGATGCTCTTTATGAAGTTCCGACTCTGCGACTTTCAGCATCGCGAATAACTCGTCGGGTGACTTGTTCATCCCTTGCATGTTATTGTTCAACACAAAGCTCTTGTAGCTTGGTGGCAGTGATTGAAGAATTCTGTCAGTGATAGCCTCTTGCGGGAGTTCAATCCCCAGCTCAGCTAGACGATTTGAGTACCCAGACATTTTGAGCACATGTTCACTGACAGACGAATTCTCCTCCATCTTGCAAGCATAGAATTTATCGAAGGTCTCATACCTCTCGATCCGGGCGTTCTTATGAAAGATAAACTTTAACTCTTGGAACATCTCAAATGCTCCATGACGCTCAAAGCAACGTTGAAGTCCCGGCTCTAAGCCATACAAGAATGCACATTGAACTACTGAGTAGTCCTCCTTACGTGTAAACCAAGCGTTCTTAACATCTTGGTCAGCCGTAGCGGGTGGTTCATCTCCTAGCGCAGCATTAAGGACATAATCCTTCTTCCCAGCTTGCAAGAGCAACTTAAGATTACGAGCCCAGTCTACAAAGTTGCTTCCATCATCTTTCAACTTAGCTTTCTCTAGGAACGTATTAAAATTCAGGGTGACTGTCGCGTGAGCCATTGATCTACAACACAAATATTTCAAAGTGGACTTAGACTATGTTCAAGATAATTAGAGTTTAACTAATCAAATTACTTGCTAAACTCCCACTCAAAAAGTACATCTCTCTAGTCATTTGAGTGGTACATGATCCAAATTCACTAACTCAAGTCCGATCATCACGTGAGTTGAGAATAGTTTTAGTGGTAAGCATCTCTATGCTAATCATATCAACTATATGATTCATGCTCGACCTTTCGGTCCCATGTGTTCTGAGGCCATGTCTGCATATGCTAGGCTCGTCAAGCTTAACCCGAGCGTTCCGCGCGTGCAACTGTTTTGCACCCGTTGTATGTGAGCGTTGAGTCTATCACACCCGATCATCACGTGGTGTCTCGAAACGACGAACTGTAGCAACGGTGCACAGTCAGGGAGAACACAATTTCGTCTTGAAATTTTAGTGAGGTGCATAAAAGGATTAACATCACATGTAATTCATAAGGTGCATAAAAGGATTAACATCACATGTAATTCATAAGTGACATGATATGGCCATCATCTAGTGCTTCTTGATCTCCATCACCAAAGCACCAGCACGATCTTCTTGTCACCGCTCCACACCATGATCTCCATCATCATGATCTCCATCAACGTGTCGCCATCGAGGTTGTCGTGCTACTTATGCTATTACTACTAAAGCTACGTCCTAGCAATATAGTAAACGCATTTACAAACACAAACGTTAGTTTAAAGACAACCCTATGGCTCATGTCGGTTGCCGTAGCATCGACGTGCAAGTCGATATTAACTATTACAACATGATTATCTCATACATCCAATATATCACATCACGTCATTGGCCATATCATATCACAAGCATACCCTGCAAAAACAAGTTAGGCATCCTCTAATTTGTTGTTGTATGTTTTACGTGGCTGCTATGGGTATCTAGTATGATTGCATCTTACTTACGCAAAAACCACAACGGAGATGTGCAAATTGCTATTTAACCTCTCCAAGGACTACCTCGGTCAAAACCAATTCAACTAAAGTTGAAGAAACCGACACCCGCCAGTCATCTTTATGCAACGAGGTTGCATGTCAATCGATGAAACCAATCTCTCGTAAGCGTACGAGTTATGTCGGTCTGGGCCGCTTCAATCCAACAATACCGCCAAATCGAGAAAAGACTAAGGAGGGCAGCAAATCGAATATCACCGTCCACAAAACCTTTTGTGTTCTACTCGAGATAAAATCTACGCATGAACCTAGCTCATGATGCCACTGTTGGGGAACGTTGCATGGGAAACAAAAAAATTCCTACGCACGCGAATACCTATCATGGTGATGTCCATCTACGAGAGGAGATTTGGATCTACGTACCCTTGTAGATCGCATAGCAGGAAGCGTTAAGAAACGCGGTTGATGTAGTGGAACGTCTTCACGTCCCTCGAACCGTCCCACGATCCTTTCCGATCTAGCGCTGAAAGGACGGCACCTCCGCGTTCAGCACATGTACAGCTCGACGATGATCTCGGCCTTCTTGATCTAGCAAGCAAGACGGAGAAGTAGATGAGTTCTCCGGCAGCGTGACGGCGCTCCGGTGGTGGTGATGATCTACTCCTGCAGGGCTCCGCCCGAGCTCCGCAGAAATCCGATCTAGAGGTAGAACTATGTGGTCTAGGGTTGAGTTGCACGTGGCAAAAGTTGTCTCAAATCAGCCCTAAAACACCACTATATATAGGAGGGAGGGGGAGGGGCTTTCCTTGAAGGACAAGGCCCTCAAGGGTGCGCCTGCGCTAGGAGGAGGAGGACTCCTCCTCCAATTCGGTTTGGGGAAGGAGGAGTCCTCCTCTTCCTTCCCACCTCCCTCTTTCCCTTTTTTTTCTTTTGGTATTTCTTTATGTGGCGCCATGGGCCCCTTGGGCTGACTCCACCAGCCCACTAAGGACTTGTGGCGCCACCCAAGTGCCTTGTGCTCACTCCCGGGTGGGTGGGCCCCTCCCGGTGAACTCCCGGAACCCATTCGTCACTCCCGGTACACTACCAGAATTGCCTGAAACTTTCCGGTGACCAAATGAAACCATCCTATATATCAATCTTCGTTTCCGGACTATTCAGGAAACCCTCGTGACGTCTGTGATCTCATCCGGGACTCCGAACAACATTCGGTAACCACACATATAACTCAACTATACTAAAACATCATCGAACCTTAAGTGTGCAGACCCTCCGGGTTCTAGAACTATGTAGACACGCCCCGAGGCACTCCTCGGTCAATATCCAATAGCGGGACCTGGATGCCCATATTGGATCCTACATATTCTCCGAAGATCTTATCGGTTGAACCTCAGTGTCAAGGATTCATATAATCCCGTATGTCATTCCCTTTGTCCTTCGGTATGTTACTTGCCCGAGATTTGATCGTCGGTATCCGCATACCTAGTTCAATCTCGTTACCGGCAAGTCTCTTTAATCGTTCTGTAATACAAGATCCCGTGACTTACACTTAGTCACATTGCTTGCAAGGATTGTGTGTGATGTTGTATTACCGAGTGGGCCCCGAGATACCTCTCCGTCACACGGAGTGACAAATCGCAGTCTTGATCCATACTAACTCAACGGACACCTTCGGAGACACCTGTAAAGCACCTTTATAGTCACCCAGTTACGTTGTGACGTTTGATGCACACAAGGTATTCCTCCGGTGCCAGTGAGTTATATGATCTCATGGTCATAGGAACAAATACTTGACACGCAGAAAACAATAGCAATAAAACGACACGATCAATATGCTACGTTCATAGTTTGGATCTAGTCCATCAGATGATTCTCCTAATGATGTGATCCAATTATCAAGTGACAACACTTGCATATAGCCAGAAAACCTTGACTATCATTGATCAAATGGCTAGCCAACTAGAGGCTTGCTAGGGACATTGTTTTGTCTATGTATCCACACATGTATCTATGTTTTCATTCAATATAATTATAGCATGGATAATAAATGATTATCTTTAAACAGGAAATATAATAATAACTATTTATCATTGCCTCTAGGGCATATTTCCAACAACTACTCCCTCTAGCCCACATAGCTAGCCTTCCTGCGAAGGTGGCGAAGTCACCCTTTAGGAGACTGACTAGTTTCCACGCTTTACACTTAATTGCTATTCGACTTATCACCATCATGTGTGATGGCGAAGCACCCTTAAAAACCACTGCATTCCGATGCTTCCAGAGTTCCCACAGTCAAAGGACGATGAGGGCCCGCATATCCTTGATCGCCAGATCCTTTGCCCTGCAAGAATTATACCAATCCACCAACTATGCATCCATGGAAGGAGCCCATTGTGGCTTGTTCAACGCCGAAAGAATCGCATGCCATACCGATCGTGCCAACATGCATGTCAGGAGTATGTGGTTTAGTGTCTTGTCATCCTCGTCGCAGAAGGGGCATGAGTCTTGATGGGGTAGTCCGCGTCGTGCGAGGCGGTCCGGTGTCCAGCACCTGTTCTGGATAGCCAACCAGGAGAAGAAATGGCACTGAAGTGGGGCCTTAGACTTTCACACGAATGTCGCGTACGACACCACTTGTTGGCCCCAAAACTTTGAAGCGCGCGTAGAGCTTGCGATGTAGCATCCATTATCTCCCAAGCCCACTGTGTGGTATCCCGCTCGTCGGGAGCTAGCTAAACATCTTGTGTTTGTTCCCAGATGGTAAGGAATTCCAAGGGCGTTGTGTGATCTATGTACGGCCCAACGTCTCTCGCTCAGGCGCCATCTTGAAGTGTGTCCAACATTGTCCGAACCCTTTGGACTCTTGGCGGGATGCGCATATATAGTGTTGGTGTCGAATCCTGAATCATGTGTCCTTGCATCCATCTGTCTTCCTAGAAGAGTGCATCATGGCCATCACCCACAATGGTGATTACTGTCATCTAAAGGATTGCTTTCGCCTCTGTCGATACTTTGATGTCGAATCCCTTCCAGGGCCTCGAAGTGTCTGTGCGCTGCAGCCAATACCAAGGGCTTGGAGGGCAAGGTTCAGCCAGCGTTGGTCCGAAACTCCCAACCCACCAGCCCATCTTGGCATGCAAACTTTCGTCCACTCAACCGTACATTGTCCACCGTTGGCTTCACCTTTCCCACACCACAGGAAGCCCCTGAAAAATTTTGACGAGGGCCTTGATTGTCTTTGGTGGTAAGTCCAACGCGAGCATGGCATGAATCGGAATCGCGCAAAACACTGATTGGACTAGCATGAGCCGGCTGCTCTTGGGCAGCGATGCACCCCTCCATGTGGGCAGCTTGCTGGCCACTTGGATGACCAAATCATGCAGCTGGGCTGTGGAAAGTTTCTGCATACTTAGCGGCAGGCCCAGGTACTGGCATGGGAAGCTTTCAATTGTGCAGCCCAGGGTCGACGAGATGAGGGATGCACTTTTTTAACTCTCCTCCTAGAAGTCGTCGAGGCCGTGTGGAAAAAAGAAGGAAGGAAGAGAAGAGATAGAGAGACTTCTATGTGGGATCTAGTCAATTTGAGGAGGTCAGTTGGACGGTTTGATTATCTCCGCATTTTTTAAGTCTTCAGAAGTCGTCGAGGCCGTGTGGAAAAAAGAAGGAAGGAAGAGAAGAGAAGAGGTAGAGAGACTTCTATGTAGGATCTAGTCAATTTGAGGAGGTGAGTTGGGCAGTTTGATTATCTCCACATTTTTAAGTCTTCAGATTTGGGGAGATGTTTAGGAAGTTAAAGATTTATGGTTCTATGAGGGATGCACTAACTGTATGTTGTACTTGTTTGATAATCTCCACACTTTTTTAAGCTTTCAGATTTGGGAAGATTTTTGGGAAGTTAAAGATTTATGGGTTCTATGAGGGATGCACTAACTGTATGTTGTACTTGTTTGATAATCTCCACACTTTTTTAAGCTTTCAGATTTGGGAAGATGTTTGGGAAGTTAAAGATTTATGGGTTCTATGAGGGATGCACTAACTGTATGTTGTACTTGTTTGAAGGAGGCAAAAGGTTGATTATAGCGCAATTGAATAAGAAAAGATGATTATAGCACATTGTTACTTCCTCTCTGTTCCTAAATATAAGCTTCCTAATGTAAGTCATTTTAGATATTTTAATATAGACTACATACAAAGCAAAATAAATGAATCTTAGTCCATATTCTGATGCGTGTACCCTGTATTTTGAAATCTCTAAAATTTATATCTAGAAGCAGAGGGAGTACATCTTGAGACAAAGCTTTGTCCAGTTCACTAACTATATTAGACGATATAATAAGCAGATAACACATCAGATGCGCGTTATTTGTCCAGGAGCTGAACTCCAATTCGCAAATCAACAATGATGATGTTTTTATTGATGGTCCTGTACACACGGATCAAGGAAACAAAGACCTGATACCAAAACTACAACAAATCGAAACATGTCCATCAGAAGGTACAAGCGCGCAGAGTTCATCGACTCCAGATACCGAATCACCATCGAAAAGGTCTACACGATGAATCCCCAAACATCGAACAGAACTGCACAAACCAATCAATGGCCACACTGATAGCAGTAGATGTCCTACAGGAACCACAGCACCAGGACCCAGACTGGGTAGACGAAGAGCAGGACGATGCCGATGGTGTTGGATACGCCATTGGCCTTCCTGAAGGCCTCCCTGAAGCCTCCTGACACCCTGATGTGCTCTTGAAGCAGGTAGCACCCGATGGCGAGGCATATGAAGACGCCGACGAGGTCGTTCCTGAAGTGGTCCGCGAAGAGGCTGGGGGCGACCACCGTAAGAAGAATCAGAGAGCCAGGCAGCTCTAGCCAGTCTGATACACATGATGAGAATCATTGTGAGATTTATGTAACATTTTTGTGGCTTATTCAGTATAGATGAAAATAAGGACATATTTGTTGGCACTGCTATATAAGTTGTGTTGAAATATATTGCCCGCCTTTGGCTGGAGCATGAATTCAATATGATTGTTGGCTGGAGCATGGTTCTTCCTTCCCAGGGATTTTTAGGATCTTTCATGCTATATTTAGTCTATGGAGCCGGTAATGGGAATCAAACCCGGAACCCCAACATTATGAGTCTAGATCCAAAATGAATTCATCTAGGATTTTTTTTTCCAGCATATTCATTAACAACTCCGTTTACAGGTCAAAATGAATGAACTTCCCAACAAAAATTCCGAATTGGATCCAAAACTGAATTTTTGTGGAGTGCCTACTAGAAATGAATTCTCCAGCATCTTATATGTCCAAGGTCATTATGGAGTATGTCTTTTTGATTCTGTCGAAAATCTATTTCAATAAGCTGGAAAATTTCTTTGCAATGCACAATAAGGATGAGATATGCAATACATAGAGATAATTTGCTAGGGACGGCAATAAGAAAAAGAATAGATAGAAAGATAATACCAGGGAAGTGACGTGGGAAGAAGAGCCGCAGGATGACCACAATGAACGCAATCCAGGCACCAACCTCTCCCCTGCAATTTTGATGTTTGATGATCACAAATATAATACGAATATCTGCATCTAATGCTGTACTATTAAGCAACACAGGATGTAGCACCATGGAAGTATCAGCCAGTGAGGCAGTGATCCTGCCTCCAACCGGTAGACAACGAGCATGAAAAAGGTAGCTCGACTTTGCAGTCAGGTAGCAATAATCTATATTGAGCATGTACCTTACTTCACTTTATCAACAAACTATAAAGTTCTACTATTATTCTATTCTCAGTGAAGCGTTTTTTTTTTCTCCTAAAAGAAACCGTCACTTGGGCCCTTTAGCCTGTGATATCAACCAACAAGGAACACCATGACACCTTGACGAATGCAGTATTTTTCCTTTTTGGAGAAAGATACATGAAGTATCTTGAGTTTGTAAGTTAAGAATTTCTGATTTTTCTCGAAAAGGAGGAGGACCCCGGCCTCTGCATCAGGACGATGTATACAGCCATTTTATTAATTATTCAACAAGACCTTCAGAATTTCAGATATTCCAAATTGGTCAACTCGCAGGAACGCAACAGTCCTCCACAGCTACATACAACTGCATTTAAATTCAGAACACGAACTGATGCTGCAGAAGGGAAATTGCGACTATAACCACCTTATCAGAGAGAAAAGCACGCCGGGCAGGGTGAAGAAAATGTAAGGGACCAAGAGTCCCGTCAGCATGTTGGTCTTCCAGTTTGTCCGGTCCAATACCAAGAGGTACCTGCAGTAGTAGAAGAGAACAGCAAAGTTCAGACAATGCGTAATCCCGGCGAGAACCGACATATGCTAAGAAGGGTGATAATCTCAGGTTAAGTGGACTCATAAATCCTTCAACCCCTCTCAGTCTTGGAAGTAGAGACTGAAGAGACCCAACATATAGGGTGCAGAATCACCCTAACAGGTACTCCCTCCGCAAAGAAATATAAGAGCGTTTAGATCACCATCATTAACAGCTTAGCATCACAGCATATACACTTTGATAAGGTCCTGACTTCTGTTCTGTCTATATGCCAGGGATGTTTGCTTCGCAAGTTCCACACAATTAACCGTGAACATTTCCTACCAAAGCTTCCGTTTTCACCGAGGTTTTCGCACGAATCAACCGCGTTCGGCATCTCTCTCTAGGATACCGCAGTTAAATACACTCTCAAGCTTACTAAAAAATTACTACTCTACTTCCAAGGGAATATGCTGGCGAGATGTTTTCTCGCAGGCGTCCCAACTGCGCCGTGGTCCTCCCGAAATGGTCAGAAGGCGAGGGAGATCGGAGATCCCCTTTGCAGAATCCAAAGCTCGCCGCAACAAGGAAAATAGAAATGGAAGAAAAGGGAAAGGGGGGCTGGAAAATACTGACACGGCGGCGATGAAGGCGAGCCACTTGAGGAAGTGGCGGCCGAAGCCGAGGCCGCCGCCGAGGACGATGGCGTGGTTGGCGAGCTTCCGCGCGGCCATGCCCAGCTCCCGCAGGTCCGACTCGAGCAGCGCCTGCGCCGCCTCCGACGCGCCGGACGCCGCGCCCGTCTTCATCGCGAGGAACGACGGCGCCATCTTCCC
The DNA here is from genome assembly GCF_904849725.1 of Hordeum vulgare subsp. vulgare. Taxonomy (NCBI): domain Eukaryota; kingdom Viridiplantae; phylum Streptophyta; class Magnoliopsida; order Poales; family Poaceae; genus Hordeum; species Hordeum vulgare. Next base: position 533,901,169 of record NC_058522.1, on the reverse strand, counting down.
CCGAATCGCCGAGACCTGGAAAAATCTCAAGCCTCGCACTGTGCGGATCGAGCTCTGCGCAGGGATGGATGGATGGCCTCGGGCTTGGGGTTTGATTTGTGCTAGGCTGTGCCTGCGCGGATAGGAAATATGTACAGGCCGGCAGCTGCCAGGACCTGCTGGGGTCGACGGAACAGGTGGCGCGCGGTCTGGACAATTCTCCGCGGACCCGCTTGACACGTGGTGGGCAGATCCCAATGTATTATTTCATGCATGCAATATTTTAATTTAAGCTTGTTATCACAGCATATCATGGGCTCTGACTTTTGACAACAATATGAATTCAGTAGTACTCCCTCTGTTCTAAAATAAATATCTTAAATTTAATATAATTTTATACTAAAGATAGTATAAAATTAAAACAGTTATTTTAAGATAGAGGAAGTAGTATTATGTACCTTTTTTTATTTCAAAATACAAGCCGTTTACCTCCCTAAAAAAGAAAAAAAAAACAAGACATTTACAGTACGGAGGTAATGTTATAGAAGTGTTTGTCGAAATAAATTTATGTATGAGAACGTGCTTCGTGAAAATTATTCTGAAAGTTCGATCAGTTATACTTATGTTCAGACAGAAATTCCTTCTTCTCAAAGATTGTACGCTGATATTTGAACTGCAAAAATGCCTTATATTTTAAGACAGACGAAATAAGATTGGGTGGCTCTTAAGGAGGGCGACCTCAATGTAACCCTCCAATTCTCCTCATCAAAGTAAAAAAAATGATTAGTCGAGTTTATGAACTACTTTCTTTGTTTTTAAATATAATTTTTTTAAAAGTTTCACTAAAAAATTACTTACGAAATAAAATGAATAAATCTACACTTTAAGATATATCTATATACATTTGTATGTATTCTTTTAACAAAACTTAAAGAAATAGAAACTGAAGAAGTATATATCGGAGTGATTAGAGTAATTAATAAGATCATAACACATCGGTTGTACGCAACCATCATACGAACATGCATGAGAAGAACTTGCCGGCAGCTCATCACTTCAATCCACCCAGCGATCAACAGAGCAGACGTTTTTATTGATGTTATGTACGCACAGATCAAGGAAACAAATTAAGCAGTGGCACCAAATGGAAACATCGCCGAGACAGTTCATCAAACATTCAACAGGTACAAGCTCGCATGGGTTCATCGACGCCAAATCACTTTATCAATCGCTGCACGATGAGCGCTGAAACAGCGACCGAGGAACTGCAGGCACAAGCCTACAGGAACCACATCACGATGGCCCAGACCGGGTAGATGAAGAGCAAGAGAATGCCGATGGTGTTGGACCAGCCATTGGCCTTCTGGAAGGCCTCCTTGAGGCCTCCTGACGCCTTGATGTGCTCGTGGAGCAGGTAGCACCCGATGACCAGGCATACGGCGACGCCGATGATGAGCCACGAGCCCCTGAAGGTGTCTGCGAAGATGCTGGGGGCGACCGCCGTGAGCAGGATCAGAGAGCCAGGCAGCTCTAGCCAATCTGACAACATGATGAGAATACCCATTCCCAATGTGAGATTTATGTAAAACAACTTTTAAAGGACAGATTACTGAATACATGAAAGAAAACAGAGTGCAAAATTATAGTACCAGGGAAGTGGCGCGGAAAGAACAGCCGTAGGACCACAACAACGAACGCGATCCAGCTACCAATCTCCCCCCTGCAATTTTGATGTTCAGCAATCACGAATTTGTTTCGTATATATGTATGTATGTATGTAATGCTGTAAAGCTGTATCAGTTTTTTTTTAAGGAATATAAAACTGTAACAGTTCAACAAACGATATAGCATCATGAAAATGGTACTGGCTTGAGTTTTGCGGTCAGGACTCAGGAGCAATAGGCGGATGCATCTTAGTAGTTAGTTCACTTTATCATCCCTCTATAAAGTTTTCAGATTTATAATCTAAAAAAAAAGTTCTCAGATTTATTCTCAGTCGTGAGATAACTTTGTTTTAAAGAAAATCGATCTTCAGACCCTTGGCCTATTATGTGAAACAGTTTCCGACAATACCATACCTTGATATATGCAGTAGTATTTTCAACAGTACAACCATAAGGCCAGAGTTCAGTATCATTGTTAACGGAGTAAAGTCCAGACCAGCATCTAGTGCCGACACAAAAGGAAACTACGGTATACAAAACCAAAGCAAACTATTACTACTGGAAAGGGACTGTGGACCGCAGAACGCTAACAAACCACCAGCACTACAGGTTGGACGTTCACCACTGTAAACAAAACAAAAATAATCTATTTTAAAAAAATATGTATGCAATGTTTTGATTTTGCGAGCTCATGTCATTCAAATTGACAGACTGTTAGTAATCCATAGCAACTCATGCAACAGTCCCACGGCTCACTAGAAAAAACAACAGCCACACAGCTCACTAGAAGAACAACAGTCACACACACAGCTCACTGAAAAACAGTCGCACATGAGAATTTAAAACCTGAAGGGACGTTGCAGTAGGGAATTCGCGGACTATAATCACCTTATAAAGGAGAAGAGCAGAGAAGGCATGGTGAAGAAAATGTATGGGACCAAGAGACCCGTCAGCATGTTGGTCTTCCAGTTCGTCTTGTCCAGCACCAAGAGATATCTGCAGTAGAAGAAGATAAACAGCGAGGTTCAGACGAATGCATAGCTCTGTGACAACCGAGGGAAGAAAAATTAGCAAGAGAAGGGGGGGGGGGGGGGGAGGGTGGCTGGTAGATAGGCACTGACACGGCGGCGGCGAAGGCGAGCCACTGGAGAAAGGTGCCGATGAAGCCGAGGCCGCCGCCGAGGACGATGGCGTGGTTGGCGAGCTTCCGCGCCGCCATGGTCAGCTCCCGCAGGTCCGACTCGAGCAGCGCCTGCGACGCCTCCGACGCGCCGGCCGCCGGGCCCGTCTTCATCGAGAGGAACGAGTTCGCCATCGCCGAGCGCGTGCGGGAGACCCCACAAACAAACCTCTTTTTTATCCCTCGCTCTTCTCTCTCTCTCTCTCTCTGTCTCTCTGGGTCGAGCTCTGTAGTTTGCACAGCGCAGGTCGAGTTGGGTATATGTACAAGCAACTGAGCCGGTGGGGTCGACGGGACGGAACAGGTGGCGATCCACCTGGACAGTTCCCGGGCGACGTCCGCTGGCCCGGCGACACGTGGGGCGTTATTGCGTGCATGCATGCATGCATTATTACCGCGTATCGAGTTTCTTCTTCAGATGAAGCGTCATAGAGTTTGACTTTGTGACCTCCGGATGTACGCCCGGCGACCCAGGATCAGTACGAGTACAAAATGTAGCATAGAAGCAACAGGCATTTTTTTTAAAGGAGGATGTACTCCCGATCTCATGGTGCATACGGTCACTCTATTAATTTTTCATAAAAAATTATAAATTAATATATGAGTAAGGCTCGAGGCATCATCTTGGCAACAATTGCCGCTACTCTTAACCCTTGATGCAGGGATGCAGAATGTTCGAACCTAATACCAAACAAACATCACACCAAACCTAACATCTAATACCGGATGCCTCACCCCAGCCACATACCGGGACTGGGTCACACACCGGTCTGGCTCTCTCACCGAGGCAGCCACCATCGTCTTCCACCGATCCATCTTTAGAGCAGATACTGATGCACAAACCTTGCAAGCCTGCCGCCGACGCCACCATGGCGCGAGACAGCACAATCACCCTGCGCTCGATCATCAAGCCGCATCCATCAAAAATATCCACCATGCCGCCAATACCTGTCGTCATCGATGCGGTAAATACAACGTCACACCAACTCGCAACCTTCACACCATCGCCACTACTAGAACTACGAGGAGCCCATCACCCATAACAACTCTCCCCTGAACACGAGGTCCTCCCAAGACGGCGCCTCCATGAAGGATACGACGTGTGGGACGCCGCTGTCGCCCAATTCGGATGAATTTTAGACTTTCGTCCGGCAGAGATTCGGGGGTGGATAGGACAGACCTCGGCTTCGCCTCCATGGAGGGTAACGGCTTCGAGTGACGTCATCGATGTCGGGCCGAACAAGCCGGCCAAAGTTTCCTCCAGTCCCATCCTATACTACCAAACCTCCATCTGCTCCAGATCCGACAATGAGCCAAACCGCAACCTGCACAGATGAAAGAGCCATGGGGCTCAACCCGCAAGGAAGAAGGATCGAGAAGAACCCATCGTAGATCTCCACATGAAGAATCCAACGGTCCGACGTGGCCAGCGACGACCACCACCACCCCGCGTCGTCCGACGACGTCCAAACACAGGAATGCAGATGGATTCGATCTGGATTCGGTGGCACCCGCGACCACCGGTCATGCCCAACACAGTCACAACCTCGCCACAAACAGGCCGTCGCCGCCATGCCGCGCACGACGTCGCCGGGTGACCCGCCCTCCGCGCCACCGGACTCCACGCTTGCCCGACGCTCCTCTCGATCCCGTTGTCCCACGCCAACCAAGACGGAAAGGGTAGGGAGAAGCCCCGCCGCAGCCCTGCCGGCCAAGCTTCGCCCAACGGCGCTGCGAACGGCGACGGGGAGCGGGAGAAGTGGAGGAGGGACAAGAACGACAGCTAGGATTTCCCTGGGCTCGCCCGCGGGGGCGACGTGAGGGGCGAGGCGAGGGTCTTATTTGACTCAAGATTTAAGAAACACGCAAAATGGGAGTGACCTTAGTTAGCAACCATTACAAGCCAGGGATTACGATTCACTAACTATTTACGAAAATTTATATTATAATGACATCTCCAAACGCGGACCCTTAGAGCATCTTCAATGGGTGATATATTATAGACACAAAAACAACGATTTTTTGCATACTTGTCGTTAAAAGAACTTCTCGAATAGATGTGTAGATGAAAAAAATATCTGCAGCTTCCGAAGATGTAAATTACAACACTTCGCGTTGCAAATATACATCTTCACTCAGAGTAGATGTAAAAAATGACGGCCAAGCGCCAACTGCCCAACCGCTTTCATTTTCCTTTCGTTCGCCCGCCAGTTGCCCGCCCACCGCCCGCCCATCGGGCCATGGCCGACTCTCACGACCCCGTCGCCTCCTTCGCCCACCACGTTGGGGCCTTCATCGGCGTGATCACCACCCCCTAATCCCGCTTCCGTCTCCTTGCCGCCGCCCCGGTTTTCCCCCACCCCGGTTGATCGCTGTCGTGGCTGCAGCCCCACTGCCAGATTCGGTCGCTCCATCGGCCCCGCCTCCGGTCCCGCAGCTGCCTGCCTCCAAATCTGGTGAATTGGTCGCTTCTCCGTCGTCGAATCGCCGCCGCACTGTCGTATGATTTGAGATCCCATCGCCGCCTCCGGGTTCGGGGCACCCACCGTCCCTACGTCGCTCCTCCTCCTCTCTCCGCATCGAATGGCTGCCCCTCTCCTGCTGCATCATTGCTGCTTCGCAGCCCGATATCGCGTCATCGTCTTTTCGATTCACCACCCCGGTCGCTGCCCCGGCGCCGCCGCCCCGAATCGCGTCACGCCACCGCCATCCCCAATACTGCCGCCCCGCTTAAGCCGCCGTCGACTAATTTTTAAATCTCTAGTTTGCATCTTCTATTGGAGTTGCTCTTTTACATCTCCGTTTTGTATCAACTATTGGAGTTGGCCCTTTTTTGGAGATGTAATTTTTTACATCTCCCGTATTACATCTCTAAATTTGCATCTTCTATTAGAGATGCTCATAATACACCCACGAGCATGCGAACAACTCATTCAAAACGGGCATGTATTTTCGTGTGTCCGATTTCCTCCAAGCCGGAAGCAAACCATTGAGGCTTTATGGAGTTCAGACCTCCAAAATATAGGATCCGACATCACCGACCGATACGTAGCCCGCACATCTGGAGAGTTCTATACTGTTTCGACATCACCCCTCCTCTTTTTTCGTCTCCGCACTGAATCACCTTAGACATCCATCTTTACCGCGCTTTTCACTTTCACGCCACATGGATCCATACTTAAAGCTGCCAGAGACGACAAAGGTGGAGGATCCACAGAAGGTGGTCGCGTGAAGATCAACTCGGCGACATAGCAAGCTCGTCGTCTTAAATCCAAGGCAAAGAATGGACCGGATGACGAAAAGAAGGGCGATGGGGGAGGCAGGTGGTGCCTGGGATAGGGTACCGGGGTCATGCGGTACCTGGCACACGGGGAGCCTCCGTCGTCGCTATCATCAAGGCTAATGTTGCTTGGTGGCATAAAAGTAGGGAGGGCGAGTTCTTGTGCGACGCGTGGTTGGCCACTAGCCTCGATCCAATCCATGACATGGAGAAAAAGGGCATGACATTTTGGACCAACATTCATACATGCTACCATAAACACAAGCGTTTCATGCTTTATTCCAACGAGGTGATCCGTAACCATGAATCAAAATTCCTCAACCATCGTTGGTTCATCATTCAAGAGGTCGTGTCGAAGTATTGTCACCACTTGGCACATCTCATCTCACAATGGTCTAATGATGCACAAACCTGTGAACAAGTAAGTTTATTTTGTCCAATATGCATGATTGTTTATCACTAACCAGATGTGCATGATTTTTTATCATTAGCCGGATATGCATAGCGATCTGCTTCGAAGATGTCCTAAAAGACCTAACCCTTTTTACACATGAAGCAGTAGAAAGAGGAGGAGGAGACCCGCTAGTAATGAGCGGAGCAATGTGTGCTAGGGTTTCTAGAAAGATATAATCATTGTATATATTCGGTCGGACCCATGGTCAAAACTAAAATAAGAATGAAGTCTCGAAAACTTTTATTTGATAATGTAGTTATCCGAAAGGAAGAAGATGTATCTGTTTTTTTCTTCTGGAAATGTTTTAGTTGGAAGAGCAAAAATGGACCGTAGGTTTTTCTTGTACTCACACGTCCGATCCAGAATTACTAAAAACACAAGTATTTTAAGGAGAGAAACAACGTGGCTGCCATATCCACCACACACACGCAGTGTACCAAAAATATCTCATTGGCCACCCATATCTGGCAGCCGTACACATCATCTTAATAAACGGATTACTCTCAGAATCGTGGTCGACATGGGCTCCGGATCAATGCGTGACCACCCACCGCCGGGGACCATCAGATTAACCCAAGATCCAGCACAAACCACCCGTGCTAATCCTGATTAGGCTCTCCGTCGACCACAAATATCAAGCGTACGAAGGCATCCATCTCTATCGGCTTCCACGTTTTCCTGCCGGATCGCCATGGTCGATTATCTTATTGGCCCTGTTCATCCGGTGGGGCCCCGTGACTCAGACGGCACGCGAGCTGTCACGTCGGGAAGTCGGCAGAAGGGTCCGCCACTTGAACGCCGCCACGTGGGAACGACTGGGGACGTGTTGGAGCACGTACGTCGCCCTTGCTGTCCTCTGACCGGACGAACCTATCCGAAGCTTCACAAAGACCGCATAGCCTTCGTCCATGTCGTAATAGCAATTTCAACGGGGTGATTTATTTCATCGGTTATCCTCCGTTTGGCTTCGTGTCCATGGATCTATTGTCAAAATGTGTCCGTTTCGCGTTCGCATCAAACTATTTTTGTCTAAATTTAGGATTGAAATGTGTCGACGTGGACACGAAGCGGACGCACGCGCGTCTTCGGTGTCCGCCCCATCTACACCCGCCGGTCGTCCAATTACGTGTGGTCAACTTAATTAATGATGGCCACCCTCCGTGGCTCACACATCAGCTACCGCGGGCGGTCTTTTTTAATCCGAGCGTGCGGAGGGGTTCGGCCTCATCTCGCCACCTCTCTACTTCCACGTCGGCGACCAAACCCTAGCCAGCAGCCATGGCCGGCTACGCCCAAAGCAAGGGCAAGCCCCCGTCGTCTATCCCCGCGCGCTGCGCCTGAAGGAGGTCGCCTACCTCCAGCATAAGAGGGCGCTCCGTGTGGCGAAGGAGCGCGCCGTGATGCGCCACCGCCGCCACTAGCACTCCCCGCACCGGCATAGCCCGCCCCGCACCGGCACAACCCGACCTCACCGACCCCGACACCGCCGACGAGGACGCCTAGGGTAATGCAGTTTAGTTTTTCTAATGTTTAATTATAATGTAATGAGGACGCGTGGACTCTCGCCGGCCTTCATGACCAGCTTTAATGTTTAATTTATGTTTGTTTTTATTTTTGGAAATGTCTGGATTTTTTTAGGCGTCGTCACAAAATGGGTCGGACGAGCGTTGGGCGCATGCGTCGACCCAAACGCAGAAGCGGACGTTGGTGTTCGCAAGGCCGACCCAAATGGACAAAAAACGAACAAAAGTGCCGGCCGACCAGTCGGTCGGTTGGAGTTGTTCTAAGAGCATCTACAACCGGGCGTTGCAAATCCGAACCCTCAAACGTCCGTGGACGCGTTCAGGCGCGTTCACGGACACGTCAAGCTTCAAATAATACATTTTACAACCGGACATCTTATTTTAGGATCTACAAATCAATACAAAAACATGTAAGATATGAAACCTACGTAATATGTAGAACCTATTGTTGGGGAACGTTGCATGGGAAACAAAAAAAATTCTACACACACATAAGATCTATCCATGGTGATGACCATCTACGAGAGGAGAGATCGGATCCACATACCCTTGTAAATCGCTAAGCGGGAAGCGTTAAGAAACGCGGTTGATGTAGTCGAACGTCTTTGCGATCCAAATTGCAAGCCGTCCCGCGATCCAATCACGATGTAGCACCGAACGGACGACACCATCGCGTTCAGCACATGTGTAGCTCGATGATGATCTCCACCTTCTTGATCCAGCAAGAGAGACGAAGAGGTATCTGAATTCTCCGGCAGCACGACGACGTGACGGTGATGATGGTGGAGCTACTCCGGTAGGGCTTCGTCGTTGTGACAGCCCGAGACCGACGCTCCAGAAGATTCGCCTTTTATTCCGTTGCCGCCGTACGATTAGATTGTCTGTCGCATTCATCATCACATCATCTGCATGGCATCGGCACTCCGTTGCCGCCAGTTTTCAAAACTTGCATCCGTTATTAGTTGCTGGTTCTCTCCGTTTTCGTCGTTGATCGTTTTGAGCCCAACAACACACGCGCGCGCCCGCGACATCGTTTAAATATTGTTTTCAAAAGTGCATTTAAGATATTCTCGGATTGGGTTGAAACTTGGCGTGCGGTTTTACTCTAGTGTCGGTAGGCCGTCTGCCAAACTTCGTCGCAATCGGGGTCCGTTTGATACCCGAACAGTCTACCGTAGCGGCAATGTCTTTGGTTAATTTATCGGACGTTTTTCGGTTTTAAAACTCGTGTCATGAGCTGCTCATTTCCCTCTCATCTTAGCCAAAAAAACCGCTACACAGCCCACCATAGCCCACCTAGTGCTTAGGCATCACCGGAGCCGTCCGATCTCGATCGGAGGGTCGAAGACCGGACTAAAAATCCCCTCAAACCCTAGCCAATGCTATAAATAGCAAGCCCCTTACAAATTAGTCTCTCTCCCTCTCCTCCTCCTCAAAATCCGTGGCCCACCGCTCCTTCCACGCTACTTGGCTGACCGTCGCAACAACTGCCCTCGCCAACCCCACGCCGCAACCTCACCCTCCACCACCAGCCACCGTCGTGGCCCTCGCGACCCAGATCGAGCCCACCAGGGCCCGACGTGCCCCGCACGCCCTGCTCGCTCGGGGAGAGGAGCAGTCCGAGCGCAACTCCCTCCTCCCGTGGCGCTCTGCACAGCTCGCCGGCCCCAAGTGTCGCGCCGCCGCCTCCCGCCGAACACCATGCGGCCAGCAGTCGCCAACCGCGTCCCGCCGGCCCTGCTCGCATTCCCGCCGCCAGTTCCTGTCGCCGGGTGCTGCACCGCACAGCCCCGAGCTCCCGATCCAACCGGGATCTGGATCCCGCTCGGCAGGACGAGGCAACTGTCGTGCCAGGCCGCCCCTTCGCCTCGGGCCTTGCCCAGCCCACGAACCGGCCTAGCCACGGGGCCTCCTCTCCAGTCGCCACGACCCAGTCGAGTCGAGCCAGTGTGTGGGCCGCCTCTCGCGCTGCCTTGGGCCGCCTCCCTTTCGGCATGCCCAGCCTCTTCCGACATGGGCCTTGGCCTCCTAAGGTGAGATAGCACCCGAGCCCTCTATCTTGCGCCCCCGTGCGCATTTTAGTATATTGCGCCCATGACTGTTTCGGCCCAATAGTTAGTTTCGGCCCGTAGTTTTTTTATTACGGCGAATTTAGTAATTTTTAGAAAAAGCATACTTTTCAAACGCCCGTAGCTTTTAATCCATGCATCGGATCACAACAAGTTGGATATGTAACTTGGCTAGAATTTCGTGTAAATCAATATTTTCCAACTCTCATGCATTTTTAAAACTGTTTAGAGTGCTATTTGCATCGGTTTGCGCGTCGACATGATAGAAATGGTTTAGGTCATAGTTAATTAACCGTAGCTCAGTTGGAGATGAGCCATATATGTAAATAGATTAGAACAACGAGCAGAATCACTTGAACCACTTTGTTTTGCTGTTTAACAAACATAAAGTATGGTTAGGACATATCTGGACATATTACAAAGTTAACACGTGGGGTCGTTTCGGAAATGCTATATGTCGTATCCAGCCTCATTTAAAATGCCTAGATAGGTAGATTAATTTGTGCTTCACCCCCTTGCCATGTTAAGAACATTTTAGTATTGCCATGTAAATAAATGGGAGTGAACTAAATAATTAAATGTGGATTTCGCTTCACTTAATGTGTAGTGTTGGATTGTGTGAATTGTCATGCCATGCCTTGCATATTTGAAACTGTTCATGCATCATGTGTTGTGCATCATGCGATGCATGTGCCGTGGTGAATATCGTGTGTTGATTCTTTTCTGGTTTGCTTTGTCTCGATAGAGTTCCGCAAGCGTTTCGGAATGTGATGATCCGTTCGACTACGTCGGTTCATCTGCTTCACGGAGTCATTCTTGTTCTAAGCAGAATCTCAGGCAAGATGACCATTTCCCTAGATATCATTATTATCATTGCCATGCTAGTTGTCTCGTTTCTCTCCTTATGTCGCACTGCCTACCACTTGTTAAATGTCAGCCTCCCAACATTGCCATGAAAACCTTCAACATTTCTATAACCTAGCAAACCACTGATTGGCTATGTTTCTGCTTGTTTAACCATTGGACATCGTTGCTAGTTGCAGGCGCAACTGCTTCCATGTGCAAAGCTGGATTCCTTGTTATATGACCATATTAATGCTATTTAAATTAATGCACCTATATAATTGGTAAAAGGTGGAAGGCTCGACCTTTCTAGCCTGGTGTTTTGTTTCACCTTTGCCGCCTTAGTTTCGGCTATTGGTGTTATGTTCCATAAATTAGCGCTCCTAACATGCTTGGGGTTGTTATGGGGACCCCCTAGATTCTCGTTTTGGGATAAAGCTCGTCTGGCAAGGCCCAACATTAGTACTATATTTTTCCAACATAATAATCCCGCTAATACTTAAAACATAGGGAGTTAACGCTACACGAGGAGTAATTCAACATAATACGGGGGGCAATGCTGATGGTGTTGGTCCCAAACAGAGCAGTTTATTAACGCTATCCGGGGCAACTCGGCGTTTGGCATGGTAACCATCGCTCATCCGGTGTGCCCTGAGAACGAGATACGCGGCTCCTATCGGGATTGTCGGAGCGTCGGGCGGCCTTGCTAGACTTGTTTTACCTTTCTCGAGCGTCTTGTGCGAGGGATTCCGAGGATGCTTTGGGTTATCTCGAGCTTGAGGTTTTCCAATAGGAACCCGAGGAGATCACGAGTCTCCCTGATCGAGGTCATTCCGTCGCAGCGTGTGGTAGTTTGTGATGGACTAGTTGGAGCACCCGTGCAGGGTTAAATCTTTCGGAAAGCAAGAGTTTCTTCTTCTTCTTCTTCGTCGTCGATCTAGGATGGGTTCCAGGACGATGATACGTCCCAAACGTATCTATAATTTTTGTTTGTTCCATGATCTTTTGGATGACATTGTTATATGTTTTGCTACACTTTCATACCTTTTTACACATATTTGGAATAACCTACTAACTTAGTGCACCCAGTGCCAGTTTCTGTCTGCTGATGTCTTTTTTGTAGGGACTTTTACCCCAATTTACCGAGTCCCAAAAATCCCGAGAAAAATATATAAAAATCAGCGTGACGGAATCTTGGGGAGCACCAAAGGCGGGCCAGAGGGGAGCCACGCGTCGCCCAGGCGGCCTCCTTGCGCGGCCTACCCCCTGGCCGCGCCCACAGGCCGCCTGGGTGGGGCCCACCTCCTCTGGTGCCCTACCTTGGCTCCTATTTTTACCCCCATGGAGGAAACACTGATTCTGGAACCCTTTTCTCCAGAAGCAATTCCAATCTCCGCCGTCATCGCCAACAAGTTTCAGGGGACCAGAATTCCTGTGCCGGCACCGTGCCGGGACGGGGAAGTGCCCCCGGATTCATCTCCATCGACGTTACTTCCTCCCTCCATGAAGCGGGGGTAGTTCCTCCTCCGGGCTGAGGTCTTATACAGTAGCTATGTGGTTAATTATCTCTCCCATGATGTGATCTTGATTGTGATCATGGCTATGTTAATCTAGGGTGATCCCATGATATTTCCCCTTCTTCTATGTATTGGATTGATGTACTCACTTGATCTTATCTAGTATAATCCCCAAGACCATGGTGACAGTGGTCTATTGGACATGGATTAGAAGAATATTTTCATGAGTGATTTCCTCTTTTGTGAATTGATTGAAGATTGAGAGTCTCTTGGTGCTTGTCTTTGACTATCCTTGAGATACGTTGTGGTGATTGTGGTGCTCTCTTTGGATGGCCGCGGTGACATTGGGAAATCCATAGAGAGAACTACGAACTCTGAGGTGTGCTTTTGTAGCTCTACATAATTCTCGTCCTCTCTTGATCACAAAGGAATGACTTCCGAGTACGTCTCCACTGCATGCTTAGTGGAAATATCATGTGATTAGACTATGTTAATATTGTTGGGAGTTGCCACTAGTGAAAGTATGAAGCCTAGGCCCTGTTTCTCACCAGTGTTACACCGTTTATGCTCACTTTTGTCACTTGCTACCTTGCTGTCATTTTGATTTCAGATTTATATTACCCTGCTTTGCCACACCTATCACCCATATTTTACCATCTCTTCGCCGAACTAGTGCACCTATACAACTGACAATTTTATTAGGTGTGTTGGGGACACAAGAGACTTCTTGTATCTTAATTGCAGGGCTGCTTGAGAGAGACCATCTTCAACCTCTACTTCCCCGAGTTCGATAAACCTTAGGTCACCCACTTGAGGGAAATTGTTCTTGTCCTACAAACCTCTGCGCTTGGAGGCCCAACATAGTCTACAAGAATAGAAGCGTGCGTAGACATCAGACGACAGCCTGGGATAGCAAGGATGGACGTCGTTCTTTTATCCTTTGTTCTTGCCCGTAGTCGGACCCTGCTCTTCTTGATGATGACTGGATATTTTTGTATTGATGTGATCTTGATGTAGCTTGTGGCGAGTGTAAGACAACTCTTTATACTCATCTTTTCAGTACATGTACTTGTAACGATACCCATTCTTGCGAAACAACGAGATGCGTTTCTATCCCTGTCGAGGCCCTGGCGCCAAAATAAGGATAGGACCGCATCTTGGGCATTACAAGTTGGTATCAAAATAGTACCGACCTAGGAGCCCCCTTGATTGATCGAACTTGGCCGAGTCGAGTCTAGTGAAAAACTACTTTGAGTCTAGTTATATATCAGGGAGTAGGATTCTTTTTTCTCCTCTTCTATGCTCTGGTGAGGAATCTTGACATAATAATTTTAATTCTACTTCTCTTGTCACTAAAAAAATTTTAGGATCACGCGGATATTTTTGGAATCTATATGATGTCGATGTGACGGAGTTCTGTATTGCTGCCTCCTGTTGTGTTGATTTTATTCCGGGGAGTTAAGCTCGAGGGGATTCTTGAGCACATCGTGATAATTCAGATTTGTTAGTATCTCAGGACGAAGGATGTTCGAAATTGCTTCAATACTAGTAGTGGCAAGATAACCCCGGCATCCCCAGTACTGGTGTAGAGAGTTCGGGGGTACTGCCATACTTAGTATCGTTGTGATTATGAGGGTTTGAGATAGATGAGTTTCCGAGATCTCTGGTTATGTGTTGACGGATGTGATACACTGGACGGGTAGTGTTATTGCTAGGAGTTGAGTGATGAATTTTACTCCTTGTATCCGTGGACCCGATTGCATGACCAGAAAATTTTGGGAGTTCTTAGGTGGGAATTCAAATAGTTACTTATAGGATAATCTTCCAACAGATGCATGAGTGTGGTTGGGGTTCGACATCTAGTGGATTCGTTTGTTGACGGTCGTCTTACAACGATTCTCGTTGTGTCTTAAAGAGTCCTTGTAGCTTGCTATGACTCGGGGACGCTTCGTATGTCGTGTGCACTGCCTTTTACATGATGGATACTGTAGGATCGAGCCCATGCAAATCTATCTACGAAAATGTCGGATATAATCTATGTCATGAATTTGTTCCAGCTTGTGTCATAAGCCTCATCCTTTGTTTTGTTGGAGTATGGTAATTCGAGTTGCTTCGATGTCAAGTGGTGAATTCATATCTTTCCTAAGTGGTGTTTTCATATTTTTATGGGAATGCAAATTCTTTTGCTCAATCAAGTTGTCTTATCAATTCTTTGCAACGGAGTTGTCATGGCAATTCATTTCCAAATGGTGTGCTTCTCTTCGAGTCAATTCTATCATTTTCAAGATTTGCAAGATCAATCTCTCATTTCTTTCCGGAGTTCATCTCATCTGTCCCAAGTTGTCTTTGTTTTTCCCCGCCCTCCAGCCCTTTTTCTTCAATGTTTCAATTATCATCCAAATATCTTCCTTTCATTATTTCTTTTGCTATCTTTTCTTTTCTTTTGTTCCCGGTGAGTCTGGGTGAAGATTCTCAGGAGTTTCGAGTTCATCATTTATATGTTTTTGTTTTCTTCTCCCGTGGAGAAAATCAAGTTTTGGTGTCATCATATCCTTTTCATCCTTTAAATTCTTCCCATGTTGAAAATTCTTATCAAGCCTCTCTTGTTATACATATATCTCGTTTCTACCCGGAGGGCCGAAGATATCTCAGAGTCTCTTGTCTTCAATCCTTCTAATTAATTCGAGGTGCTAACCTCATCAGGATTTTACTTGTACCGGCACAATCAATATTTCTTAGCAATCCATTCATCCAGTGTTTTCTTTCAATGGGCCCATAACCCACAGGTTCTTTCCCAGGATCTTATCTGATTCTTGTAATCTTTTCCTGAAGATATCTAATTCTTTTTAAATATGACGTAAGAATGAATTCCATTAGTCATATTCCTTCCTCAAGGTCAATCTGAATTATTTCATCATTGGCTCAACTTTTCATATTCTTATTCCGGAGTGTCTTAGTTATTCTTCCTGGTGTTCTCCTCATCATTTTCAGCTTGGAAGACCGAAGGAGTGTTTCTATCAAATCTTGTCCATTCTTTTGAAGATTGTCATCTTAGCTCGTGCTATCTTCTCAATTGTTGTCAATCATGAGAAATTATCCATATATATCTGGTGCATTTCAATGCTGTTTTCATTTCTCAATCCTCCGAAGGTCATCATTTAAGAAGATTTCTTCATTCTTAGCTTTCAGCTTTCACTCTCAAGTTCTTCTCAATTGTTGTCTCTTCGTTCGTATCTCAGTTATTCTGGTGTCTTGTTCAAGTTTTCTCTCAGGTGGATCATGATCTCTTCGCTATCTTGTATCTCCATTCATTCTTGGTATCATTATTCATTTGTGAATTCTTACCGGTGTTTCTTCCAAGATTTCTTCTAGTTCATGCTCATATCTCTTCGTGAAGCTTCATCTAAGTCATGACACGGCCTGAATCCTATTCTTTTCATCCTTCATATCTTTGTATCATTCTTTTGTATACGGAGGTTCGTCATGGTGGTTCTTCAAGATTTCATTCGTTCTCAATGAGTTATTCAAGATTCTTGTTGGAGAACCTCAAGTATTCTTTCTCTTGCATTTGAAAGTGCAATTCTTCCTCCTTTTTCCTTTGAGGTGGTGTTATAGCTTTCTTGATTCATGAGGAGTCCCTTCGAGAATTGTTTCAGGAATGGGATATTTAAACCCACCAATTCTATGATCATGAGATACTTTTAACCCATGGTTTCTTCATTGAGTTATCTTGGATTAGATTTCACCTAAAGCTTTCCTAAGGATTGTTTCTATTATGGTGATTATTGTCGTTCCAAGTTCTCAACATATTCTCTTGGTGTAAGAAGTTTTGCCTTTCTTGTTGCATCCAAGCAATCTTTGTTTTTATTAGTGTCTGGTTGTCACCTCATTATTTTGAAATGGTTTCCATAAGCCCACAACAAGCTTGTTCTTTTCGTTGTTGGTTTTCCAACAACTCCGTTCAATTATTTTGCAAGGAGGCTTGCCAAATTCAATTGTGGTAGTAGTTGTCATTTTGTTCTCCATTCTTTCCTCTCAATGATCTAGTTTCTATTCTCTTGTCCGGAGATGTTGTGATGTTGCTCTTGTTATTCAAACATCTCAGGTTGTCAAGATCATGTTCTTTCCTTGCTTGTCAATTTAGTTGGTTTGTTGTGAATCTTGCCAACATATTTCCATCTTAAAAAAAATTTGTCCTCAATTTCCTACCAAAGTGCTACCGACATTTTGTGTGAATTCTTGTTGGTTTTCTCATATCATTCTTCATCTCTGTCTAACCTTCAAGGGTCGTTGGTTTGACTCGTTTGTCAAAGAAGCGACTAAGTTTTACCTCTTGCTCTTCTCTTCCTCTCCCCCCTTTCATTCTTAGATCTCGGGGTGAGATCTCTTACTAGTGTAGGAGAGTTGTGACAGCCGAGACCGATGCTCCAGAAGATTCGCCTTTTATTCCGTTGCCGCCGTGCGATGAGATTGTCTGTCGCATTCATCATCGCATCATGCACATCATCTGCATGGCATCGGCACTCCGTTGCCGCCAGTTTTCAAACCTTGCATCTGTTATTAGTTGTCGGTTCTCTTCGTTTTAGTCATTGACCGTTTTGAGCCCAACCACACACGCACGCGCCCACGACATTGTTTAAAAATTGTTTTTCAAAGTGCGTTGAAGATATTGTCTGATTGGGTTGAAACTTGGCGTGCGGTCTTATTCGAGTGTAGGTAGGTCACGTGCCAAACTTCGTCGCAATTGGAGTCCGTTTGATACCCGAACGGTCGACCGTAGTGCACCGTATTTGGTTAATTTATCAGACGTTTTTCAGTTTTAAAACTCGTGTCACGAGCTGCTCATTTCCCTCTCATCTTAGCCCCAAACCCGGCTACACAGCCCACCATAGCCCACCTAGTGCCTAGGCATCGTCGTAGCCGTCCGATCTCGATCGGATGGTCAAAGACCGGACTAAAAATCCCCTCAAACCCTAGCCACTACTATAAATAGCAAGCCCCTTCCAAATTAGTCTCCCCCCTCTCCTTCTCCTCAGAATACATGCCCCGCCGCTCCTTCCATGCCACTTGGCAGTGATACGTCTCAAACGTATCTATAATTTTTGATGGTTTTACGCTGTTATCTTGTCATCTTTGGATGTTTTATGTACCTTTTATATCTTTTTTTGGACTAACTTATTAATTCAGTGCCAAGTGTCACTTCGTGTTTTTTTCTGTGTTTTTGGCTCTTTTCAGATCTGATTTTGGAACAGAGTCCAAATGGAATAAAATCCCCGAAATGATTTTTTTCCAAATGGAAGAAGATCAGGGGGGCTATGGGCCAAGCCAGGAGGGCTCCTGGGATCCCACAAGCCCCCACTCCGACACCAGGGGGAGGCGGCGGTGGCAGGGCTTGTGGCCTCCCTGGCCGCCCCCTGACCTAGATCTTTGGCCTATATATTCCCTAAAATACAGCAAAAAATCAGGGGAGCCTCGAAAATACTTTTCCGCCGCCGCAAGCTTCCGTTTCCGCGAGATCTCATCTGGAGACCCTTCCCGGCGCTCTGCCGGAGGGGACTTTGGAGTTGGAGGGCTTCTTCATCATCATCATCGCCCCTCCAATGACTCGTGAGTAGTTCACTTCAGACCTACGGGTCCGTAGTTAGTAGCTAGATGGCTTCTTCTCTCTCTTGGATCTTCAATACAAAGTTCTCCATGATCTTCATGGAGATCTATCCGATGTAATCTTCTTTGGCGGTGTGTTTGTCGAGATCCGATGAATTGTGGATTTGTGATCAGATTATCTATGATATATATTTGAGTCTTTGTTGATTTCTTATATGCATGATTTGATATCCTTGTAAGTCTCTCCGAGTCTTGGGTTTTGTTTGGCCAACTAGATCTATGATTCTTGCAATGGGAGAAGTGCTTGGTTTTGGGTTCTACCATGTGCTGACCTTTCCCAGTGACAGTAGGGGCAGCAAGGCACACATTAAGTAGTTGCCATCAAGGGTAACAAGATGGGCTCTGTCGTTGATATGAGATTGTCCATCTACATCATGTCATCTTGCTTAAGGCGTTACTCTGTTCTTTTGGACTTAATACACTAGATGCATGCTCGATAGCGGTCGACGTGTGGAGTAATAGTAGTAGATGCAGAAAGTATCGGTCTACTTGTTTTGGACGTGATGCCTATAGATATAATCATTGCCATAGATATCGTCACGACTTTGCGCGGTTCTATCAATTGCTCGACAGTAATTTGTTCACCCACCGTCTACTTGCTTTCATGAGAGAAGCCACTAGTAAACACTACGCCCCCCGGGTCTATTCACATCCATCGTCTACACCTCCGCTTTTACTTTGCTTTGTTACTTTGTTGCTTTCAGTTCTCACTTGGCAAACAATTTATAAGGGATTGACAACCCCTTCATAGCGTTGGGAGCAAGCTTTTGTGTTTGTGCAGGATCTTGTGATACTCCTCCACTAGATTGATACCTTGGTTCTCAAACTGAGGGAAATACTTACCATCGCTGTGCTACATCACCCTTTCCGCTTCGAGTGAACACCAACGCAAGGCTCCAAGGCCACGGGGGAAATCCTTTGCATATTTGCCTAGGAAGTCCCTTAAGGCGTAGCCGCAGCAGAAGGATTCCTGATGCCCTCGACACGACTATTCTTGGCGTCGTTGCCAGGGAAGCACGGCTGACATCACGCAACAACCCCGCCGCCACCTGACCGTCGTAGCAGCTGCCCTCGCCAACCCCACGCTGTAACCTGTCCCTCCACCACTAGCCACCGTCGTGGCCCTCGCGACCCAGATCGAGCCCATCAGGGCCCGAACTGGCCCGCACGCCCTGCTCGCTCGGGGAGAGGAGCAGCACGAGCGCAGCTCCCTCCTCCCGCGACTCTCAGCGCAGCTCGCTGGCCCCAAGTGCCGCGGCGCCGCCTCCCGCCGGACAACGCGCCGCCAGCAGCCGGTAGTTCCCGTCGCTAGGTGCTGCACCGCACAGCCCCGAGCTCCCGATCCAATCGGGATCTGGATCCCGCCAGGGAGGACGAGGCAACTACCGTGCCAGGCCGCCCCTTCGCCTCGGGCCTCGCCCAACCCACGAACCGGCCTAGCCGCGGGGCCTCCTCTCCAATCGCCATGGCCTAGTCGAGCCGAGCGAGTGTGTGGGCTGCCTCTCGCGCTGCCTTGGGTCGTCTCCCTTTCGGCCTGCCCAGCCTCTTCCGCCATGGGATGCTAAGGTGAGCCAGCACCCGAGCCCTCTATCTTGCGCCCCGTGCGCATTTTAGTATATTGCGTCCATGCCTGTTTCGGCCCAATAGTTAGTTTCGGCCCGTAGGTTTTTCTTTATTACGATGAATTTAGTAATTTTTAGAAAAAGCATATTTTTCAAATGCACGCAACTTTTAATTCGTGCGTCGGATCACAGCAAGTTTTTATATGTAACTTGGCTAGAATTTCTCGTAGGTTAATATTTTCCAACCCTCATGCATTTTTAAAAATGTTTAGAATGTTTGTTGCATCGGTTTGCGTGTTGATGTGATAGAAATGGTTTAGGTCGTAGTTAATTAACTGTAGTTCCGTTGGATATGAGCCATATATGTAAATGGACTAGAACGACGAGTAGAGTCACGTGAACCACTTTGTTTTGCTGTTTAACAAACATAAAATGTGGTTAGGACAGATATGTACAGATTACAAAGTTAATACGTGGGGTCGTTTCGGAAATGCTATATGTCGTTTCCGGCCTCATTTAAAATGCCTAAGTAGATTAATTTGTGCTTCACCCCCTTTCCATGTTAAAAACATTTTAAAATTGTCGTGTAAATAAATGGGAGTGAACTAAATAATTAAATGTGGAGTTCCGTCAATATGCAACTCGTTGCATATTGAGCTTCACTTAATGTGTAGTGTTTGATTGTGTGAATTGCCATGCCATGCCTTGCATATTTGAAACTGCTCATGCATCATGTGTTGTGCATCATATCGTTCATGTGTCGTGGTGAATATCGTGTGTTGATTCTTTTCCGGTTTGCTTCGTCTCGATAGAGTTCTGCAAGCGTGTCGAAATGTGATGATCCGTTCGACTACGTCGGTTCGTCTGCTTCACGGAGTCATTCTTTTTTCAAGCGGGAACTCACGCAAGATGAACATTTCCCTAGATACAATTACTATCATTGTCATGCTAGTTGTCTCGATTCTTTCGTTATGTCGCGCTGCCTACCACCTGTTAAATGTCAGCCTCCCAACATTGCCATAAAAACCTTCAACCTTTCTACAACCTAGCAAACCACTGATTGGCTATGTTACTGCTTGTTTAATCATTGGATAGCATTGCTAGTTGCAGGTGTAGCTGCTTCCATGTGCAAACATGGATTCCTTATTATATCACCATATTAATGATATTTAAATTAATACACCTATATACTTGGTAAACAGTGGAAGGCTCGGCCTTTCTAGCCTGGTGTTTTATTCCACCTTTGTCGCCTTAGTTTCGGCTACCGGTGTTATGTTTCATAACTTAGCGCTCCTAACATGCTTGGGGTTGTTATGGAGACCCCTTAGATTCTTGTTTTGGGATCAAGCTTGTCTGGCAAGGCCCAACATTGGTACTATATTTGCCAACATAATAATCCTGCTAATACTGAAAACATAGGGAGTTAGCACTACACGAGGAGTAATTCAACATAATATAGGGGGGCAGTGTTGATGGTGTTGGTCCCAAAAAGAGCAGCTTATTAACGCTACCCGGGGCAACTCGACGTTTGGCGTGGTAACCAACGCTCATCCGGTGTGCTCTGAGAACGAGATACGCGGCTCCTATCGGGATTGTTGGCACGTCGGGCGGCCTTGCTGGACTTGTTTTACCTTTCTCGAGCATCTTGTGCGAGGGATTCCAAGGATGCTTTGGGTTATCTCGAGGTTGAGTTTTTCCAATAGGAACCCGAGGAGATCATGGGTCTCCCTGATCGAGGTCATTCCGTCGCAGCGTGTGGTAGTTTATGATGGACTAGTTGGAGCACCCCTGCAGGGTTAAATCTTTCGGAAAGCCGTGTCCGCAGTTATGTGGCAACATGGAAACTTTTTTAACATCCGGTTCTAGATAACTTGAAGTTGACTTAATTAAAACTTACCAATTGAGTGCGTAACCGTGACGGTCTCTTTCGTGAGCTCCTTCTCCGATCGAGGATACGGTGGGGTTATGTCTGACGTAAGTAGGTGTTCAGGATCATCCTTTTGATCATCAGTAGTTCACGTCTTCTATGCGTAGATCACCCCCCTCTTTTATTCTTGTACTCATAAGTTAGCCACCTCAAATAAATGCTTAGTCGCTTGCTGCAGCCTCACCACTTAACCATAGAGCACCCATTAAGCTGTGCTAGTATTGATACATTTGGAAATGAGATTGCTGAGTCCATGTGGTCACAGGTTACTACAACACCAGTTGAAGTTACACGTAAAGGATATTAAGACGTGAGCGCGATTATTGTTCATTTGGAGTTTCTTCTTCTTCTTCTTCTTTGATCTAGGATGGGTTCCAGGCCGACAGCTTGTGATAGCAAGGATGGACGTTGTTCTTTTATCGTTTGTTTTCGTCCGTAGTCGGACCCTGCTCTTCTTCATGATGACTGGATATTGTTGTATTGATGTGATTTTGATGTAGCTTGTGGCGAGTGTAAGCCAACTCTTTACTCATCTTTTCAGTATATGTACTTGTAACGATATCCATTCTTGCGAAACGACGAGATGCGTTTAAATCCTTGTCGAGGCCCTCACATCAAAATAAGGATAGGACCGCATCTTGGGCGTTACAGTCGTGCACTATCAGAATAGCCTACGGGGTGTCACGAAGTAGTGGAGGGAGAAGGGTTGTGCCGTGGCTTGAGGTGCGGCTAGCCTCTCTACCCTCCACTATATATAGGAGGGAGGGAGGGGTGGCGCCCTAGGGAAAACCCTAGGGGTTCAGCCGGCGCACCAAGGGGGGGAGGAGTCCTCCTTCAATTCGGTTTGGTGGAGGAGGAGTCCTCCTCCTAGTAGGTTTTCCCCACCTCTCTCTCTTTTTCCACTTCGGCCGAATAGGACCACTTGGGCTAGCTGCCCAGCCCACCAGGGACTGGTGCACCACCCTTGGGCCTATTTGGTCCCTCTCCAGGTGGGTGGCCCCTCCCGGTGAAACCCCGGGACCCATTCGTCACTCCCGGTACTTTACTGGTAATGCCCGAAATCCTTCCGAAAGCCAAATGTATCCTTCCTATATACCAATCTTTGTCTCCAAACTATTCCGGAACTCCTCGTGACGTCCGGGATCTCATCCGGGACTCCGAACAACATTCGGTCACCAACATACATAATTCCACTCTACCGAAACGTCGTTAAACTATAAGTGTGCAGACCCCGCGAGTTCAGAAACTATGTGGACATGACCGAGACACTCTCTGATCAATAACCAATTGCAAATGAATTGAAACAGAGAAAGAAAAATCAACAAAATCGATGAAAATCAAGAAATAAACAAAGAAAGATGAAGAAACTAAAAAAGAAAATCAAAGAGGTTGGTGAACACCAAGAAAGACACAAGAAAACAAAGAAAAATGACGAAAACCAAGAAAGATGCAAAGAAAACAAAAGAAATGATGAAAACAAATAAAGAAACAATAAAAGGCAAAGACCAGTGAAGTACGAGAAAGACACAAGGCAAAACAAGGAGAAAGCAAAGCAAAGAAAAGAAAAACAAGTGAAATCATGAAAGAAAGAAGAGACCCGTTGAAAAAACAAAGAAAAAATGAAAAATTAATAAAGGAAACAAATGAAGAAACAAAGAAAACCGAAAAAAAGAAAGCGAAGAGGCTCACTTAGTAGCTACAGAGTGAGGGACGGTGGACGCTTCAAGCGAGACCGAAGGTCTACATATTGTGAGCGAGATATATATGTTCTGCATCAATGTTTAAGCCGAAGGATATGAGAGCTCCCCTTTAGTGCCTACTAGGGGCATGTTTGCCGACACACCACTCCAACGAAATTGCCCGCTCCGCTCCTCTCGGCGCTGGAAGCACTCTAGCGAGCAAGTTGAGCGGTCATGGAGCGTTCGGTTGGCCCCGCTCCAGGAAAGCATAGGCTGCCAACCGATTGGAGGCAAATACAACCCTCTCGAGTGCGATAGAGAGAGAGAGAGGCGACATAAATGGGAGCATACAAGTTTGCGTTTTTCACTTGGCGGTGGCATTTTATGTAATTTTGACTCGATTCGGATTTTGCTGAAACAATGAGTGACAGAAGGGTTGCTCCAAAAAAATTAACTATGCGCCGCTCCGCTCCACCACTTCAGCCCCACAAATTAGGGGAGTTCGGGTACGCTCCGCTCGCTCCGACAATGGAGTTGGGAGCAAAATTGTTGCCGGACGGTCTCTAGCTTATCTTCTAGACTGTATTCCTCGAAGGTCACTAAACCAGCTCTCCATTATCCGTTTTCAATTATATTTGTTTCGTTCGTTCATTTTTCTTCCCTCCGTTTGATCATTGTGAACACGAGTTCCATTACGTTCCGCATTCAAAAAAATACATGAAAAAAGGAATATAGAACTTCAAAAATATTGAGAATAAGGTCATCTTTGATTTATAGGATTTTCAAAACGCGGCGATATAGAAAATATAGCTTTTGAGTGGCATGTACACTTGGATCCTATAGGATTCACATAGAGTGTTTGGTGCAAGTGAAAAAAGAAAGGAATTGGAAAAGGAAGTTGGATTTCATGCTAGATTTACATTGAAATATAATACATTTGGTTCCATAGGAAAAAATCCTATAGGACCCAATCATGTGAATCAAATGACAAACGTAGGAAAAAATCCTATGGATTCTAACCCTCCAAAAATCCTACGAAATTGCTTTGAATCAAAGGAACCCTAATTGGAGTAACAATAGCCATAGGAACAGATCCTTCATGTAAAACAAGAAGAAATAAAGAAACACTAAACTACTTTGTTCATTGGGTATTAAGCCTAATAAGAACTATAAAAAATTACATCTTGGAAGTGGAGTTAGTAGTTTTATTCTTGACACATGCCATTAGAATAATAATTAGAAAAAAGGATATTAGATGAACCGGTAAAGAAAGATTAAAAATGATGGAAGGATACATAGAACACCATTATTTAAAATGAATATTATCTACTAAAAAAACTCAACATAAACAACCTTCACAGATCTATACAGGAATAAGAAAACTGCATAATGAGAAGTTGTACTGAATTATATTAACTTAATTGAATGTCACAAACATTAATTGAATTTCATGAACACCATTTGAATTCCATGGATGTTGTTTTAGTACGAAGTACTACTCTCCATCCCACAACATAAGATCATTCTTCAAGCTATGTTAGCTTCAAAAACAATCTTATATTGTGGGATAGAGGGAGTGCATTTTTCTACATTTCGTGAATTTCACTCGAATATCGTGAACCATTTTTGGATTCCATGAAGTTCATTGGAATTTCTTCAACATTTATTTGAATTTTGTGTAGATTATTTTAATTTTATGAACATTTTGATTGGATGAAACAAAATGTAAATTCCTTGAACTTTTTGGAATTCCATGAACTTTTTGTGACTTCATAAATTTTGAATTCACTAAACTTATACTGGATTTCATGCACTTTATTTGAATTGCATGATTTTTTTTAATTTGATGAACAAATATTTTAGTTACATATACATTATTTGAGTCAATGAACTTTATTCGAATTTCATGAACATTATTTCAATTTCATGAACTTTATTTGGATTCCAGGAAAATGTTTGCGAATTTCTTGAACATTATTTAAATTTCATAAAAATGATTTCCATGAACTTTAAGAATAATTTGAAATTCCGTGAATTGTTTTTGAATTTATGATTTGTGTGAATTCCATGAACATTTTTTAATTCCGCGAACTTTTATTGAATTCCATGAACTTTTATTGAATTCCATGAACCTTATTTGAATTCCATGGAAAAATATTCAATTTTCATCAACATTATCTGAAGTCCATGAAGTTTATTTTAACTTAACGAACACTTTTGAATCTCAAGAACTTTATATGAATTTCATGAACATTTGTTGAATTGCATTAATATTTCTCCAAGTACATGAATGTTTATTTGAAAAAATATCTTGTATATAGAAAAAAGGTTCATGAATCTGGAAAATTTGGTAGTCGGAAAAAGTTCACAGTTTAAAAAAATCGTGAATTTGCATTCATTCATGCGTTTGAAAACTTACGTATATTCAAAAAAGAAAGCAGGGGTTTTGAAAAAAGGTTCATGAATTTGGAAA
This sequence comes from Hordeum vulgare subsp. vulgare, assembly GCF_904849725.1. Lineage (NCBI taxonomy): Eukaryota > Viridiplantae > Streptophyta > Magnoliopsida > Poales > Poaceae > Hordeum > Hordeum vulgare. Next base: position 533,875,355 of record NC_058522.1, on the reverse strand, counting down.
AATGCAAGTTTAAAAATGTTAACAAACTCAATAAAATGTTTATGAATTTTAAAAACTACCAACCTTGATTTTTTTAAAGAATTTTGATTGGTTGTGAATTTCAAAGAAATGTAATTTGAAAAAAAAGTTTGCATATTTGAAAAAGTTCACACATTTGAAAAAGGAATTCACGAAACAAAAAAAGAAAAGAAAAACTAAAAAAAGGATCAGGAAACAACCTAACAGAAAATCAAACAGAAAACCAAGATAAAAACCATTCATAACTTTTAGAAGCTCCCAAGAACTGTTGGAAATTTCATGAATCTTCCTGTGACATGTTTGAAAAGACAAAGAAGCAACTCTGTACATGGGCAGCGCATTACGTACGACTACTGTGCGCTAGTTTGCTTTTTTTATTTCTTGAGCAAAATGCACTAGTTTGCGAAATGAACTATAACTACCGCCTGAAGCGCTAAATAGCATGTGGGGAAGGACTTGCCTCCTGTGTAGCTTAAAACTATAAAAGCCTATGTATGTATGGGCTTAAGCTTACCGGCCCAACACGAATTGACATCTCGTCCACAAACCGTGACCTCTTCGTCGTCCTCCCTCGCACTCTGCATTCGGTTACCTCGCATACCAGGCACTCCCCCAGTTCCTCCTCTTACCCGCGTCGCCGGCAGATATGCTATTATCCCCAGGACTCGCGGCACCGGCGGCGTCTCACCCATCCCCCTTACTCACCTCCGCCATCCTCGGCGACCGTGCTACTCTAGGAGGCCTTCTCCAACCGGCCGCAACGACGTCGAAGACCCGCTGCTACAGCCGCGTTCGTAGCCGCCCGCTGCTCCGCTACGCGACCGCCGACGCCGCTTCTATTGCGGATATCGTATCGACCAGTAGCACTAAGTGCCGCCTGGACCGCGACCAGCTCCGGAGGGTCTGCCAAGAACCCGACCTCGAGGGGGCAGTTAACCTGCTCGACGAAATGCTTAGTCGGAGAGGCGGCACCGGCGCGTCAGGCCAACTCGCGCCCGAAGAGCAGGCCGCGGTCCTCCAGTGCTACGTCGACGCGCTCTCGCTGGCCTCCCTCAGACGAGGCCATCGCCTGCTCTCCAAGTCCACGTCCCGGCACTCCGGGATCGCCACGCCCATCGTGCTCAGGATCGCCACTCTGTACTGCAAGCTCGGCGCACCCGCCGACGCGCGGCGCGTCCTCGAGGGAGCGTCGAGGCCGGCACCGGGGAAGCCCGCGGACGCGGCGCAGGCGAAGCGGAAGGAGGCGTACGAGAAGGTGCGCGAGCTGCATGAGCAGATACGCGCGGCGGGGTACGTGCCGGACACCCGATTCGTGCTGCACGACATTGACGAGGCCGCCAAGGAGCGCGCGCTCATGTACCACAGCGAGCGCCTGGCCATCGCGTTCGGGCTGGTGAGCACGCCGCCCGGCACACCGCTGCGGGTCATGAAGAACCTCCGCATCTGTGGGGACTGCCACAGCGCCGTCAAGCTCATCGCCAAGGTGACCGGCCGCGAGATCATCGTCAGGGACAACAAGCGGTTCCACCATTTCAAGGACGGCGCCTGCTCCTGCGGGGACTACTGGTGAGACAGCCTGCCATTGGCATCCATTTCTCTCTTACTCTAGTTTAGTGTCTCGACGAATCCTGTTAATTTTGGCAAAGGCTTTTTGTCTTGTATAAGTGGTGAGAACAATGAGGCAATTTGTTTAGCCAAAATGTGACATGATGCATTAGCCAGCTATAGATGACACATGGAACGATTGTGCACTGCTACAGCGAAATTTGATCGATCAAACATGATGAAGCTCACAATTCCTCCTAGGAAAACCCCTCGTATTTTCACAAATCGAAGCAAAGAATCAAGAGAACAAAACAGGGAAGCTGAGGAAAGCTATCATGTGCAGTGGGGAAGGAGGAGGTATCAGGGGCTCTGCTCAATCCGTGCCCGGCGAGGCCGCGCCACCACCGACCGCGGCTGTGACTGGCAGACCTGCGCCGGGAACTTGCATCCGAACCTCTTGGTCACCATTGAACCCCACCTGCCCTCCGCAGCCGGTGCCGCGCCCCTATCCCCAGCGGCGCCGCCTCGGCGGTCTATCTTCTGAATGGCTTTCCTCATGGTGGTGCACTCCCGCTCTAGCTCCTGCACCCGGTTCCGCATGCTGTCCATGTCCAGCCTGAGCATTTGGTTTCCCCTGGTCGCCACCCGCCATGTCCGACCACCATCGCTGTCGCCTTCTTCCTCTCCTTGGACTGCTGCACCGCCTTCATTCGCCACCATCGTCCGGGCGATGGCCCGGCGCAGCTGGAGCTGCTCGAAGAAGAGCACCTGCACCACCGTCCGCAGCGGCAGACGCTCGTTCTGCGCGGCATGCGTGCACGCCTCCAGCGTCAGCTTGCGCCCGTCCACCACGCCGCTCACCTTCTCCTTCTCCTCTTCCCTCAGCGCTGGATGTGCCTGCACAAAGAACAGCAGCGGCTTCTGAGCACCGGCATTGCGCCGCAAGCATCGATCAAGATGGCATTCGAAATGTGCTCGGCAGAAACCTTGATGTAGATGTCGACGGCACGGTAAAGGCCGTCGTCGTAGACGCGGGCGCCGTCCGGCAATGCCCATGCGAGGTCGCAGAACTTGTCTGTCTTCAGGTTGGCGTCCGTGGCGATCTCCCCAAGGTAGGCGTCCATCAGCCTGCCCACGGCCAGCATGGCTCGTCTGCTAGCCTCTCTGCCCGGCGTCTCCGCCTCGCTGCACTCCTCGTCGACCTCCTCGACACCGCCGCCTCGGCCCTCGAGGAAGTGCCGCACGATGCGCTCCACACAGTCCACGTCGTAGAGCGTCTCCACGAGGTACGAGTAGCTCGGGATGAGCAGGTCGTCGACGGCCGCGTCGGGCAACCTGGAGGCCACGCGCCGCTCCAGCATGTCACGGGAAGCCTCTGATGCCTGCAGAATGTTTGCCGTGCGCAGCAGGCCGAACAGGACGCGCGCGGTGGTGGCGCCCACTGCCGTGCCGGTGTGGGCACTGCTCTTGATGGTCTCCTCCGGGAGGTTGACAATGACGGTCTCGAGTAGCGCCTTCTGGTCGCCGTCCGCCGACCGTGGCGCGGCAGCCGCGGCGGCGGCACCACCGCCGGCGTGCCGGTCAGAGCGTGAAAGCCCAGGGATCGACCGCTTGGCGTAGGCGATGAGAGCCCCCTCCAGGACCTCAGGGCCGACGCCCCGCTCCCTCATGGCGGCAATGACACGGGTGAACGTGGACAGGGACAAGCCGGCGAGGTCGTCGAACAGCGTGGACGTGGCCCCGGCGCCGGCATTTTTCTTGTGGCGGGGGCGGTCGCCGGCTCCCGCGTCGTTGATGGGCCAGCCGAAGAGCGCGGTGGGCGTGGACGCGGCGGCCTTGGCCGCAATGGCGTCCACGCAGCGGGACACCAGGCCGAGGTCGTCGGCGAGGGGGAGAAGACCCTCGCAGGACCTGAGCGCGCGGATGGCGTCCCTGGGGTTCCTGAGCACGGTGTGCGACATGAAGCGGTCGGCGCGGGAGACGAGGTTGTCCTCGGCGTGGTCGTCGGACATGCCGAGGCGCTCGGCGGCGCAGCGGAGCGGCGCGGCGGTGGCCGGCGTGAGGTCGAGCTTGACGCCGTAGCAGAACTTGGCGGCCAGCTCGAACGCCTCGGCGCCGCCGGGGAAGTCCGGGAGGCGGATGCGGTGCGCGTCGGCCTCCTCGTCTGCCTCCAGCACCACCTCCTCCTCCCTGATCTCCCCTGCCCCATCTTCCTCCTCCTCATCCCCCCCTCCCCCCGCCTGCCTCGCCAGGCTCGATTCCTTGTTCATAATCAGGTCGTGGATCTTCTTGCTCTTGGACATTAGCGGGAACTGCAAGCAAGGCATCAAACGAAACCTCAGCCGCAGGTCAGTTTAGTCTCAAGATCAAGAACCGCGGTGAAATCCCAAGCTCGAGACAGTGACAGTGCAAGATTGGCAGCGGACGGTGAGCAAGACAAACAAAAATGCGAGTTACTGGAACTGTTTCCACCAGGACGAGGGATGGGGAAAAGCGGGAATTTCATGGCAGAGTAGAGACAAGAATCAGCACCAACCTTGTGGAGATGGAAGGTCATGTCGCCCACCTCGATCACGACGTCGCTGGGGAGCCCCGTGGTGCAGAACCTGCCGAGCACAAGCACAAACAAAAATTGAAGATCAGGGAACGCCAAATGCAATCGCCCGGCGGAAGAGACGACAAGGAGGATCAGTCGCTTGCCATGCTTGGCCCTTGGGGCTGTGCTGCTGCTGATCCTCCCTCTTTCCCTTGGCTTTCCTGCTCCCCTGCATCATGGCGACAATCCTCGAAGCCACTCTCTGCTAAGGCATTTGGGGAGTGATGGATGGATGCTCGGCTCGGCTCGGCTCGGCTCGCGTACAAGGAGCAGGAGAACGGGGAGCTTGCTCGGTCGCAATAATGGCGTACCCCTGGTATTCTGGCGTCTGTATTAGGTGCGGAGTTAAATGATTCCGATTTTAGGAGTGAGGACGGAGGGAGAAGGAGGCAGGATGGCGAATTTTGTTTTCTTTGAGCGAGTGCCACCGCCACCCTGCTCTCCTGCTCAGCTTGCCTCAAAAGCACGTATCCTCCATCACCCCACCCCGCTTTGTTAATTTGTTTATTCAACCAACAGTGCTGGCTTTCTCCTAAACTACAGTTTCAGCAACCCCTCTCTGCAAGACTCGACTGCCGTCCACCCTACTGACTTAAAAATACTCTTTCTTTTTTGGTATAATCGCCATCAGGATCGGTCACAGCAAGAGTGAAGCTCACGTAGAGTGCTAGGGCCGTTCACGTGTTCGGTATGCCTCGACCTGGCCCTGCCAACCACCTCACATAAAACTGAAGCAGTTTCCAAACGCATCAGTTTCCCGGGAATTCAGTAGGAACGCCGAGATTTTTACAGTGTGCTATACCCAACGAGATGACTCGTCCGGAGTTGCTCATTTTGTAGAGTTACTAGTGATCCAGAGGCCCGTCTGTCCGGATCACGCGACAAGCCAAAAGCGGCATTAGATTAGCCCAACTGGGCGCGAGCCGGGCTGATTAGGCGCTAACAACGAGAGGAATGAAGGGAATCTCGCGGCACGAGACCAGGTAAAGACTGTTCTTTTCGTTAACACCAACGTCCATGCCGCCATTACCATATGATCCAGCCATCTCTCTCTGTCAGACAGGTCAAGCGACCAGGAACACCGAAGCCTGCAGGTTTTTGAACTTTGAAGAACTCGCGCCGCTGCCTTGGGAAAATGTTTGAATCGTCCAAGGACATCATCGCCTGACCTGGCCGTGATAAATGGGGAGGCGTGCTCCGGCCATGAATGCCGGAGGCGCTGGCGTACCCGCCATTTATTGCGTAGAGGGACGGAGATACAGAGAGAGGTGCAGGTTTACAGTGGTGGTAGGTAGATCACGACGCAGCGCCAGGTACCCGGCGAGCCGGCTGCTCCCTCGCCGCACCAAAAGAGGCTTCGGTGTCACTGGTCACCAGCGCTCGTGCCGGTGGGGGTGTGTCAGTCCGCCTCTGCCCGGTGCGTGGTGGGCGTGCCTGCGTCGTGTGCCGGAGATCGATGGGCTTGGCGCCTGGCAGTGCGCCATGGCGTGCCGTGGTATGGGGCATGGAAGGAGCACACGAAAAGGCACGGACAAAGCCACAGTCACTGCCTTAACCTGGTTCATATCTTTTCTAAAAACAAACCTGGTTCATGTATATACTACCAATACGCTGTGGAAGCTTGTCATCACCCATGACACGAGGCAACAGTTCATAAGGGACGTGTGTGCTCACTTTTGGCTGCCTTAGAACATCTACAGCAACCCTGTATAATGTCCTGACCAATAAAATACGGGTCCACGTGAAAAAAGTTGTCCGATCAGACCTGTATAGGACCGCGACCTGTAAATATTTACGGGGTGTGACAATAGTTCGTCTTCAACCTTTAGATTTATGGGATGGGAGGCCAATCCGACCTCACCCCCTATCCGTAGCGAGATTTGGCACGAGGGAAATTTTCGCGCGGATGTTTCCGCTTCCCACCCCCTTCGCTGCCATTGCCCCGCCTTCGTCCGCTCTGGTTCATCTTCCCCGGTCATTCTTCGTCGCCATGGAAGCCTCACAACCTTCCCTGTCATCGTGGATGTCACGCACGCGCAATCCCCTCCGACAAGATCATGACATTGAACCGCGATGACATGGACGACATCGTCAAAGAATGACATGATATGGCAAGGAGAGACATCTTGAAGAGAGGATGGTAGCGACGATCGGTGGGTGTTTTGGTGCCGGTGATGTTTTCCCATTAAGAGTTGGAACCAGTGTCGCAGATGCTTTCAGTGCGCCCTGCTATGCTTTCCGTGCCGCAGTTGAAACAAGTACCGGTGATGACATTGTTCGCGGCGATGTCATCGATGGCGGTGGTGCGGAGTGAAGATCATGACGACGGATGAGAAGCGACCAAGATGATGATGGACGTGGTTGTTGCTTTTGCATGAAGTTCTTCTGCGTTTGTCGTAGAAGACTACTCCCTCCGTTTCTAAATATAAATAGTTTTAGATATTTCATTAGAGGACTACATACGGATGTACATAGACATATTTTAAAACGTAGATTCACTCATTTTGCTTCGTATGTAGTCCACTAATACAATCTCTAAAAAGACCTATATTTAGGAACAGAGGGAGTATGCTTTTATTTACGTGCGAACTATATTTTATTATTTGAACATAAACTCAATCGTTGGAATCGTCATTAAATTGGCTAATTTATGGTTTTCTGTTTACGGGCCGAAATGGACTGCGGCCGAGCAGATGCCTCGTAGTTAACCCGTAAAATAGAATATTCGCAGAACTGTTTTTACACGAAATGTAAAAGAGTTTTGCGTGCCAGCGTTTTACGAGTGTTTCTTATGGGCAAATTTGGGCAAATGGGCATGACTGTTTTGTCTCTGTTTTTTTATGAACATTTGTTCAGTTGTGAGTTGTGGCTACAGAAACCTAGGGGAATCCAGCAGTGGCCCAACGAGATGCGAAAGCAGGCGAGGGAGAGCCTTTCGGTAAAGCTCCCTAGCTAGCTTGCTTCAACTTTTCTTTGAGAGCGTCGGAGTTCGAGAGAAAGGCTACGGTCAAGGGTAACTTGAGTGTTTTTTTCCAGCCTTTGGTGGTTTTCGATGGCTCCATGGCTTCAGGCCAGCTGAAGCTGCTTCTGTCTCGAGCTGTTGAGTCTTGATTCAGGTCAAGTTCGACACCGACGAGTGAGTGCTTCCCATCATCAGACTTGTACGTACAACCCACAATCTGCTGTTGGGACTGTGGTTCCTTCTGTTCATAGGCCCTCTACATTCAGATCAGCTCCGGAACACGTTGCGTCCGTCCAGCGAAATGAAATGACTGATGAATGGATGGACGGAAGAGCACGAGAGAATATTTGCAGATACCGATGCAGATGCTGGCGATCTTTGCGATGCCGTTGCAGGGTATGGTGGCAAGCAGCAACCGGTGGTGTGTCTCAGCTTTGTGCAAAAACCTTTATGGGACGAACGAACGGACGGCGAGCGGAAGCGGCCGTTTCATCCAGCATGCGGTCCAAGCCAGGAGCAAACCTTTGCCCGAGCCTTTCGCCGGCCGATCCAACGCCTTTTGTGGTCGTCATGCCATGAGCGTGCATGGTGTGACAAGTTGACGAAACCTTGGCGCCCTATCGCATGCATTTTCACGAGGCTAAAGTGTTTCTGTCATTCAGTGCTCGTGCAAAAAATAGTAGGTCCGCTGTCCGAACTATTGTATGCATGCACGGAGCCGCAAGTATTCCGGAATAGAAAGTCCCATGGGCAACAGTACCGAGCAAGGGACAATGCAGAGCCTATAAACTGCTAAACAAAACCATCTACGCCACATTCTTCTTCCCTCCACAGCTAGCAGAAGAAGCTGGCGTGGTGTGATGTGATGCGCGCGCCTCACATGACACACGACAAATAATTGGCTGTATTCGCTGGAGACCAGCATCATCATCATGTATGCCAAGATCTACAAATGTTGTTGGTTCCCTCCCTCTTGATCGCAGCCAGCACCTAATTCTACGTCCTCCCAGTAAACATAAAATAAATACGACCAACCATTGTCCATGATTGCTTGTCTGGGTCACCGCGTGACAGTATGAACTGTGACAGTATGAAGTATGAACTGTGACAGTATGATGGTTAGGGACGGGTAATCGGACAAAGCAAAGGCCAGATTGTCACGTACGCGAGCAAGCACGCGTCCCATGCATGCATGGGGTGGCAGGGCCATCGGCAAGCGACAGAATGATCGTGCGTGTGATCGCGACGCCGGGCTGGGTCTCAGCCGCGTGCGCGGGTGGCGTCGCTGGTCGGCCGGCCGAGGCCCCGATTTGACCCGGCGCTCGCGTCCAAGAGATGCCAGCTCCTCCTACACATGGCCGAGGCCGGACTAGGCCACATCCCTGTCCACCCCGACGTCCGACCCCACCGCACCAAGTAGTGTGACGCCTAAGCCTCAGTCGTTGCACTTACGGCAGTGTGACGTCGAGGGCTTAGGCACCACACCCTTACTTATCCAGTCGCGGGACGGCCCTCTCCCAACCCCCACCGCACTCGTTTTCTTCCTCACAGAGCGTGGCGACGGCTGCCTCATCTCCTCCTCTCAAGCATCTATTTTAAATCCTTCAGATCTGTGGACTTTTTTCGTAGATTTATACCCTAAATTGGTTTAGAAGGTAATCTTTTCTATTTCCCATCTTTCTATCCAAATAATATTGTAAATTTTTCAGATTTGTGTTAGTTTGGATGAGAGCCATGTTTTGCTTGGATTTGAAATATATATGAGAAGTTAGTTGTATTTTATGATTCCTAGATAAGTAGATGAGTAGATGATCATGTACGATCCATAGATGACTATTCCTATATGAGTAGATGGTGTGGTTTTGAAGTTAGTTGTATTTTTTGTAATACGTAGATGAGTAGATAAGTAGATGACTATTCATATTCCTATATGTAGATGAGTAGATGACTATTCCTATATGAGTAGGATGAGTAGATGACTATTCCTATTCCTATATGTAGATGAGTAGATGTCTATTCCTATATGAGTAGGATGAGTAGATGACTATTCCTATTTCTATATGTAGATGAGTAGATGACTATTCCTATATGAGTAGGATGAGTAGATGACTATTCCTATTCCTATATGTAGATGAGTAGATGACTATTCCTATATGAGTAGGATGACTAGATGACTATTCATATTCCTATATGTGGATGAGTAGATGCTTATTCCTATATGAGAAGTTAGTTGTATTTTTTTGTAATATGTAAATGAGTAGATGACTATTTCTATATGAGTAGGATGAGTAGATGACTATTCCTATTCCTATATGTAGATGAGTAGATGACTATTCCTATATGAGTAGGATGAGTAGATGACTATTCCTATTCCTATTCGTAGATGAGTGGATGATTATTCCTATATGAGAAGTTAGTTGTTTTTTGTAATATTTAGATGAGTAGATGACTATTCATATATGAGTAGATGAATATATATGAGAAGTTACTTGATTTTTTTTGTAATATGTGAGATGGTGTGGCTTTTGAATGATGCCTATGACGTTGAACACCGGGCCTACTTGATGTCGGAGCTGCTGATGGTAAATACAACATACTATCATCTTCAAAAAACATGTATTTATTTGAAAAGATCAAACCATAATCATATCACTCTATGTTTGCTGAAGCTTATGCCCTTGAAGATTCGGTCTCACGGGGCATTGACTGTCATGTCGTATGATGAGCAGTACACACCATACATCGAGATGACACGACTCCTTCCATTCATTCAGCTTGTGAGCCGGTCAATGCCCAACCTGAACGCTGCGGCAATCACTGCATTTACTGATCGGTGGAGGCTGGAGACCCATAGTTTTCACCTACGGACGGAGAGATGACCGTGAATCTTCAAGATGTTTTCATGATAACTGCACTTCCAATCGAGGGGAAACCTCTTTGTATGAGCACTGATTTTGAGGGATGCCAACAACAAATGGAGGCCCTTATTGGTATGTCACCTCCAGAGCCGGAGGCAGAAGATGGAGGGAAGAATGATAGAGTCCCGGCTGGCGCTCCTTTCACTTGGATTGCAGATTAAACAGAAACTTGCCAACTTATATCTAATTTTTTTATTTATTATACCATAATTCCATGCACCTAGCTTTGTAATATACCAAAATATTCTATTGTAGGCATATAGAAAATAGATAAGAGGTAAAATTAATAATCATTATACATCTAAATATATAAAATCTCAAAATTCAAAATGAGCAATTAAACATTTAAACTTATCCATATACTTGCTAACATATATTACATAATATACTACAAATAACAGCCAAAACCAACAGTTCCGTCCATCCATCTACAAAATTGTAATTCATAATCTACTAATATATGAATGCTGGATTCTCCACTAATGTATGGGGGGAAGATGGTAGTACCTTGCCTGCTGGTGATGCCATTGATGAAGAAACTGGGGAGCATCCCATGGGAGAGGATGGGGAGTGTCCAAGGGGGGTGGGGTCGAGGCAAGCGACCAGAATGACGGAGCAACTAGATCTTGCAGGTGTAGTGTGGAGACTGGCACCAGTGAGAACACGACTAGCCACCAGCCAGGATGGGAGGGGATGAAAGGAGCATGAGGAAGCACGAGGAGGGCCAAACCCTAGGTATTTAGTAGAAAGAGGGGGTGGGAGGCATTATGTGCCAAAAAAAATTCACTGTTTTGACCCGAGGGGGGTAAGTTAATCACGGAACGAACTCGTTTGGAAACAATTTCACGTTTTGACCCTTTTGAAACGCCATAGACCGTGGCGTTGCAGCCCTATGGAGAAACGCCACTCTATTGTGGCGTTTCTGGCCATGCACAAAACGCATGTCCACTGTGGCGTTTCTAGTCGTGTGAAACGCCAGCCATTGTGGCATTGCGGGTCTGAGATGAAACGCCATGCACCCTGGCGTTTCTTGGCTTTATAATTTGCCAGCCCGACCCCGTCGGCCACCAACCCCCTTTCTCCTCTTCTCGGGTTCGTTTCTTTGACGAAAAAAGATACCCTCGGCCTCCAGATCCCCCCTTCGATCTCCCTCCTCCCTCAACCGTTTTGTTGGTTCTTTGGGGCAAATCGAAGAGGCCGGTAAGCTCCTCCAATCCCTCCAATTAGTTTTTGCAATGACTTTGTATTTGTGTAGATCTTTTTTGCACTAGGTGTAACGTATGTTTTGAAGTAAAATATATTTTGTGATGGTTTATAGGTGTAGTTTATGGTGGTTCTAGGTGTAGTTTATGGTGGCTGTAGGTGAACCTAGTTGTACTTCATATTATTGGCACTAGATGAATGCCTAGGTTTAGTTCATATTAGTGGCACTAGGTGAATGCCTAGATTTAGTTCATATTAGTGGCACTAGGTGAATGCCTAGATTTAGTTCATATTAGTGGCACTAGGTGAATGCCTAGATTTAGTTCATATTAGTGTGAATGCGTAACTTTTTTGGCACACTAGTTTAATGCCTAGATTTAGTTCACACTAGTTTAATGCCTAAAGGAATTTTGTTCATATTATGTAGGATGTTTCAGCCGGATAAATATCCGGGACTTGATGAGTTCTACGAGCAGAAGCATCGTGCGGTGCTAGTTGAAAGAGGAGAAGTAATTATGATGGTCTTGATGATTATTTTTCTATATTCCATGATTTTCATATTGTGACAAATTATGCGATTGTTGGTTTAGGTTCCTCCAGTACTTTGTTTGAGGGGGCACAACCCGAATGAATCTCTGTTATATGACCCTCGGTACGAGCCTTATTTTAGAAGAATGGATCTTCTTCAGTTTGTGCTCAACTTTAAAGGCACACCACCATGGTTGAACGCCATGGTACTTACCGCCCTTACAGACCGTTGGAGGCCGGAGACGCACTCTTTTCACCTTCCTCTTGGTGAGATGACAATAACTCTAGAGGATATTGGTATGATCACCGGGCTTCCTATCGAGGGCAGGGCTCTTACAGGGAAGGTTAGGTCCGATGGATGGCGACAAAGGGTTGCACCATTGATACGCCCATTTTGCATCATGCTTTCATGTTGATATTTATTGCTTTATGGGCTGTTATATTACTTTGTGGTACCATATTTATGCCTTTTTTCTCTTATTTTGCAAGGTTTATTTGAAGAGGGAGAATTCAGGCAGCTGGAATTCTGGACTGGAAAAGGAGCAAATCTTAGTCCACTATTCTGCACATCTCCAAATGCCCTGAAAAGTTACGTGGATTTTTTTGGGATTATATAAAAAATACTGGGCGAAAGAACTACCGGAGGGGGGCCACCAGGGCTCCACAAGCCCTGCCACCGCCACCACCCCCTGGTGGCGGAGTGGGGGCTTGTGGGCTCCCTGACGGCCCACTAGCCCCCCTCTTTTGCTATATGAAGGGTTTTGGTCCAGAAAAAACCATTCGGGAGCTTTTTCGTGGTTTCGCCGCCGCCACGAGGCGGAACTTGAGCAGATCCAATCTAGAGCTCCGATAGGACGATCCTGCCGGGGAAACTTCCCTCCCGGAGGGGGAAATCGTCGCCATCGTCATCACCAACACTCCTCTCGTCGGAGGGGAGGCATCTTCATCAACATCTTCATCAGCACCATCTCCTCTCCAATCCCTAGTTCATCTCTTGTAACCAATCTCTGTCTCACGACTCCGATTGGTACTTGTAAGGTTACTAGTAGTGTTGATTACTCTTTGTAGTTGATGCTAGTTGGATTACTTGGTGGAAGAGTTTATGTTCAGATCCTTGATGCTATTCATTACACCTCTGATCATGATTATGATTATGCTTTGTGAGTAGTTACTTTTGTTCCCGAGGAGATGGGATAAGTCATGCTGATAATAGTCATGTGAATTTGATATTCGTTCGGTATTTTGATATGCTGTATGTTGTCTTTTCCTCTAGTGGTGTTATGTGAATGTCGACTACATAACACTTCACCATATTTGGGCCTAGAGGAAGGCATTGGGGAGTAGTAGTAGATGATGGGTTGCTGGAGTGACAGAAGCTTAAACCCGAGTCTATGCGTTGCTTCGTGAGGGGCTGATTTGCATCCACTAGTTTAATGCTATGGTTAGAATTTGTCTTAATTCTTCTTTTGTAGTTGCGGATGCTTGCAAGAGAGGTTAATCATAAGTGGGATGCTTGTCCAATTAAGGGCAGTACCCAAGCGCCGGTCCACCCACATATCAAACTGTCAAAGTAACGAACGCGAATCATATGAACATGATGAAACTAGCATGACAGAAATTCCCGCGTGTCCTTGGGAGCGCTTTTCCTCCTATAAGACTTTGTTCAGGCTTGTCCCTTGCTACAAAAGGGATTGGGCCACTTGCTGCACCGTTGCTACTACTTGTTACTTGTTACTTTTCGCTTGCTACGTTTCACCTCGCTACACCATCACTTGTTACCGCTACTTTCAGTGCTTGCAGTTATTACCTTGCTGAAATCCGTTTATCAGAGCCTTCTGCTCCTCGTTGGGTTCGACACTCTTACTTATCGAAAGGACTACGATTGATCCCCTATACTTGTGGGTCATCAAGACTCTTTTCTGGCACCGTTGCCGGGGAGTGAAGCGCCTTTGGTAAGTGGAAATTGGTAAGGAAACATTTATATACTGTGCTGAAATTTATTGTCACTTGTCACTATTGAAACTGTTCCTTTGAGGAGTTTGTTCGGGGTATCTTCACCATGAACGAAAGCACGAGGAGTTGTTCCTCAACCTGCGGTACCTACTGAAAATATCTTTTATGAAATTCCTTCGGGTATGCTTGAGAAACTGCTGGCTAATCCTTTCACAGGAGATGGATCTTCACATCCAGACTTGCATCTGATCTATGTAGACGAAGTTTGTGGTTTATTTAAGCTTTCATGTTTGCCCGAGGATGAGGTAAAGAAGAAAGTCTTTCCTTTATCTTTGAAGGATAAGGCGTCGACATGGTATAGGCTATGTGATGATACTGGATCATGGGGCTACAGTCGGTTGAAATTGGAATTTCATCAAAAGTTCTATCCTATGCATTTAGTACATCGTGATCGGAACTTTATTTATAACTTTTGGCCTCGTGACAGGGAAAGCATAGCTCAAGCTTGGGGGAGGCTCAAATCAATGCTATATTCATGCCCCAATCATGAGCTCTCGAGAGAAATCATCACTCAAAACTTTTATGCTCGGCTTTCTCATGAAGATCGTACCATGCTTGACACTTCTTGTACCAGTTCTTTTATGAAGAAGGATATTGACCACAAGTGGAATTTATTGGAGAGAATCAAACGCAACTCTGAAGATTGGGAGCTGGAGGAAGGTAAGGTGTCAGGTATGAATTTCCAGTTTGATTGCGTTAAATATTTTGTTGAGACAAACACTTTTAGAGATTTTAGCGCTAAGTATGGACTTGACTCTGAGATAGTAGCTTCTCTATGTGAATCTTTTGCTGCTCATGTTGATCTTCCCAAAGAGAAATGGTTTAAATATCATCCTCCTATAGAAAGCAACATAGCCAAAACCAATCTAGTTGAGGAGAAAGTCATTGCTTTTAGTGATCCTGTTGTTCCTTGTGCTTACACTTAGAAACCACCATACCCTTCTAGGATAAAGGAGTATTCTAAAGCTCCAACCGTGACACGTAGGGGTTACATTAGACCACTTGCACCCCCCTGAGGAGATTAGAGTTGAACCTAGTGTTGCTATTATCAAATATCTTTTAGCCGAAGACATAGATGGGCATGTTATCAAATTCTGTGAGGACTCCGCTAGAATTCCTAAACCTCACGCGGAAGACAAATACGGACCTATAGTTGGCCTGCCCGTTGTTTCTGTCAAGATAGGAGATCACTGTTACCATGGTTTATGTGATATGGGAGCTAGTGTTAGTGCAATACCCGTTCTCTATATGATGAAATCAAAGATGAGATTGCACCTGCTGAGTTAGAACCCATTGATGTCACTATTACACTAGCTAATAGAGACATTATCTGCCCTGAGGGAATTGTGAGAGACGTAGAAGTCCTGTGTGGTAAGACGAAGTATCCTACTGATTTCCTCGTCCTTGGTACTGCACAAGATAGCTTTTGTCCCATCATATTTGGTAGACCCTTTCTCAACACTGTCAATGCTCACATTGATTGCATTAAGCAGACCGTCACAGTTAGTTTCGAGGGTGTGTCTCATGAATTTAAATTCTCTAAGTTTGGAAGACAACCCCATGAAAAAGAGTCGTCTGGAAGGGATGAAATTGTTGCTCTTGCCTCTATTGCCGTACCTCCTACGGATCCTTTAGAGCAATATCTGCTTGAGCATGAAAATGATATGCATATGGAGGAGAGAGATGAGATAGATAAAATTCTCTTAGAACAATATCCTATTCGCAAGAATAATCTGCCTGTTGAACTGCTTGGGGATCCTCCCCCGCCAAAGGGTGATCCTGTGTTCGAGCTTAAACAGTTGCCTGATACTCTTAAGTATGCCTATCTTGATGAGAAGGAGATATATCCTGTCATTATTAGTGCTCTCCTCTCAGAGCACGAAGAGAAGAAGTTACTAAGAACTCTGAGGAAGCACCGTGCTGCTATTGGATGTTCCTTTTGTTTTTGATGAGGATTGTGAGGAAGCCTTTGAAATACTTAAGAAGGCTTTGATAACCGCACCTATTGTTCAACCACCTGACTGGAACTTGCCCTTTGAAATCATGTGTGATGCTAGTGATTATGCTGTTGGTGCTGTTCTAGGACAAAGAGTTGACAAGAAGTTGAATGTTATTCACTACACTAGTAAAACTCTAGACAGTGCCCAAAGAAACTACGCCACTACGGAGAAGGAATTTTTAGCAGTCGTGTTTGCATGTGAAAAGTTCAGATCTTACATAGTTGACTCCAAAGTCACTATTCACTCTGACCATGCTGCTATTAAGTACCTTATGGAGAAGAAGGACGCTAAACCTAGGCTGATCAGATGGGTTCTCCTGCTACAGAAATTTGATTTGCACGTCGTTGACCGAAAGGGTGCTGATAACCCTGTAGCAGATAACTTGTCTAGGCTAGAGAATGTCCTTGATGACCCACTACCTATTGATGACAGCTTTCCTGATGAGCAATTAAATGTCATCCGCACTTCACATAGTGCACCGTGGTATGCCGATTATGCAAACTATATTGTAGCCAAATACATACCACCCAGTTTCACCTATCAGCAAAAGAAGAAATTCTTCTTTGATTTGAGACACTACTTTTGGGATGATCCTCACCTTTATAAGGAAGGAGTAGATGGTGTTATTAGACGTTGTGTGCCTGAACATGAACAGGGACAGATCTTGCAGAAGTGTCATTCCGAAGCCTATGGAGGACACCATGCTGGAGATAGAACTACTCATAAGGTATTGCAATCAGGTTTCTATTGGCCCACTCTCTTCAAGGATGCCCGTAAGTTTGTCTTGTCTTGTGACGAATGCCAAAGAATAGGGAATATCAGTAAGCGTCGGGAAATGCCAATGAACTATTCACTTGTCATTGAACCATTTGATGTCTGGGGCTTTGATTATATGGGACCCTTCTCGAGTTCCAATGGGTACACTCACATCTTAGTTGCTGTGGATTACGTTACTAAGTGGGTAGAAGCTATCACCACTAAAAATGCTGATCACCACACCTCTATTAAGATGCTTCAAGAAGTCATATTCCCAAGATTTGGAGTCCCTAGATACTTGATGACTGATGGCGGTTGACACTTCATTCATGGTGTTTTCCGCAAGATGCTAGCTAAGTATGATGTCAACCATAGAGTTGCATCTCCTTATCATCCTCAGTCTAGTGGTCAAGTGGAGTTGAGTAATAGGGAGATCAAGTTGATCCTACAAAAGACCGTCAATAGATCTCGAAAGAACTGGTCTAGCAAACTTGACGATGCACTATGGGCTTATAGGACTGCTTATAAGAATCCCATGGGCATGTCGCCGTATAAAATGGTTTACGGTAAGGCCTGTCATTTACCTCTTGAGCCGGAACATAAAGCTTATTGGGCAATCGAAGAGCTCAACTTCGATTTCAAAATTGCCGGTGAGAAGCGGTTATTTGATATCAGCTCATTAGATGAATGGAGGGGCCAGGCATATGAGAACGCCAAGTTGTTCAAGGAAAAGGTTAAGAGATGGCACGACAAACGAATACAGAAACGAGAGTTCAATGTAGGTGATTATGTCTTGCTATACAATTCTCGTTTGAGATTCTTTGCAGGCAAGCTTCTCTCTAAATGGGAAGGTCCCTATGTTATCGAGGAAGTATATCGTTCGGGTGCCATTAAAATCAATAACACGGAAGGAAATTTTCCTAGAGTGGTTAATGGGCAAAGAATCAAGCATTACATCTCTGGTACTCCCATAAATGTTGAGACCAATATCATCAATGTCATAACTCCAGAGGAGTACATAAGGGATGTTTATCAGCCTGTTTGAGACCCTGAAAACGAAGATGTATCTGTTTCGGTAAGAAATTGGACTCCGATGCTTTTCCAATAGGAAATTCCCCCCGTTTTGGAATTTTTGGAAAATTAGAAAAATGAAAAGCACTCCGGAGAGCGCACGAGGCGGCCACAAGCCCTGCCACCACCCCTACCCCCCTGGTGGCGGAGGGCAAGCTTGTGGGCACCTCGTGTGCCTCCCGGACTCCGTTTTCTTGCGGAGCACTCCTTCTGGTCCAGAAAAAAAATCAATATATACTCGCCCGAAGGTTTTGATCTCCGTATCTCACAGTTTTCCTCTGTTTTTGTTTCGAGCCTGTTTCCGTGACAGATCTAGATCATCATGACTTCCCCAAACGCTCCTAAGGACAAGATCTTTGAGAAGGTCATCAATCCCTACCTCACGGAAGTGCTGAAACACCCTCAATCTATCAAGTTGAGCAAGGGGATGTTGCACATCTGTGATGTTGAGGGGCCTAAGAAGACCGGAAGCATGGAGACGAGGCTCGAAGCAATGGATCAACAAGTCTTCAAGTGCCAATAGATGGTGGAGCGTGGACTCAACGCCAACCACATGATGATCACGGAGTTCACTAGCAATCACAAGATGGATGCCATTGATATTGGGAAACACCTCTCCAGGCTCTATGACAGGGTTGATCAACTTCAAGGCCAGATCTATGACCTGTAGAATCAAAATTGTGAGTATGAGTACATATTTAAATCAATAAGTTTGGCTGCAGATTTGAGGATTCTGGCGACTCGTTCATCCTGCCATGATGGAGCACCTATGCCTTGGAAGACGGAGGATCAGACTACTCCAACAACACCACCATCACCACCAAAGGAAGACAACTAAGCATTGGTATGGGCAATCCTCTTGGCTTCTGCCAAGCTTGGGGGAGTTGCCCTGGTATCGTATCACCTTTATATCTTTTGCTTTTACCTTTGTTTTAGTTCTTTCCGTTTCAGTTTTTATTTCTTCTCTTAGAGGAATAAGTCTTTAGTGTTTAGTTTGAGTCTTTTGCTTTTGTCTCTCTCCCTCGTTGTATTCGAGCTTGCGAGCTATATAATAAAGAGTATCTTAGTCAAGGTCTTTGCTTTGTGCCATGATCAATAGTATGAAAAGAACGATAGCATGAAAGATCATGAGACGATCTTATGAAAAGTGATAGCTTCACATATGACACGTATGATGATTGAAACTTGTTGAGAATAAATCAACATAGACCTCAGTCATTGGTGCAATTAATAAGAAGTAATAAGGAAAGAGAGGTTCACATATAAATATATCATCTTAGACACTTTTTACAATTGTGAGCACTCACCAAA